>NC_091437.1:57911185-58261456 GCF_964237555.1 Oryctolagus cuniculus | reverse complement strand
AGCAGGTTAAAAGCCCTGGCCTGCCATGTTGGTATCCCATATGGGCACCAGTTCAAGTCCCGGCTGCTCCACTTCCAATCCAGCTCCCTGCTACTGTGCCTGAGAAAGCAACAGAGGATGGCCCAAGTCCTCGGGCCCCTACACCTGTGTGGGAGGCCTGGAAGAAGCTCCTGGCTCGTGGCTTCAGATTGGCTCAGCTCCAGCCATTGCAGCCATTTGGGGAGTGAACCAGCAGATGGAAGACCTCTCTCTCTCTGTCTCTCCTTCTCTGTCTGTAACTCTACCTCTCAAATAAATAGATAAAATCTTTAAAAATTCTAAATATGGAGCTACCCTATGATCCAGCAATCTGTCCTGGATATATAGCCGGGGGAAATGAAATTCACCTGTGGAAAAGGCATCTGGAGTCCCAGGTTTACTGCAGCACTATTCACAATAGCCAGGAAATGGAAACAAACCAAACATCCATCCACTGCTGAGCAGAGAAAGAAAGGGTGGTACATATACAAGGTGGAATAATGCCGAGTCCTAAGGAAGGATGAAATCCTGTCATTGGCAGCCAAGGGGATGGAAGTGGATGTCATTATGTCAAGTGCAGTAGGCCAAGGGCAGAGAGACAAGTGTCACCAGACCCCACTCCAGTGTGGAGTCTAAACATAGTAGCGATCTCCTTAGAAGTTAAGGATACAATGGTGGTTAGCAGAGGCTCGGGAGGGAGGGATTGGGAAAGATTGATTGGCAGGTGCTAGGTATCCCTAGACAGAAGTCACTTCCAGGGTTCTGCACAGTAGGGCGACAATGCATCATGTTAATTTATGTATATTCCCCTCCAGGAATTAGAAAGATAGGGTTTTGGGGTGCTTTCCTTATAAAGAAATGTTAAATGATTCAAAGGATGAATATATTTACCCTGACTGAACATTATACAATGTACACGTGTAAAGACACATCACGGAGTACCCCATGAATAAGTATAATTTTTACATCTGTCCAGTCCTTTAAATAATGGCTTTGAATGCCCCCTCCATTGACCACAACCCTTTTATCTGCGCCTGGAGTGTGGGAAGCTCCCTGGGCAGGTGCATGGGAGTGGTGGGGGTGGCGGTTTGTCTCAGGACCTGGAATGGGGCCTCACAGGTAGTTCTGGGTCTCTTGTCTGCAGCTGACGCACACCTGGAAGGTGAGAGAAAGCCTCAATTCTCTTCCAAGAGCTGACACAGGCTGGAGCCACCTGGTGAAGGTGACAGAGAGGGATCAGGAATTCAGCCAGAGACCGAAGCGGAAGAATGAGAGGCAAAAATCTGGGAGCAAGAAGCAGCTGTCCCTGAACCCCTTCCATGTTGGCGTGGGTGGGAGAGAGGCTGAGGAGTGTTCAGGGCTGTCGGCCCCACCTACCACTGCCCACTGCCCACTGCCCACTGCCACGTCCGCTCGGGCAGAGGTCACAGGTCGCCAGATGCCCCCTCTGCATGGAGACCCATTTACGGGACAGCCTGGCAGACAGGCAAGGCGCCCAGTGCTGGAATTCTGAGATCGCCAGTTACCTCTTCTGAGACGCTTTGCCGAGAATTGCTCCAGTCCAGTGGCCTCATCCACAGAGGAAGCCTTCCAAGGCCACACACGGTACCGCTTTTTCCTATGCACACACCCCTGTGGCAAGGTTTCACCCATAAACTGGGCACAGTGAGAGAGTAACAACTTAAGAACAAAGTAGAACAGTTACAGCATTACACTGCAACACAAGCTATGTCCTCTCTCTCTCTCTCTCTCTCTCTCTCTCTCTCTCTTCCTCCCTCTCTCTATCTCTCTCATCCGGTTGTGTTATACTCACCCATCTTCTTGTGAGGGTGGGAGGTGATACGATGCCTACGTGATGACAGGAAGTGAGGTGGATGGCGTACAGGTTGTGCTGTAGCATTAGGCTACTGTGCAAAAGCGACTTGAACACAAGCTCTGCAGTACCACGAGGGCTGCCCTGACAACTGCGGTGGCTGCTGAGTGACTCACAGGCGGGTAGCACACACGGCGTGGATACGCCACACAAACAGGTTGATTCCTGTCCCAGGTGCGATGGAGTGGGGTGCCGTGAGATCTCATTACACTACTCACAGCCGCGCGTGATTTCAAGTGTATGAATGGCTTCTTCCTGGAACGTCCCCTTTGTGATCTTTGCGTTGCCTTTGGCTGCAGGCAGGTGAAACCCTGGAAAGCCAAGCTGTGGGGAAGGAGGGACGACTCTCCCTGGGGTCAGAGAGTGGCCCAGCTGCAGCTGCCTCTCAGTGGGCACAGCTCCCGCCGCACTGCTGTTACTACCTTTGGTAATCCCTGCTCTTCCCTTTCAACCCCACCCTGCCTTGTAGAAGTCCTTCAGAAAGAAATTTCAGCATTTCTACCCATCCAGCAGCTCTTCCCGGGCATCAGGACACCACAGCTCTCGGAAGGCAGCCCTGCCTACCCCTCCCCCCCGACCCCGCCCCGCTCCCAAGCTGCACCGTATTCTGGAATTCTGAATCTTCCAGGTCCTCCTGTTTTCCTGTGAAACCCATGATCTCTGTGTGGCCTTCATTTTCTTTGTCCTTTCTTCTTTCCTTCCCCCCTTTTTTTTTTTATTGTGCACTGTATCATACACACAGAAGAGCAAATAAAACATAATGTACTCTATTAATTAAGGTAGACAAACCCCAACGTTTCAGTAATTTGCCTCTGGAGAACTTACTTCTTTGTAAAGTCCACGCTGGTGTTTGTGAGCTGTGATGAGGCAGCAGCATGGGACTGGGCGAGACGGCCTCTCCGCTACCTTCAACAGGTGTTGTCCCAGACTGTCTTGGGATCTGTTTCCATGCAGCAAATGAAAGAAGAGAGTGGTTCAGTGGGCAGGCCTGGAAGGGGCACACACCAGCTCCTGCTGTGTTCCCTTGGCAAGAACTCACCACGTGGCCCCGATCACTGCAAAGGAGGTTGGGAAATGTGCTCTGTTTCCAAGAAGAGGACACAGCTAGGCAGCCTCAGCTGCACATACAGAGTAAAGATCAAGAATAAAGAGCACGGAGCTGATGCTGTGGCGTAGCAGGTAAAGTTGCTGCCTGCAGTGCAGGCTTCCTATGTGGGTGCCGGTTCAAGTCCCGGCTGTTCCACCTCCGATGTGGCTCTCTGATGTGGCCTGGGAAAGCAGTAGAAGATGATCCAAGTTCTTGGGACCCTGCACCCATGTGAGAGACCCGGACGAAACTCCTGTCTCCAGGGTTTGGATCAGCACACTCCAGGCATTGCAGCCATCTGGGGAATGAACCAGCGAATGGAAGACCTTTCTCTCTCTCTCTCTCTCTCTCTCTCTCTCTCTCTCTCTCTCTCTCCCCATCTGCCTCTCTCTAACTCTGCCTTTCAAATAAATAAATCTTTTTTAAAAAAAAGTACAAAGCATACATCCAAGCCTCCCGTGCCCAACACCAAGAATGCTTCTACCTCACAGCGACCCTCCCCAACCTGAAACAAATCTCTCCTAACTCGCCTGGTGACCATTCTGTTTTTCTATGGTGCATCCTATGTACTCATTTATGGGGTTTTCATTTTAAAAATTAAGATATTCTGCTTTTTATTTTCATCTTTTAAAAACTACATTCCAGGGTGGACATTTGGCCCAGTGTTTAAGTCGCCAGTTAGGACACCAACATCCCATATCACAGTGCCTAGATTTGACACCGGGCTCCTGCTCCTGCTCCTGTCTCCAGCTTCCCGCTAATGTACACCCAGGGGGCAGCAGAGCAGGCTCAGGCCACTGGGTCTCTGCCACCCATGTGGGAGACCTGGATTGAGTTTCTGGCTCTTGGATCTGGATTCTGTGTGCACTGGGGAATGAACCAATGGATGGGAGTTTTCTGTCTCTCTGTCTCTCTCTTTTTCCCTCTCTCTCTCTGACTTCCCTGCCCCGTCCTTCCCTTTCAAATAAATAAAAATGAACACTTTTTTTTTTGGTGACATAGAGCATTTGTACTTTAATGTAAACTAACAACAAATAAGCGCACTGCTCAACTCAGATACTGTGCTAATTGTTCCACGTGGATGATCTCATTTAATCCTCGCCTCCCGAAGTGGGAGGGGCTACTGTTACCCTGTTTTCCAAATGAAGAGCCTGGGCTTGGGAAAGCCATGTGGCCGACCATGGCAGGGCTTGGCCTGGGTCCCAGGCGCCAGTGCAATCTTCCAGGCTGCGTAGCATACTGCCCGTGACACTCTGGGCACTTGCTGCTCTTACCATCCATTCTCCCTCCCACCCAATGAGTTCTCTGGAAGGAGCTACCTTGCTGCCCACTTTCCGTCCACATGGCTCATGTGGGTTCTGTCCTTGCATCAGATATGGGCACACAACACTGGCCCGGGCGATTCCCGCATCTCATTCCTATAGCCGTGGTATCTGGTTCAGGAGTGAATATCAAAATTAATGAATTACAGTGAAGTCTTTCCTGGGACTTGAACCTGCCAAGGCATGAGGGCCAGGATTCCTGGTGGCCAGGCTGAAGGCAGAACAGGAGCACTGGAAGCAGAACCAAAAAATGTAAAAGGAGAAATGGGCACCTGATGCTCTGTTTTGATCCCCTAGATCCAGCCATGCCTAAAGCTTTAATTATACAACCCAAAACCTTTTTCAGCCCCTTTGAGTTGGGCTTCTAACACTCAAACACAAACATCTCCAGGTTTTGACAGAGTAGATACTTTTCACAAATGCTGGAGAAAATGTACCTTACTGACAATAAGGAATTCTCAAAATGCCTTCATGGTTAAAAGTATCGACTATGTGAAGATGTGGGTCTTCCATCAGGGCCTCTGGGAGGGGGGAGGGGTCCCCTCTGTGAGGGTGAACCTGGGAAACCTCTGACCCTATGGAATCTGAGGGTTTTTGCATAAAGCGACAAAACAGCCAAAATCATTCTGAACTAAGATTTTTAAAAAATCCAAACGTAGATGTAGCAGAACCCCAGTCATAAAGAGAGTTCTTTCTATTCTTTCTCTTAAAATCGTCCCGGTGACATTTCTGGGCTACCAAGCGCAGATGGGAATCAGATCCTCCTTCCCTGGAAACGACCCCGCCCCTTTTCTCTCCCGGAGCTGGGAAAGAAAACACGCTCCCTTCCAGGTGCTGGTTCCCCATGTGGCAGCCTCTGTCCACCGGCCCCACCCCACACTCTCTTACCCTGGGGCCGCCAGGCCATAAATCCACCCTTCAGCACGAGTAGCTTGCGGCTCACAGGCCTCCCCGGGCCTCCGGGCCAGCCCTGGCCAACTCCTCCTCCGCAGAAGGCGCCACAGCCCAGGGTCCGCAGTCGGGGAGGGGACAGTCCAGCGTGGGGAGGGCACAGATGGCAGAGGGTGGAGGAGAATTACTGTTCCCTCAGCTCTGTAACAAAATCCCCAGTTCAGATAGAATTCACAAGCCGTGAGGTTCACCCTTTTCAAGTGTAGCGTTCAGCATTTTTTTAGTACCGAGGATCTTTAAAAAGTTTACAGAAAATGTGTATCATGAAAAAGCGGTGCCTGGATTTCAAAATATTTTTGCACCAAAATCATCTCTGAATTCTATTTTTCCACAGGTTGTGCAAGCGTCACTGCTATGTAATTCCAGAACGTTTTCCTAGCTCCAGAAAGAATTCCTACACTCCCCGAACAAGTCGGTTGTAAAGGAGAAAAGGCCACCCCCACATTTCTCACGTTGGGATTTCCCTGTTGCCTACATGGGAAAGAGGGGCCTTCCCTTGCTCAGCTTGGAGAGGCTGAGGTAGAGGAACTGCAGGAGACCACCAGCTAATTACTCCTGTGTGCCTGGGCCTCGCCATTCAAGCACTAGAACAAGAGGCCCAAAGAGGTGAGGCTCTATCTACTGAAGATTTATTCCATTTAAGAGGGAGAGAGAGAGTTAGTGAACTCTTCCATCCACTGATTCACTTCTCCACAAGCCCACAGTAGCAAGCACGGGGTCACGTGGAAGCCAGGAGCCAGGAATTCCATCCAGATCTCTCATGAGGGTGGCAGGGGCCCAAGGACTTGGGCCATCCTCTGCTGCCTCCCAGGCACATTAGCAGGAAGCTGGATGGAAAGCAGAGCAGCCAGAACTCAAAAGCAGGTATGAGGATATGGAATGCTGGCTTTCCAAGTGGGAGCTTAACCCCTGCACCAAACACCCTCCTGTTGCTGACTTATAATCCCCCAGAGATCCTGGACAACTCAAGGGATGAGGGCCCAAGTGGGAGATCTTAGACTTCTTGTCCATCTTGAACTGTAAATGTTTAAATTAAAACTTGAAGTTCCCATTTCAGTTAAAGGTAGACTCCAGAATGCAAAGAGGTGAATTAATAGTATAGAGTGACATTGGCAAATGCTTACAAGAGCCAGGGACAGGCAAGGCCCAAACCGGGAACCAGTAGCTTCATCTGGGTCTCCTATGTTGGTGGCAGGAATCCAAGTACCTGAGCCATCATCTGCAGCCTCCCCAGGTGCATCAGCCCATTGCGCCACAACACTGGCCCCTCACGAGCTTTGTGAATACCCTGCATATGTTCCATTTGTAACTGAAGGAAAGAGGTTCACCAGCCCCCCAAATATACACACATATACACACAGAGACACACATGCACAGATACAACATGCATGCATAAACAGATACACATATGCATGCGCAAACATGTATATGCATGAACATGCACACAGGAGAATACACACATACATATACAGCACACATGTGTGCATCCGTGCACACACACACACACACGTTTATGTGCTCTTAGAGTCCAAGTAGAAGTCAGACTGACCAGCAGCCCAGGGTCAGTTCAGGCTGATTTGCCATATCTTACTCACATGATGTTTTCAGTTTGGCTTTACCTGCTTTTTTTTTAAGAAAAGAATTCCAAATTTTCAATAGACTAAAGTGGCGTCTGGCTCCTTTTGGAATTTGAGAAGATGAGACCCCAGTGAGTTCTACTCCTGCCTGGCTGCATAGAGGGCTCCCTACTGAGGTGGGTCCAGTGCTGTCAAGGCCACTGCCCCCACCCACTGAAGTGCCCCAGTAGAGAGGCTGTGGGTCACGGCACATTGCCCCGTACATTGACCAATGAATTCAGGGCTGTCCACTTCCCGTTCACTACATGCACTGAAGTCTGATCTCCTTGCAGAGGGCAGGGCAGTCTCTGGGCATGAATGTCTGATGGAGATCTATGCAGTGTTGTGTGCGTGAGCGACAGGGGGAGAAGGACCCAGCACGTGACCTATGAAGAAGCAAGCAGCAAAAAAATGGAGCCCCGGCCCCACTGCCACGAGCAAGGAGACCCTAAGGAATGAGGCCTGGTGGTCCCCAGCAGCCCAGAGGGTCTACAGAACACAGCAGGTCACAGCTGCGCTGTGTCTTATACCGAGAGCCATCGGGGCCACAGGGGATGATTCTGGACTGGGTTATCTTGATTTGTGGCACTGTCCCTGTCCTGCCACAGGGTGGGGGGCAGGGGGGGCTGGGCCCTGAGGCCAGACCAACCTCTACAGGTGAGGAAAGTCCTTTCCAAAGTCCAGGTGAGGTTTTGAAGAGACAGGGCCAAAGAAAGAGGCCAGAGGTCAGGGGGACCCTCACATGAGGGCTTTGCAACTCTGCTATCCCTGTTGTGTGCTAATCCCCATCAGCTCTCCTCCACAGCTAAGGGCTGCTACGGACAGGAGGGGAGTTATGGACGCCAGCGTCCGATTGTGAGGTCTGAGCCCCTGCGATGGGGAACCACAGCCCCAGAGTTCCAGGCTGCAGGCAGTACAGTGCAAGAGATGATCTCTGAACAGGGGCTCGTTTGCAGGACTGTGCGAGGTGGACGGCAGTCAGGTTGCCAGGCTCAGGGCAGAGAGGAGGCCCCACCTCATACACCTGAGGCCAGCATTGCTTGTGTTCACCCATAGCCGTAGTCTCCTCTTCCAGACCACATTTCCCAGAATGCCTTGCAGCTGGTGGCAGTCACATGAGACTGTGTTTGGCCAATGGGATGTGAGCAAAAGAGATGGACATGGCCTCCAAGTCTTGCTCATAACACCTCCTGGAATTGGAAGGTCATCCACAAGGGAGCTGCTGCGGGAGAGCCAGGGCCAGAGGCCAGCCCCATGGCGGGTGGGTGCCACTGCTCTTGGCACACACACACACACACACCACTGGTAGCCACCTGCCGCTGCTCACCAACCCCGAGAATTCTATCACCCGGTTCCCCAGACAGGGGCTGGGCAGCTATATGACCACAGGCAAATAACTCACCTTCTCTGTGCTGCTGTTTTCTCCCCCATAAAATGGGACTAAGACAGAGTGCCAACATGGAGCCGTGTCCATGTCCTCCCTCCCTCATCCAGGGCCCCATGGTAACTGAGTCACTCGCTGCTTCAAGGACTAGGTGTGGCAAGCCACACACGAAACCTGAGCACAGCTGGCTAAGCCACGCCCTGTGGTACCAGCATCCCATATGGGCGCCAGTTTGTGGGAGACCCAGAAGAAGCTCCTGGCTCCTGGCTCCTGGCTTTGGTCTGGCACAGCCCCAGGTGTTGCAGCCATTAGGGAAGTGAATCAGCAGATGGAAGATTCTCTCTCTCTCTCTCTCTCTCTCTCTCTCTGTAACTCTGCCTTTCAAATAAATCAATCAGTCTTTAAACACACACACACACACACACACTGAATACTTGTCCCTGCCAGTGCCTAGTGAGCTGCTGGACTGTTGAGCCCAGCGTCTGGCCTACTGCGTGCTCTGGGCTGACGCCTGCTGTCTCCAGGCCACCAAATCCCTGTTCCTCAGTGGAGAAATGGGAGGAAGCAAGCAGGGCCAGGACGGGAGCCAGTCTCTGTCTGAGAGACAAGGATGGGGCCAGGTCGGGGGAGGCAGAGGACGTGACTCATCCGTCAGCCACAGCCACTGGAGATCCCGGGTGGAGGCCTGCAGGAAATGGGCGCACCCTGCTGCTCCTTTGGCGGAGACACCTAGCCCGATCCCACGCGCATCATCACCCCAAGTGCAGGGGCAGGGAGAGGAGGTGAGCCCGGGGAACAGGGGTCAGCGGAGGGTTAAGTGGGGGCGTAAAGGGCCTGGGCAACTCGTAGAGGTTGATGGATCAGCGAAAACTCAGCTGCCAGGGACCAGTGAGGGGGCCTCGGGGGTGAGGGGAAGGGCGTGGACAGTCACGGGGAGTCTTGGGGATGGTTGGAGAGGTCACTAGAAGAATGGGGTTCAGCCGATTGGGGGATGAGAATCAGCCCCTGCACACATGCCCTTGGCCCTCCCTGGTGCCCTTTACGTTGACTCAGAGGCCACCACCCGGAAGATCCAGTCTATCCTGGGCTTCCGACAAGCAGGACATGGGACAGACCAGAATGTGGGGGAGTTGGTCCCGCTGTGGGGTCTCGCGTCCAGTGGCTGTGAGCCTCGGCATGGGACAGCCGTCCCTCCGGCTCACGCTGCCAGTGGTACCCAGTGTTGACCTCCTGCCCTTCCCTCTCTCCCGGCCCCATTTCCTTCACCAACACTTTCTGGAATCTTCTCCCAAATAAACTTCTCTCACCTGGGCTCTCATTCCAGGGTCTGCTGTGGGGTTGCCACACCCACACAGGACGGGAGACAGAGCCCCCTCTAGACAGTTTCAGGGGGAGGTCCGTGAGGGGAAAGGACGGGAGGGGAGGGAGCAAATGGCGGGCAGTGGGAAGTGGGGTCGGCCGGCCACAGGAGCCCAAAGCTGGGCAGGAGCCAGCTGGGCCCGGTCTGGCCTCGGTCAGCTCCTCTGGAGGATGGTGCTGCTCGCCATGCCGATGAACGAGGCATGGGGCGTGGGGAACCTGTTCAGGTCCAGGGAGACTGGGGACAAAGCGAGGCCCTCAGCCCCAAGCCTCTCCCGTACCAGCTGCAAAAGCTGGCCTGGAGAGCCCTGAGGACAGGACGGGTGGGCGTCCACTGCTGGTTTCCAGAAGGTGCAGGGCAGGGGTGGGGGCTGGGCACCGAAGCCCTTGAACGGGGGGGTAGAGCAGAGAACAAGACAGGCGTGGTCCTCACCTCTAACAAGGCTTCAATCTCATCCAACGCAGGCCATAAGCAAGGCCAGGCAAATGGCTGCCAACAGAGAAATGTGCTATCAAAGAACAAGATGGTGGATTTATTGCTCAAAGGGAAACCCTGTTGGCAGGTTGGTCAGGTGTCCCTGTCGTATGTGAGCTGAGACCCGAGGTGACAAGGTGGCTGATGGAACATGGGGTCACCTGCCTGGAAAGGGCCCCTGCACCCTGAGCTGCCCATGTACCGGCCACTATCGCAGATGTGAGAGCGGGTGTTAGAATCCCATTTACACATAAGGAAACTGAGGCTCCGGGAGCGACATGGCCTGCCCGAGGTCAGCTCAGCAGGAAGCGGTTGTGCCAGGATTCCTACCCCAGCAGAGCTGGGTCTGGTCCTGAGGTCTTTGCTTGGCCATTCTTTGAACAACCTTCCCTGTTCTTCTTTCTCAGGATTTAGTCTTAGCTAAATCCCATTTGCCCAGGTTAGAGGTCACCTCTTCCAGGAAGCCTCCCCAATCCTCCATGCCAAGTCTGAGTTAAGATCCTTCTTTGTGAGGCTGGTGCTGTAGTGCAGCAGTTTAAGCCGCCAGCCTGCATGCCTATACCGTATGAGCACCATTGAGTCCCGGCTGCTTCTCTTCCCATCCAGTTTCCTGCTCATGGCCTGGGATAGCAGAGGAAGACGACCCAAGTGCCTGGGTCCCTGCACCCACGTGGGAGACCTGGATGAAGCTCCTGACTCCTGGCTTCCGCCAGGCCCAGCCCCAGCTGTTGCAGCCATTTGGGGAGTGAGCCAACGGATGAAAGATCTCTCTGTCTCTCTGTCTCTCTCCCCACCACCACCACCCGTGCCTTTCAAAGAAATAACAAAAAATATTTTTAAAAAAAGATCCTTTTCTGTGTTTCCATGGCTGATTACAAAACAGTGACTGAATCATCTTAGAACTTTCTCTTTAATTCTGGGAATGTCTTCTTTATGCACTCACACAGTTAAATGGCTCCCACCCTGGCTGAGGCTGATTGGTTTAGAGACAGGCACCTGCTAGAAGCTAAGCAAATCAGAACCTTCCCTGGGACCTGGGAATTAGAACCCAAAAAAAGGAGTCCATCTGGGCATAGACAGCTTGAACTTTTTTTTTGACAGGCAGAGTGGACAGTGAGAGAGAAAGAGAGAGAGAAAGGTCTTCCTTTTTCCGTTGGTTCACCCCTCAATGGCCGCTGCGGCCCGCGCACTGCGCTGATCCGATGGCAGGAGCCAGGTGCTTCTCCTGGTCTCCCATGCGGGTGCAGGGCTCAAGCACTTGGGCCATCCTCCATTGCACTCCCGGGCCACAGCAGAGAGCTGGCCTGGAAGAGGGGCAACCGGGACAGAATCTGGCACCCCGACCGGGACTAGAACCCAGTGTGCCGGCGCCGCAGGCAGAGGATTAGCCTATTGAGCCTCGGTGCCGGCCACAGCTTGAACTTTGACACAGGAGCCACGCCCTGCCTTGGGGGCTGAAGGGCAGCAGGGCCAGTGGGCACGGAGGGAAGAGGCCAGGAGCCACTGCTGGGAGAGAGGTAGAGGTGAAATCAAGAGAAAGCGCCTGCTGGGCTCCTGGGCTGTGATTGTAGCCCATCCCGCACACATCCAGTTCCTGGGGGCCAGGGGCTCCCACAGTGGCCTCCGTCCTGTTGCTCATGACCAAAAGGCTCCACATACAAGACACTTAGCAAACACCGACCAAATGAATGACCCAGTCCACAGGGCGGCACGGAATCCCCTGCCTGCTTCTGCATGTCGGCGTTGATGCTGTGCTGGTTTGGAGAATAATAACAACGAAGCGGGAGACACTCCCACGGGAGGCTCCAAGGCTGGGCTCCAGGAGTGCCCGGCCCCTCTTCCCTCTCTGGGAAGCCCCCTCAGTGTCCCCTGGACAGACGGTCACGGGCGTGAAGCGGGTCCCTCCCAGTGACCTGGCCAGGCCGTGGGTGTGAGCAGGAGGAGGCGGCCTGGGTTTGCTTGAGAGCCAGAGGTCACCAGTGGGAGCGGATGCTTTGAATTTAGCCCTGGGTTTATGAGCCGCAGCGGCCGCCAGCGAGGCCGGGACCCAGCCCTTCCCAAGCCAGGGGCCACTGGGAGGAAGGCACAGCTTTTAATGGAGTGCCTGTTTCTCCCGAATGTTACGCTAGGCAGGGAGTTTGGAGCAGAATGAAAGCAGAGGGTCTAATTTTAGACAGTACCTATGAATGAAACTTGACCCAGGCTGGGGAGGAAATGCCTTCCACGAGCCCGTGCCAGGGCCAGTGTGTGTGATTTTCTGCTAAATTAGGCGGCTCCTACAAACAGGTTACTGCGGGGACTCGGCCTTTTTTTCCCCTTCTCTTCTCGAACTTGGTCAGACTCTGTGTTTCTAAATTTACCTCCCTTTGCCCCCGGGCCCCTTCTTTTATGAAAGCTCCTGGTTCCCCGACTCCTGCGCACTTGGGCCAGTTCACCACCTGCTCTTTGGCCTTCTAGGGCCCTGCCCTTCTGCATGGAGCTGGACCCAGGACCAAGACTCCCCAGACACCAGGTCAGGTGACATGAGATGCCAGATCGTGGGCTGCCACCCCACAGAGCCGAGTGGCAGCTTGATCCGGGCCACAGTGTGGATCTGATGCAGGCAGGGCCTCACAAGTACTCCACACAGCTGGCAAGGATCTAGGCTCAGTCAATACCCATCAACCCCTAAGAGAAAAATAGCTGCCATCTTAGTTGCTATATCCAGGGCCAGTCAGAGTACAGCAGTGGTCATCCATCCATCCTCCTAATGATTGGCAGGGTGGACATTCGGCCTAGTGTTTAAGATGCCCTCGTCCCACACCAGAGTCCCTGCGTTCAGTACCCACCTGTGGCTCAGACTCCAGCTTCACGTTACTATGCGCCCGGGGAGGCTGCAGGTGATGGCTCAGTCGGTCCATCGCTGCCACACACGTGGAAGACCGGGACTGAGATCCCAGCTCCCCGTTTCAGCCTGGCCCAGTCCTGACCATTGCAATAATTTGGGGAGTGAACCAGTAGAGGAGAGATCTCTCTGTCGCTCTGTCTCTCAAACAAATAAATGAATCGTTTTTATAAAAATGATGTGGCAAACATTACCCTGGAGCTAACGGGCATGTGCCACCACCCCATAGATAGCAACTGGAGGCAGAGAGGAGAACGGTGGCTTACAGAAACCAGCGGGCCAGGGCACCGATTCCAGTGCTTCTCTTCCTGCTTTTGGTGTGTCTCTCGCCTCCGTCTCATCAATAAAATGGAACCACAATGCCAGCGTCTCAGAGTAGCCTGTATAATGGCACTTCAAAAAGTTGGTGGAAAATTGAATTTTAAAATGTTTATTTTGGTGCAAAATAACTTTGAAACCCATGCATAGTTTTGTTCAAAATCTGCACTTCCATGAACTTTTTGATGACCCCTCACCCAGGTGACGATTTCCCCAGAACGTTTCCCCATCTCTTCCCAGCGGCAGCTCCTGGCCAGACCTGGGGGCGAAGGCAGAATCACGTCAGCCAGGCAGGACAGACGCTGGAACGCAGCTCGGTTCCCAGTCTGGGGCGAGGCCCTGGCCGAGCTACGGATCCGGTTCATCTGTAGCCGGAGCCGTGACTTTGGAGCAAAGGCCCTCGGAGCGTCCCAGCCAGCCCTTCAGCGGGAGCAGCCATGGGGCCAGGATGGCAGGAAGGCCTCGGTGGGGATACAGGGAGGCCCGGGCAGCTGGGTGTGCAGACCCCCAGAGAGCTGCCCACTGCCCCTCCCCAGAAGCTGGGGCCATTTGCTTGTCGTATGAGCAATGACTCAGCCATTTGGGACCCGTTTTCCCTCCTCTAGAAGCCTTCCCAGCAGTGCCCCCGAGGAGGGAAGAGAAACTCCGCTACAGACTATGTTTATCTCTGAGCGTTTATTTGCTTTTGTGGGTTTGGGTCGAGTACTTAGCGGGAAAAAAGGACACGCTCAATTCTCACATCAGTTGCTCAAAAAGCCTACTGGGCCTGTGTCTGCCTGGGCCCTCTTCCCATGGCCGCCCTCATCCCCTCAAAAGACTCAGCTGCCTTCTCTAACAGTGTGCACCTGCTTCCCTCCCTTCTTCCCCGCCCCACCCTCCCCACCCCCGCCTTCCTCCATGCAAGTTTGACTTGGCAAACCCGTTTCAAGTACCTGCTCTGTGTTGGTGCTGGTAGCTGCGGGTGAAGGTGGTTATGGTGGGCACCCAGGGCAGAAGCCAGACCACGTAACCAAGACCACTGCTCAGCCAGCCCCTCATGGCCTGTACTGAGCCCACACTCACCCTGCAGGGCAGAGAGGCCCAGAAGCAAGTGAGGGCCCTAGAAGCAGGTACAGGGGAGCCCAGAAGGGAGGTTGACCCTCATCCTGCTGCCAGGCCAGCAGAGGGGTCCCCAGGGAGATGATGTCTGAGCAAGGCTTTGAAGGTCAAAGAGGAGTTTGTCAGGAGGACAGGAAGGGAGTAAACATGCCAGGCAGAGTGCACAGCGACATGAGTGGCAGAGCGCGGTCACACGCGGGGACTGGGAGGGACTTGTGGCCTCTACAGGGACAACACACTGCACAGTGCGCTGAGGACCTCGAGAGCAGTGGGGAGCATGGGGGCTCCAGACAGCGTAGAGGGGCTTGGCCAGGCAGGACAGCTGGAGAAGGGGCTCACTGTTCTCTCCTACTGAAATGGCAAAGCTTCCTCAGGAAGGGGGGAAGGCTGGGGGCTCGGGAACGGGACACTGCAGAGCCCGGCTGCTCGGCACCGCTGCAGCACTGGTCAAAGCGCAGGCTCCAGGCCCCGGCACCTGCAGTTCTCACAGCTCCCTGGGATTCTGATGAGTAGGCAGCACTGAGATGCACTGAGCAGCACTAGAAGGACAGTCTGAGCCAGGGAAATCGTATGGGGGGCTTGGGGGAAGGGCCACAGGAGCCGCACAGGGGAAGAAGTGAGAGAGGGCGGATGCTTAGGCACGGAGGCCTCGGGGGCCCGGCTCCAAGGCTGATTTCCATTCCTTTTTTCCACGAAGACCTCTGGAGTTTTGGAGTGAGACGCTTACAGGGGCACAACCAGAGAGAGAGGTACTGGAGGTAGGACAGGACTGCAGGCTGGCACCTGTTCCAGGCTGTTGACCAGAGGAGAACAGAGCTGTGCCCTGGAGCAGCAGCAGGACCTGTGCAGGAATGGGGGTGGGGGCAAAGAACGTAAGAAACCCTGGATCTCCGCCAAGGGCACTGACCAAGTGCATCTTTGAGTTGCCATCTGCCAAGTGTTTGTCAAGTTCACGGACTTCGTTGTGGCAGGTGCGATGGTCAATGTTATGTGTCAGCTTGGCTGGTTGCCCAGGTATGTGGTCTATTATTATTCTGGATATTTCTGTGGGCTGTTTTGGGATCAGATTTTCATTTAGATCTGAGTAAAGCAGATACCCTCCACAGTGCGAGTCGCCCTCACTCAAGCAGTGCAAGACTTGAATGGAGCAGGAACTCTGACCGCCCCTAAGCAGTCCTGCTTTGCACTTGAACTGCAGCCTCGGCCCTCTCCTGGGTCTCGAGCCTGCTGGCTCACCGTGCAGATTTTGGATTTGCCATTCTCCATCATAATGTGAGTCCATTCCTTAAAACAAATCCCTATGTATATTCTCTGCTTACTGGAGAACCCTGACTAACGCAGTAAGGAAATTTCAATGCCTTTACCTACCTGCAGCTTCAACAAAGTTCACATCTCTTGCCCAGCCTCAGCTGGTCCATAGGCCATCAACAAGCACTGTCTTCCTCACCTTGCTTCCTACAAGGGCCAGGTGCCATGAAGCCAAGTGCATGCTATACTCTTTGCACCAACTGAAATCTTTCCCATAGACCCACAGCAACAGACAGGATGCTGTGAGCAACAGAACACAAAGCCGCAGCTTGGGAGCCACGAGTGAATACGGAGTTCCCACGTTACAAAGTCCAGAGAGCTGGCTCCTGCAGCAGCTCAGAACTGCCATCAGGGCTCCTTCCAACAGTCTTCGCCGTCTTGGTGTTGGCTTCCCCAGCCTGGCAGTGACACGGCCACCCTGGCTCCAGATGTCTCAACCAGGCGCCACGACATCCAGAGAGAGCAAGAGGCCCTGCATCCTCTGGCTCTTTCGTAGGAGAGAAGGCACTTTCCAAAAGCCCACAGGAGACCAGCCTCTTAGCTTCTTGGCCAACATTGGGTTACACAGTCAGCTCTGAACCAGTGCGTGTCAAGGAGGGTTAGAACACGTTCATTGACTTCACCAGCTACTTTGATGGCATGACTGTAGATTAAACAACTTCCCTGTCCTCCCTTGTTAAAAGAGTTTAAAACTCCTTGTTTAGGCCGGTGCCGTGGCTCAATAGGCTAATCCTCCCCCTGTGGCACCAGCACCCCAGGTTCTAGTCCCGGTCGGAGTGCCAGATTCTGTCCTGGTGGCTCCTCTTCCAGTCCAGCTCTCTGCTGTGGCCCGGGAGTGCAGTGGAGGATGGCCCAAGTCCTTGGGCCCTGCACCCGCATGGGAGACCAGGAGAAGCACCCAGCTCCTGGCTTCGGATCAGCGCAGTGTGCCGGCCGCAGTGGCCATTGTGGGGTGAACCAACGGAAAAGGAAGAACTTTCTCTCTGTCTCTCTCTCTCTCACTGTCCACTCTGCCTCTAAAAAAAAAAAAAACCTCCTTGTTTAACTCCTGTTAAAAGATTCCCTCTAGGGGCTGGTGCTGTGGCATAGCAGGTAAAGCAGGTAAAGCCACCATCTGCAGTGCTGACATCCCATATGGACACCGGTTGTAGTCCCAGCTGTTCCACTTCCAATCCAGCTCTCTGCTATGGCCTGGGAAAGCAGTGGAGGATGGCCCAAGTCCTTGGGCCCCTGTACCTGTATGGAAGACCCTGAAGAAACTCTTCACTCCTAGCTTTGGATTGGTCCAGCTACGGCCATTGTGGACATCTGGGGAGTGAACCAGCAGATGGAAGATCTCTCTCTCTTGCTCTCTCTCTCGCTCTCTCTCTCACTCTCTCTGCCTCTGCCTCTAACTCTGCCTTTCAAATAAATAAATAAATATTTTTTAAAGAAAGAGTTCCTCTATACTACACATGTGTTTCATAAACGTTCAGTCAATGGATAGCCTCGCAGTTCTGATGGTGGCATATGCTGACAGTTATCCTGAATCTACGTCACACCCCTCTGAGCATTTCTAGAACTTTTCAACTGTCCTGCAAATGCCACCACGGACACGTCACTGTCTTCCGTCCCTGTATAAGCGATCATACCATATGAAGTGGGAATCAGAAGGAGGGCAACAAAACAGAAGCCTTGCACAGCGCGTGCAGCCTGTCCTGCACATAGAGTCCCCCAGGAGCTCTGGACAGCAGTCATTATTAGCTCTCAGGTTGCTTAGGGATGCTGCAGACACGAGGAACAGAACACCAAAGACTAGCCGGGACTTAATCACGTCCTGTACCAAGAAGTCCTGGTTTGATGCAACACCTGAGCCCTGTTATCCGTAGCTTTCTATCCCTCCCCTGTGCCACCCCCAGCGCACCGACTTTTACTTATAGCTCATCATCTCGTGGCTGGAAGATGATTGCTTCAGCAACAACTATCACATCTTTTTTTTTTAAGATTTTATTTATTGATTTGAGAGATAGAATTACAGACAGTAAGAGGGAGAGAAAGAGAGAAAGGTCTTCCTTCCACTGGTTCACTCCCCAAATGGACACAATGGCTGGAGCTGCGCCAATCCGAAGCCAGGAGCCAGGACATCTTCCGGGTCTCCCACGTGGGTGCAGGGGTCCAAGGACTTGGGCCATGTTCTACTACTTTCCCAGGCCACAGCAGAGAGCTGGGTCGGAAGAGGAGCAGCTGGGACTCGAACCGGAATCCATATGAGGTGCTGGCACCACAGGTGGAGGATTAACCTACTGCACCACAGCCCCAGCCCCCAACTATCACATCTTTGCAAGAAACAAGGGAAGAGAAAATATTCTACATAGATTTCCAACCTGACTTCCTATTGGTCAGAATTTGGTCACATATCAGCTCCTAAGCCAATCACTGGCTTAGATCATATGTGACACATCCCCCAGTAGGCACATCACCATAGGGATGAACCCAGGTCCCTGCTAGATAGGGGCAATAGCTACTCAGTGATAAACAAACACTGTCTATCATTTGCTGATTCCCAAACTCTGAAAAAGAGGCACTAAGCAGTTAAGTGAAATGCCCAAGGTCACCCAGGCTGCAAAAAGAGCAGACATTGGATTCAAAGCCTAATCAAGATAGTATAGATCGAGTCTTTCCACGGTACCATGGTAACAGGTGAGCATGTATGCCCTAAAGCTCTTTTTCTTCCTGCTCCTGAATCTCTCATTGGCCAAGTACACACTTTCTGCTAAGCTCTACTTGGTCAGCCCCAGTGCAGACAGGACCCCATGCTCACTGACCTGCTGGCCCCACCACTGTTGCAGTCACTCAGACAAGGGCTTCCGGTCTGCTAGTTGGGGGATACTCAGACATGGCTCTGCTGCTTTCAAAGCATGGTCGTTAACACCCAGCTGTCAAAGGGAATGGCTCCCTGTTTGCACTCAGCCATTTTTATGACCTCCCGTGAACATGGGAGAACTACAGCCAGAACCATTTACAGACTTAATCTTAGGTCTGCAACGAGACAACTGTGTAATGCCTTTTCCAGGTGTGGACTGGGGGAAGCCCCGTGCATAAACCTCAGGTTGACAGCAGACTGACATAGGAGGATGGGTGTCGCAGGAGAACACAGCCGACGGGCCTCTGCTGAAGAGACCGGGGCTCATCCTTGTGTGCCATCTCTGAGGCTATCGGCTGCGCGATCCTCTTCCCCTGGGCTGCTCCACTCGCCCTCACTGCTTTGGCCCACAAACACCCTGAAGGAGAGGAACTGATTCTTACTCATTGTTCCTTCTGTCACGGCTGTGCTCCAGCGTACAATAAGTACAGAAAGGGAATGGGTGCACTGGCAAAGATTGCGGTGCCGGGGTGGGGGGGGGGGGGTGGGGGTGGGGGTGTACCTCCCTCCCTGGAGACACTCCCATCTGCAACAAAAGAGAGCTCACCCGCTCCTGCTGAGTGAAGACTGGAATCAACGGAATGTGGCAAACCTGGGGCTGCAGTTGCCACTAGCTGACTATCGCGCTGATGGTTCCTCCGCCCAGAGTTCCCCTCCCTTAATCGCCCCTTCTCAGGGATCCACAGCTCATCCAAGATCTATCAATGTCCCCTCTGCCCCCAGCACCTGTAGGTGCCTCAGCACTGCCCTCTCTGAGCCTTGGCTCACTACACCTCCATTCTGTTTGTTTATGGACTATCTCCCTCCGCCGCACTCCTTGAAAGCGGATGCCAACAGTTTTGTGTGAGTGAGTAAGTTCAAGGGCCCTGTCTAGGGCTGCCAGTGGCCCTCTTTTCAAAGCTGAAAGAGCTTCCTCTCCTCTCCGGAGCCTCCCAGGCCTCCCTCATGGAACGTACCTCGAACTGTTTGCAGCTTTGGCTTCAGCAACCCACACCCTGTGACCCTGCCCCTCTGAGCATCCCCCATGCTCCCCGCCCCCTCGGCCCTGGCCCCTCAGCCTCCAGATTGTTGATTCCATTTAGCTGTGGTACAACCACACAATGGAATACTATACAGCCCTTTAAAATGATGGCAAAGAAGTATGTGTCCTGCCAAAAAAAGTCACTCACCATATATTGCTAACTGATGATACTATTTTATGCAGGTGGTCAGCTCCCATTCCTGTAAAACCTCCGTGTAGGTGACTGGGCACGCACCACACGGAAGCAATCAGAGGGTCACACAACAAGTCCTAACCATCACCCACAGGGCACTGGTTCCTGGACCCCAAGCACACACCAAAATCCACAGAAGTTCAAGGCCCTTATATAAAATGGCATAGTGGGCTGACACTGTGGCACACTGGGTTAAGTTGCTATCTGAAGTGCCGGCATCAGTACCAGTTCAAGTCCCAGCTGTTCCATTTTTGACCCAGCTCCCTGCTAATGGCTCGGAAAAGCAGCAGAGGATGATCCAAGTCCTCAGGCCCTTGCACCCACATGGAAGACTTGGAAGAAGCTCTTGGCTCCTGGCTTCTGCCTGGCTCAGCCCTGGCCATTTTGGCCATTTGGGGAGTGAATCAGTAGATGGAAGATCTCTCTGTCTCTCCTCTCTCTGTGTACCTCTGACTTTCAAATAAATAAATCAATCTTTCTTTAAAAAAATAAAATGGTATAGTACAAAGGGACTTCAAAAAGTTAGTGGGGTGGGTACAGTGGGAAGAATCACTATGTTCCTAAAGTTGTACTTATGAAATGCATGAAGTTTGTATTCTTTGAATAAAAGGTTTCTGGAGGAGCAAAAACGGAGTTTAAAATTCATGAATAATGGTGACAAAATTTGAAATCCAGGCATATGAGGGCTCTTTGTAAAGTTCATGGAAACTGCATATTATGGGAAAACCCATGCATGGATTTCAAAACTTTTTGCACCAAAATAACATCTTTTCATTTTGTTTTTCCACAAAATTCCAAAACACCACCATATTTGAATGTAACCTATGTATATCTTCCTGTATGCTTTATGGGTTTCTTTTTTTTTTTTTAAGATTTATTTATTTACTTGAAAGTCAGAGTTACACAGAGAGGAGAGGCAGAGAGAAAGAAAGGTCTTCCATCTGCTGGTTCACTCCCCAATTGGCTACAACAGCCGGAGCTGCACCGATCCGAAGCTGGGAGCCAGGAGCTTCTTCCAGGTCTCCCACGCGGGTGCAGGGGCCCAAGCACTTGGGCCATTTTCCACTGTTTTCCCAGGCCATAGCAGAGAGCTGGATTAGAAGAGGAGCGACCAGGTCTCGAACCGGCGCCTATATGGGATGCCGGTGCTTCAGGCCAGGGCATTAACCTGCTGCACCACAGCGCCAGCAATTGTTTGTTTGTTTGTTTGTTTGTTTTGAAAGTCAGAATTACAGAGAGAGATGGAACTCCAGGATTCCCAGCCAATGCCTGAAATTGGTGGCTCCAACCTCTTCGCAGATGATGGTTTTTCCTGTCTGTGCACACCTGCAACACAGATTCACTTAGAAGCAGTGCACAGTAATAACAGAATTAAAACAGAACAGTTGTAACAATACATTAAAGAAAAGCTACTAGAACACACACATTTTTTAAAAACCAGATCACGTTTTATTTTATTTTTTAAAAGATTTATTTATTTATTTGAAAGTCAGAGTTACAGAGAGAGAGAGAGGAGAGGCAGGGGTTGGGGTCCTTCCATCCGCTGGTTCACTCCCCAATTGGCTGCAATGGCTAGAGCTGCTCCGATCCGAAGCCAGGAGCCAGGAGTTTTTTCTGGGTCTCCCATGTAAGTGCAGGGGTCCAAGGATTTGGGCCATCTCCTACTGCTTTCCCAGGCCATAGCAGAGAGCTGGATCAGAAGTGGAGCAGCCGGGTCTCCAACCAGCACCTATATGGGATGTTGGCGCTTCAGGTCGGGGCATTAACCCACTGCGCCACAGCGCTGGCCCTAGAACATACAAATTTTTTTAAGATTCATTTTATTTATTTGAAAGGCAGAATTACAGAGACAGAGGGAGAGATAGAGACAGGGAGAGAGAGAGAGAGAGATCTTCCATCCACTGTTTCACTCCCCATATGGCCACAATGGTCAGGGCTGGGTCAGGCTAAAGTCAGGAACCAGGAGCTTCTTCCGGGTCTTCCACATGGGTGGAGGGGCCAAGCACTTGGGCTGTCTTCTGCTGCTTTCCCAGGTGCATTAGCAGAAGCTGGATCGGAAGTGGAGCAGCCGGGTCTCGAACCGTTGCCCATATGGGATGCGGCTACTGCAGGCAGCAGCCTAACCCCCTGTGTTACAACGCCAGCCCCCAGAACACATGAATTTTTTACCTCTGGAATTTTCCACATTTAAATATTTCCAGACTGTGTTTGACCTACGGAAAGCAAAACTGTGGATAAGGCGGGGGCGGGGGGGGGGGGGTGGAGCTACATCTGTTAAAAAGGAAGAAAAGGCCAAAGTGAAAGTGATGAGACCCAGAACTTGGGAGAAAATTCAACCGAAAATAACAAAAAGCTAAAATTCAAGAAACACTGGAAACAAAAGGTAAGTGGGCAAATGATAAAAAGATATAATTCATAAAGAATCTGTATTCAGCTTCTTTTAGGAATATCAGAAGAGAGGGAATTCAGCTTCACTGGGAATCAGAGATGCAAATTAGAAGAAGACGGGGGCAGGTGCTGCAGTGCCGCGGGTTAAGCCAGCATGACATCTGTAGGCGCCAGCTCGAGTCCCGGCTGCTCTGGCTGCTCTGCTTCCAGACCTAGCTCCATGCTCATGTGTATAGGCCCCTGCCACCCACAAGGGAGACCTGGATGGAGGTCCCGGCTCCTGGCTTTGTCCTGGCCGGGCCCCAACTGTAGTGGCCACTTGAGGAGAGAACCAATGGATGGAAGCTCTCACTCTCTCTCTCTCTTGTCCCCCAACCCCTTTCTCTGTCTCTGTCTCTGTCCCTCTCTCTGTCACTCTGCCTTTCAAATAAACAAACAAATCTTTAAAATATATAAATAAATAACAAAAATATGTCAATTCTTTTTTTTTTTTCAGATTAACAGCAATTTTAAAGTTTCAAAGTATACAATACCAGGCACTGATAAGGGTGGGGCCCTACATGCATTTGCAATACCTAGGTGTGGACATATGAATGCATATACAGTTCAGAAATTAACACCATACAATGAGTTTTTAAGAGCATTCAAAATTTTAGCCCAGTAATTCTGTTTCTGAGCATTTATCTTAGAAAAGCAATTCTTTTCAAACTTGAATTATCTATAGTAGTGGCTGGCGCCGCGGCTCACTAGGCTAATCCTCCACTTTGCGGCGCCGGCACACCGGGTTCTAGTCCCGGTCGGGGCGCCGGATTCTGTCCCGGTTGCCCCTCTTCCAGGCCAGCTCTCTGCTGTGGCCAGGGAGTGCAGTGGAGGATGGCCCAAGTCCTTGGGCCCTGCACCCCATGGGAGACCAGGATAAGTACCTGGCTCCTGCCATCGGATCAGCGCGGTGCACCGGCTGCAGCACGCCGGCCGCGGCGGCCATTGGAGGGTGAACCAACGGCAAAGGAAGACCTTCCTCTCTGTCTCTCTCTCTCACTGTCCACTCTGCCTGTCAAAAATAAAAATTATCTATAGTAGTCTAAAATTGAATGAACTTAAATCTTTGATAATACTGGGGATGATTAAGTAGATGATGACATATTCAGTTAAAATAATGTTGCAGAAATTTAAGATTTAAGATGATGCATGTAAAAATGCATTAATAAAGACAAACAGAAACGTATAAAATGTTTTTTTCACCTAATGTTAAGTAGAGAAAAATCAGAAACACAGTATGTGTAGCTGAATCCGAACTCTGTAAAATGAAAACTTAAGCAGAGTAGAGAAGACAAGACAGAAATAACCCAAATGTGAAAATCGGTTGGGGGTGACTGAGTCAGGGTGTAGGAGGTCTTAAAACCCTCCTCTACTCTCCCTTGACCAATTGCTTTTAGGTGCCGAGCAGTCTGCATCCCGAATGTTACATCAAAAGTAGCAAGAATCTGAAACAAATTATTGGGTCCAAGTCTCAGCTCGCAGACAGGTCTGGAGTTGTGCAGATTCTAATGCGCTTTCCTTCCATCAGCAGGCAGTTATTGAGCAACTACTATGCACCAGGCCTTGTGCTGGGTGCTAGGGACACAACCACAGATGTAACCAGCAGTGCGCCTTATCCTCCTGGAGTTTAGCCCGGTGAAGGGAACAAACCAAAAAAAAAAAAAAAAAAAAAAAAAAAAAAACACCGGGAGCTTGCACACAGTCCTAACAGGTGAAGCAGAACGAATCCCAGCATCACCAGGATGCCCCACCCAGATGACCTGGGCCCACTGCCCCCCCTCACCTGGGAAGGTTGGACCACAATAGTTCTTACATCAGAAGGCACTGGGAGGCCACAATGAACTAATGTGTACTGAGCACTTGGAACCGTGCCTGGCAGATGTGGGCACCGTAGAAGGGCCTGCTGTTAGTGCTAATGCTCATCAGTGTTAGTATCAGCCTTGGGATCAGGATTTGGACTGCCATAACGAAAGCCCTGGAAATACAGAACCGAAACACGCATTCCCGGCTGGAGAGCGAGCGGGTGCGGAAGCCTTCTTGGAGGAGAAGTGAAGGGTGATTAGGAGTGTGCTTGGTGAGTGGGAGGGTGCAGAAGTATCACAGGATGGTGTGCAAAGGCCCAGGGCTGAGGAGAGCGGAATGCATGCAACCACCAACTGCGAGAAGCTCTGTGTGCTGAAGAGCAGAGCCTGAGGGGAGAGGCGGCAGGAGGGCAAGTTCAAGGTCAGATTCTGCAATTGCGCTGTTGTGGGGAGTTTAGACTCCATCTTGAGGTCACCAGGGGCTTTATGAAGAGAAGTTACATGAACAGATTTAGAGTCTAGAAAAACTTTCCAAAACCACATGAGGGGGGGCCGGCGCTGTGGCACAGTATGTTAATCCTCCACCTGCGGTGCCGGCATCCCACGTGGGCGCCAGTTCTAGTCCCGGCTGCTACACTTCCAATCCAGCTCTCTACTATGGCCTGGGAAAGCAGTGGAAGGTGACCCAAGTCCTTGGGCCCCTGCACCCTCATGGGAGACCCAAAAGAAGCTCCTGGCTCCCAGCTTCGGATATGCGCATCTCTAGCCGTTGTGGCCATTTGGGGAGTAAACCGACGGAGGGAAGACCTCTCTCTCTGTCTCTCTCTCTCTCTCACTGTCTGTAACTCTACCTCTCAAATAAAATAAATAAAATCTTTTAAAAAATGAGGAAAGACAGAAGGAAGATTGTCCCAGGAAGAGGCAGCTGTCATTATTTGGGAGAAGGACAATGGTGACCCAGCCTTGGCAGGGCCGTGGCAACAAGATGGAGAGAAATAGGCATGTCCAAGAGATTTAGAGGTTTGTGGAGGGTGACCGGGTAGCTGGTGGGAGGAGGAGGAGTGAGCCAGGGGAAGGCAGGCTCCTGCTTGAGTGACAAGGACTTGGGTTTTAAGATCCGTCTTCACCTTCTCGTGTTTCAAGTCTGTATCCACAACAAGATCATGAAGTTCTTGGAGGACGCAGGACTGTTTTAAGCATCTGTGACTCCCTGGGGCCTTGGTACACAGTGGGCGCTCAATGAATGTCTCTTTGACTCCGGCCCCTCCCAGCCACCAGCAGTTGCACTGGCTGCGCCCCTGCCAACCACAGAAAACCAAACCGCAGTGGGTTTCCAGAAATGTGGAAAACATTCCCACAGGAATGCAGGCGTCCCCAGAGCTCTCCTGTGCAGAGCCGAGGGCCCGGAGGCTGGTGAGCCGGCTCGGGCCGGAGGCTGCCGCTGCCCAGCACAGCCAGAAGTGGCCCATGAGGGTCCGCTGCAAAGACCAGCAAGGGAGGGAAGGGCTGGCGTAGAGTCCAGGTCACTGAAGGATCTCAGGACTCAGCAAGCCAGGCTGGGACAAGAATGTGAAGGCAATAAGTCTACCCACCCAAAGCCCTTGGGGCAATCCCTGCCCATGCCCAACCCCCCCCCCACACACAAACATGCACATGTACGTACACACACCTTCTCTCACAAGCACACACACGCACTCACACACATGCACACGCATGTGTGCACACCATACACATGTGCACCCACCATGCACACAAGCACACCTCTTCGCCATCCTTTGTAGCACTCCCGAGAGGTGCGGGGTGCTGGGCTAGCTGCTCTGTACACATTGTCCCCCACGATCCTCACACAGCCCTGAGACGTGGGCTGATTGGAAGATGAGGAAACTGAGGCCCAGCACCGCGAACTTACTGCCCAAGGTCACACAGCTGGTGGAGAGGAGTGGGGCTGCGCCCCGGCCTGTGAGATCCCGGAGCCCTCGCTTATGCGCACCAGATGGAGAGGCCAAAGCCCGGAGCTGGTGGCCATGAGGTCAACTCAACATGCACATGTGTTTTGCTTGGACCCAGCACACCATTTTAAAAAGTGGGAAATTTCACATAAAAATCCAGATTTCCGGCTGCTTCTTTGGAAACCAGATCTGGCCACGCCGGGCCACGTTTCCGCAGAGCTATCATTGGCTGGCCGGGCTGGGAGCCGCCGCAGTGCCTGACGCGGGCTTGCCTCTTCCGCGGCCTGTGGCCACAGCCACATTGCTTGCTGTGGGCCCTGCCTGGCCCGGCAAGCTTCTGGCTGGCCGTGGATTCGGACAGTGCCAGGGGCTCTCTCCCAGGTCAGTCCCCAACCTCGCACGGAGGCTCTGAGCGCCCTCTGTACCCCCTTCCCCAACCCCGTTCTCTCTTTCTTGCAGTAAGTGCGCTCCCTTTACAGTCAAACCTGGGGCCGGGGCTCCCCTTCCCCTGCCTCAGTTTCCTTGTCTCTCCAGTGCTAAGAGTGCTTATTGAGGCCACAGAGAATATTACGCAACCTCCAAAACTCTGGCTTTGGGCCCACAGCCTCCTCTCTCTCACTCTCGCTCTCGCTCTTGCTCTCCCTCTCATTCTCTCTATGTCTTACCCTAGAATAGGGTCAGGGATGCCAACAGCCATCCAGGTACCCCAGGCCAGGCCCCATCTGTCAGGTTTGTGGGTCTCCCTTGGCTGCCACAGGTCTTGGGCTGACCCTTTGCAAAGCTTATTACCCTGGCCCTCCTGCCTCTGCTGCCCTCTTTAGAATATGTACTCTGTGGTGGCCATTGACCTTTAAAAAATATTTATTTATTTTAAAATCAGAGTTACAGAGAGAGAGGGGGAGGGAGACAGAGAGAGGTCGTCCATCTGCTGATTCACTCCCCAGATGGCCGCAATGGCGGGGGCTGAGCCAGACCAAAGCCAGGAGCCAGGAGTTTCATCTGGGTCTTCCAGGTGGGTAGGAGGGGCCCAAGGACTTGGGCCATCTTCTGCCGCTTCCCCAGGTGCAATTAGCAGGGAGATGCATCGGAAGTGGAGTGGCCAGGGCTTGAACCAGCGCCCATATGAGAGGCTGGCGTTGCAGGCAGTGACTTAACCCATTATGACACAGCACTGGCCATAGCCACCACCCTTCTTTCTTCCTGTCTCCACCCTGGGGTCTGGCAGTAATACACTAGGAGCAGCCCTTGGTGATGGAGGGCCGGCTGGAAGCCTTTGGTCCTCGAGGTTTAAACATCGATCACACACCAATGACTCCCAGAGTCACACCCCTCAGCCCGGCCCTGCTCCCGACTGCATTGAACTTGGCATCACCAATTAGATACCTGGTGGACTTCTCAGACTCAGCACATCCAGACATGAACTCCTGGTCTTCCACCTAAAACTGGCCCCACCTCAGGTGATGGCGACTCCATCCTTCCGGGTGTTCAGGTGCAAGACGAGGAAGTCACCCTTGAAGCCACTCTTCCTCCCAAGCACACATGAAATATTATGGCTCCTGCCACCTGGGCTGCTATTCCTGTGGTCCAAACAGCCATCATCTCTTACCTGGAACACCGCAATAGCTTCCTAACTGGTCAACCCTGCTTCTACCCCTCTCTCTACACAAGACCTGGAGGGAACCTTCAGGCACCTGAGTCAGAACACATCTCCCCTCTGCCCAACACCAGGCAAAGACGTCCATCTTCTAGGTTCTTCCCAATGGCTTACAAAGCTTTGGGTGGCTTCCAGGCCTCACTGGCCTCACTGACTGCCATCCCCTTCACTCCCGGTTTCAGTGACTTATACAAAGTCACCCAGCTGGGAAGAAAAAGGCTAGGACTAGAACTCAAGGCTGCCTAGGCTTCAAAGACTTGTCATTGTCCTACAAACCTCCTTGCTTTCCCCGGGCTACCATTCCCTCACCTGAAAAATACAGAGACTTCCCCCGACCTGGATTAAATCAGAGGAACGTGGAACTAACATCCTCTAAGATTATATTCCACCTCCAGGATTGGATGAGTCTGAATGGGATTGAGCGGGAGCTGAGTCTAGTCATTTCTGCCTCTCTGGTGCCTGGCACTTAGTAAACATGGAGTGGGTGGGTGGACATATGAGTGGGTAGAAGGATGGATGAACAGTCAGCAGGTGAATGAACAGAGGGTGAGTGCGTGGGGGGGCTGGTGGGTGGTTAGATGGATGACTGGTTGGATGGGGGAATGAGTGGCTGAGTAAGGGAATAAGTGGATGAACAAATGTCTACATCAGGTAAACTGGGGCCTGCAGCATCCAATATCAGAATACCAGTTCAAGTTCTAGCTGTTCCACTTCCAATCCAGCTCGCTGCTAATTACTGGGGAGAACAGTGGAAGACGGCCCAAGTCCTTGGGCCCCTGTCACCCATGTGGGAGACCTCGATGGAGTTCTTGGCTCCTGGCTTCAGGCTGGCCCAGCCCTGGCTATAACAGTCATTTGGGGAGTGAACTCACAGCTGGAATCTCCCTCTCCCTGCCCTCTGTCACTCTGCCTTTCAAATGAATAAGTAAATCAAGTTTGAAAAATCAGGGGAATTCAGAAAGCCGAAGAGAGGAGAGAAGGCAGAGAAAGCTTTGCTGAAGGAGTGCTTCCAGGAACTCTGACTTAGAATTGGAAGACTGAGATGACAGCGAGGCCAGGAAAGCCTCACTTAGCAAACGCTC
The DNA here is from genome assembly GCF_964237555.1 of Oryctolagus cuniculus. Lineage (NCBI taxonomy): Eukaryota > Metazoa > Chordata > Mammalia > Lagomorpha > Leporidae > Oryctolagus > Oryctolagus cuniculus. Next base: position 58,232,733 of record NC_091437.1, on the reverse strand, counting down.
GATGGCACAGACCAGACTCTGAGCCAGGCTGGAAAGGAGGGCAGCAGAGTCCTTGGGGTTGGGACGACTTGGGTTCAAACCTGGTCACTGCAGCTTACCAGCTGGGTGACACTAAGCCCTCGGTGGCTCAGGAGCACGGGGCAGGGTGTGTGTGTGTATAAGAGAATCCTCTTTTCTCCCTGGCATCGTGAGGACTGAATGAGATATTGCATTGGCGTATGTGTTAAAGTTCCTGGCACGTAGTGGGGGTGCAGAAACGGTCGTGCCATCACGGCCAGGAGAGGCCCAAAGCAGAGACAGGGGCCCGGGGCCAGGTCTGGCGTCTCAGAGCAGATGCCCGTCTACACGGCGCTGCCTGAGGAGCTTGAGTGGCAGGAGGGCCAGGTGCAGAGGTCAAGGGCGCTGTGCCTATCTGTCCACCTCCCGGCCCTTGGCTAAGTGGAGTAGCTGGCCAGAGGTTGCATGGAGCACACAGGCGGGGCCGGCTGGCCTCATGCGGGGCAGGCCTGGCTGCCTCCCTCCCAGACAGGTTCAGAAGGGCCTCGCCAGGCTCCAGCCACCTGCCCTGCCCCACCCAGCTAGGGGAGGGGGTTGTTTCCAGGTGCTGAGTGGCAGCTCCCCGCCCCCCCTCCTCAAGCTCTCAGACTTGAGGAACTTTCCATCCACATCGCAGGCATTTTTTGCAAAAAAGCAGGAGGGTTGGGGATGAAAAACCTTCATCCTCTGGCCTCTGGGAGAATATTCCTTTTATGTGAAACTGGCAGGGAGGAAAATTCTAGATTCCTTCTCCTTCGTCTAATTGATATCAACATGAAATATTCTGGTGGTGTTTTAATAAGACTTTGGTTTTCCAGCAAGAGTAAGGGAAAAAAAAAAAGAAAAAAGATCTTCTCCTGGACCAGAATATTTTTAGCGAAAATATTTTGCTTGCATAGCCCCGGCCCCCCTTCCCTGCTCCTGCCCTGGCTTCAAAGGCACAGCAGCGCGTTCTGGGGTGCTCGGTGGCGGCCCACCCTCGGCAGCCCCTCCTCCCCTCGCATGGCAGGCAGGCCGGCCAGCGAGTGCCAAGCCAGGAAGATATTTTTTCCAGAAGCGGCATCTGGCTCCTTGGCAGCCACACAAGCAGTTGTGCTGGCAGCCGGGGCTGGCCGGGGTCTGCCGTATGTTTAGGCTGCCTCCTCTGACTCTCTCCCACAGACACAATGTTCTCTCTCCGAGACTCGGCCCTCACCAGGGCGGGGGTTGGGGGGGGGGCTCAGAGCACCTGAGGCCTCTGCCCCTGGCCCCTGGAGACCCATCTGGCACCATCTCTTGCCAGCTTGACTTTGCACAGGTGGTTTAGCCTTTCGGAGTGAATGCAGACATCTACGTCGACGGATCTGCCCATCTGATCCGACCTGTGCCTGTCTTCCCCTTGAATCTCTTCCAGTCTTCCCTCACACGGGAAAGCTCTGGGGATACGGCCTCCTTTGCTTTCTCAAACCTCCGAAGTCTTTGCAGCCCTAGGGCCTTTGCACTTGCTTTGCCTGCCTCGGCCCACTTATGAACGGCTGCTGGCTCCTTCTCACCCTTCCCCTTTCCAAGAAAAAAACCAACCACTTCCTCCCAAAGTTTCCCTGTCCTCCCCACCTCAGCTAGCCCCTTCCTGACCTGCTGCCGTGGCCCCTGGAACTTTCCCACAGGCACATGCTGCACTCTGCTCCATGTACTTGGCATTCGGCATCCCTCTGCCACCCCCAGTCTAGGGACTCCATGAGAGCAAGGACCTTATCCGTCTTGTCCGTCATCAACCCCAAGCACCCCAATAGGACTTTGATGATGACCTGTGGCTGAATGCAAAGGCTCCCAGGCCTGCTCGAGGTGCTTGTTGATTCTCCCATCAGCCTGTCCCGCTCAGAGAAGGGAAGGAGAGCCGAATGCTCAGGCGGTCTCTGATGTAACATGCCAAGCCTGCCCTTGGTCCCTTCCATCCTCACCCCCACCCTGCCAGGCAGGAATGCTTAAGGATTCTGGGAATTGAGGGCCTGGCCCACTGTCACAGGCCTAGGAAGTGGCCAGGTCAGCCTGACACCATGGCCCTCCTCCCCCACAGTGGGGCCTGCTACCCTGCTGTGTCACCTGGAGATTCAGTCTTGACGCGTTGATGAGCCCAGATGACAGCTCCCTGGCAGAGTCCCCAGACCACGCTGCGTGGTCTCCAGCCATCTTCTCATGAACCCACAGCAGCACTGCAGATGGTGCTCATTAATTCCCATCACACAGATGAGAAAACTGAGGCTGACAGGGATGAGGTGGCTTTCCTGGGCACAAGGGGAGTTCCTTAAGTGCTGAATGAATGGCCATGCTGCCAGAGAGAGACCCTTCTGCTATGTATACCATGCTTACTAATGCAGCTGCCACAGCAGCTACTGAACACAAGCTGGATGCACCTGTGCCCAGCAATTAGTCATGGAATAATGGACGGATGGACAGACTGACGGATAGATGGATGGAGGGATGGATAAACAGATGGACAAATTGACGGATAGATGGATGGATGGGTGGATGGACAGATGGATGGATAGACAGATGGATGGATGGATGAATGGATGGATGAGTGAGTTGATAGGGGCCAGAGCTGGGATATTAGTCCTTATCTTCCCAGATAACAAGGCCCGAGATGCTTACTCTGCCTCTACATCCCATCCCAGGTGTATATGGGGGGTCTAAGCTCCATGGATGTCTCACTATGCTTCAGTAGGGTGGCCCCATGGTCTGTCTCCCCCATCTTGACCTCCCCACAGCAAGACCAGGGACCAGAACTGACAACCACAATTAAAGCAGTTCTCCAGCCACCTTCTCTGTAGTCAGCCAACCCCACCTCTCCCGGAGACATCCGGGGAACTGGGGCAGCAGAGCAGGGAAGGACTTGTCCAGGTCGCTTAGCCTTGGGTCCTGGGGTTGAACCTGGTCTGAATGGAGAAGGCTTCAAACGCTGTTTCCTGTCCAAGCAGGTGTGGCTGAGCCATGTGTGGGATTCTCTGCCATGAGTCCCTTGCCACAGCAGAGGTGCAGATAAGGAACAGCCTGGGTGCCCAGGCGGACAAGCTGGTCAACCTGGAGAACGTGTCCTCTGGCCTCCTGGGCACCCCTCAGAAGCTCACCGGGTGCAATCAAGACCAATCTGCATTGATCATGGACCCTGTGTCCCAACCCAGCCCCTGCCAGCTCCCAGCCCCTGCATGCTTTTCTGTGGTGTCCTTGTTGTGGGACTGCCTCCCTTGCTCAGCCGCGAGCTGTGAGCTCCGTCCAGCCGGAACCTCATCAAGTACTACTGCCAGCCACCCCCTCCCCCTGCACATTTGGGGGCTACTCACTGATGTCCCAACTCTCCAAAGGCTTTGATCCCTCATGCAATTCCACAGATCAAGCTTGGGATGAGATGTGGCGGGGGGGTGGGGGAGGCTTTCGATTCGGTGAGTCTGGTGATGCAGAGGCATGCGGGCCATCCGCAGCCCTGGCAGGTGCACCGTGAGTGGCTGAAGTACAGAGCGATGGGTGCTAGCCTTTGCTCTCCAGGCCCGGAAGCTCCCCGGCTTGCTCACAGATGTGCACCCAGCACCCAGCATCAGCCTGGTCCAGAGGAGGAAACGTACAAATGCAGCTCAGAGCCCAGCCCATGAGCGGGGCCCTCCCTGCACAGCTGCCACCGCCCCCTCGGGTGCCACAGTGCAAAAGACATCCGTGTGAAGCAGAAGAGGCCTTCGGGCAGGGGCAGGGTGGAGAGCCCAGTCTCGCCTCCTCCCAAGGTGGAGGTGCATCACTCGCAGGAGTGCACGTGCGTGATCCTGGGGTTTCCTCCAACTTGAAGGTGAGAGGTGCAGAGAGGCACGCGGTAGGCCTGCGGTCCCACTCCCCAGTCCCTGCCTCCCATCGTCCCCATCTCCCGGCGCCCTGGGCAGAGGCTGCCCCGCCCCCTGCACGTTCTGCCTGTGGTTGCTGGGGCAGGTGGGTCCCGGACAGCCAGGCTGGACCATTTCCTCCCTCCCCTTTCTTGGCCGCAGCAGCTGTGGTAGACATTCCTAGGCCTGCTCATTGATATTCAGGAATGGAACTCAAGCTGGCCCGGGTGCCCAGAGCGGGCGGACACTCAGGCCCTCGGCCTGGCTCTTCCACCCGTATTGGGAGGGCCTAGACACCCTCAGCAGCTGCAAGAGCATCCCAGGCCACCGACATCAGTGGCTGCATGGCCAGGGAAACTGAGACCCCAAGTGGACCCTTTGGGCAGCCCCAGGGCACTCAGGAGTCAGGGAGGGGTGGGAGGGGGGTCTGTCGGGGAGGCTGAGGTCACATGACTCCCTGCACAGTGCTCACTCTGCCACCCCTCTGAGCCTCGAAGTGTCCCTGGAGCTTCCTGATCCTCCAGGTGCTTCCGAGGCCCCCACGACGAGGGAGGGGCCGGCTCGCAGGCTCAGGGCTGCCCCCCGCCCCCGCAGCGGGAAGACAGGGAGCCTCCTCCCTCAGAGCCGCCGTTTGCCAAGCCCCAGATGGGCTTGTTTTTCCTGGGGGTGTGAAAGAGCCCTCATGGCAGGGGCCTCCTCCCCTGAGCAGCTGGCCCAGGCCAGCCGCAGACTCCCAGCCCTGGGGAGGCAGCCCCTGACCCGGGGTCACGGGGTGGGGAGACAGGGACGCCCTCCCAGAGACAGCTGAGACTGGCCCTGGGAGGCCCAGCCCCACGGCCTCAGGCTCCCACCCCGGAGTGGGTAACCAGGCCCCTGCACCCCCTTGTTGGGGGGCAGCAGACCCTCGCCCCCACCTTGGTACCCCGACCCTGCTTCCAGGCCTCGGCTGCTCCCAAGTAGTCACTGGAACGACCCAGAAGGCAGCCCACGGCCCCACAGTCATTCCATAGATGCTTCCGCCCCCTTCTCTTTGTAGTCTCTCCCTGGCCCTGCAAGCAGCATGCTGCGTAGACAGCGTGCTCCCTTCCCCACACAGCTGCCGGCTCCCCTTCTGGACTCCCCAATCACCCATCGGTCCCCATGAGCTGCCTCTCCCCTGAGGACGGGATCCCAGAGAGCGGACACCTGCTGACCCCCACCTTGCCCTGGGCCCAACACACCCGCCCCCTGGGGTCAAGCTGTCAGCTGCACCTGCCGCCCTGACTGTGGTCCACAGCTTCCCAGTCACCTCTCCCGCACAGAGGACCCTCCCCTTCCCTAGACGACCTCTTGCTGTTGCCCTGGGTCACTGTGGCACGTCATGGACATCCCGGCCAGTGCCCCAACTTCTCTGTCCCAGACTCCTCATCCCCACTGCTGGCTCCCCTCCAAACCAGCCACCCTAATGGGACACCCAAACCTCAAGAAAGCCAGTGGGGCATCAGTCCTCTAACTGCAGCCCCTGCATTTGTGGTCCAGGGTTCTCCAAGATGTCACTGCCTGGCCCCAGAGCCCACAGCCACCCGCCATCACCAGTGCCTCTTCCCTTCCAGCTCTCTCCACATACCGCCCTGCTTCTGCCCCCGGTAGCCGTGACCTGCAGTTTTCCCCAGCAGGCAGCTGGTCTCTGGCTCCTTGGGGTCATGGCCTTGAGGCTCAGTTCCCACTGGCTGCCTTCCCCCACTTGCCTCAACCCTCCCACATCCTCCCCTTCACCCAAACCCCCTGTGAACCTCCTCAGGAGGTGGGCTTGTTCCATCTTCACAAATAAGACGCAGCCTTTCTGGCAGGAGTCCCTACATCTCCCAGCCTGCCTCCCTGCTGGCCCGACTCTCCCACTGTGGAGGTGCACCTGCCCTGGGCACCCTATCCCGACTCATCAGTCTCCGTCCCACCGAGCCCCGCCTCCTGGGTCTTTACTTCCCATTCTCTGCTGGATCCTCCCATGGGCATTTTCTAGGATTCCAGTTTTTCCACTTCTTATTTATTTATTTATTTATTTGAAAGACAGAGTTACATAGAGACATAGAGACAGAGACAGAGAGAGAGGTCTTCCATTCCACTGGTTCACTCCCCAAATGACCGCAAAGGCCGGAGCCGCGCTGATCCAAAGCCAAGAGCTTCTTCCGGGTCTCCCACATGGTGCAGGGGCCCAAGGACTTGTGCCATCTTCCACTGCTTTCCTAGGCCATAGCAAAGAGCTGGATCGGAATGGAGCAGCCGGGACACAAATCGGCACCCAGATGGGATGCAGGCACTGCAGGCAGCAGCTTTACCTGCTACGCCACAGCATCACTCCTGTCTTTTCCATTTCTTCACCAAACTTCTCACAGTGGTGTGCACTCCCCTCCTCACCTCCTTTGCATTCTTCAGCCCACCCGCATCAAACACTTAGCCCCAGTCTCCCAGAGCCCAGCCCTCCTGTGACAGTCACATTGCCAAACCCAGGGGCAGCGCCATCTTCCCAGGGTACTGGCCTCCCGCTGAGTTGCTGCCCCCACCTCCTTCTCCTCCAAATCCCCTCACCCTTTGCTATTCTCTTGCATTGGGCTGTTCCTTCAGTTTCCCTTGGGGCCAGACTAGCCAAGGTCCCAGTTTGCCCATGCCTGAGGGGCAGTTGGCCATTTGCTTTGGGAGGGGGGGTGCCACTTTCTCCATCCATGCTGAATGCCCAGAGCTTGGTCTTTGGCGACTTTTCTCGCCATCCCTGCTCCAAGTGCTGTCTTCCTCCCCAGAAGTCGTAAAACCAAGCCCGTGTGCCACTGAGCCCCAGGGTAGGCCTGAGCCCAGCCCACTCCTCTTCTGCCATTCTCTGAGCTCCTCCAGGGCAGGCTCAGGTGTCACCTGGTTCTCTGTCCCCACGGTCTGATGGCCGCAGTGATGACGTTAGCCGTAACCACAGATCACGAGAACCAGGTGCACACGGGCCGGGCACTGCGCACAGACCCGTATGAGAGGTTTCTCGTTTCAGTCTCCCAGCAGTGCAGGAAGCATGGAGCCAGGCGTGAGCCCCGCAGCCCGGCGGGACAGCCTCTTGCCTGAGTTCTGTAGCTCCAGGTTTGCCGGCGTATCAGGGGCCTGTGAGTCATCCAGTGAGTTGAGTTGACCCGGTTACCTCCCCGCCAGAGCAGAAACAAAGAGCCTGGGGCGTAACCAGTCACCTCCTGCTCATAGGGCTGTAGCAGAGGAACCGTTGACCAAGAGCTAAAGAACTGTGTCAGGACGTGGTTAAAAGCTTATACTGCACAGACGCAAAGCCAACTCTTTTTTTTTTTTTTTTTAACAGGCAGAGTGGACAGTGAGAGAGAGAGAGAAAGGTCTTCCTTTACCGTTGGTTCACCCCTCAATGGCCACTGTGGCCGGTGATCCGAAGCCAGAAGCAAGGTGATTCTCCTGGTCTCCCATGTGGGTGCAGGGCCCAAGCACCTTCCCGGGCCTCAGCAGAGAGCTGGCCTGGAAGAGAGGCAACCGGAACTAGAACCTGGTGTGCCGGCACCACAGGTGGATTAGCCTATTGAGCCGCGACGCAGGCCAAAGCCAACTCTTTTCTGAACAAGCCCTTGAAGCTCACCCCAGCAAGCTACTTGTCTCCCAGCTCGGAGCAGGTAAGTAACAGAGATGTGCTGAGCATCTCCTACCTACCAGGCGCTGAGCTGGATGATAAGGAAACAGAGTGGAAAAGCAGATGGAGGGACATTTATACTCGTGGCTGCTGGAAAACCCACTCCCATGAGACCTGGTTCCTTTGCTAAGTGAGCTGCTGATCTGTGTCTCAGCCCAGCTTGCACGTGGTGTGGCAGGACAGCAAAGCCATTGTTCATGCTCTCACCTCAGGGCCTTTGCACTGTGATTCGTCCTGCCTGGAAGACTCCTCCTCCACCCGTCACACCCTGCCCAAGTAGTACCCGCTCTGTGACGTCACTTTGGATTCCCACTAAAGACAGCTGTCTCTCCTCTGGCTACCACCCTTATCAGACTAATCCATCTATTCACAAATTTGATCAACATCTATATACAAGGGGCCAGCACTGTGGAGCAGTGTGTTAAAGCCCCAGCCTGCAGTGCCAGCATCCCATATGGGTGCCAGTTCGAGCCCGGCTGCCCTACTTCTGACCCAGTTCTCTGCTTTGGCCTGGGAAAGCAGTAGAAGATGGCCCAACTCTTGGGGCCCCTGAACCTGCATGGGAGACCCAGAAGCTCCTGGCTTCAGATTAGCTCAGCTCTGACCATTGCAGTCATTTGGGAGTGAACCAGCAGATGGAAGACCTCTCCTTCTCTCTGGCTCTACATCTCTCTGTAACTCTGTCTTTCAAATAAATAAAATAAACCTTTAAAAATAAAAAACAGGGGCCGGCACTGTGGAGTAGTGGGTTAATCCTCCGCCTGCGGCACCAGCATCCCATATGGGCGCTGGTTCTAGTACTGGCTGCTCCTCTTCCAATCCAGCTCTCTGATGTGCCCTGGGAAAGCAGTGGAAGATGGCCCAAGTCCTTGGGCCCCTGCACTCATGTGGGAGACCTGGGAGGAAGCACCTGGCTCTTGGCACAGCTCCAACCATCGTGGCCATTGAGTGAACCAATGGACGGAAGACCTTTCTCTCTCACTGTCTGTAACTCTACCTCTCAAATAAATAAATAAAATCTTTATTAAAAAAACAGTATACAAACATTTGCTGAGTACCTACGGTTGATATTGAGGCAACAAATTCTATAATTTGTTGTCTATAATTCTATAAACACTAATATCAGTTGAGCACTTATTACTATTAAGTGGTTTTAATGCTTTGTGTATTTACCCTATAATATGACCCACGAGATAGTACCCTATAATATAACCACTGTCTCCATTTTACAGATGGGTATGCTGCGGCACGGAGAGTTAAGCTACTCACCCAAGTCTCACAGCATTGCTGCTTGGGCTCTCACCCATTCTGCCTTACGGCATTTCGGGAGACAGGATGAGTCACATCTTTTGCCTGTGTATTTCTCTTAGGCACATCCACTGCTAAATTTCTAGGGTGACTGGTGACTTCCCCTGGATGCGAGACACCCAGTGTTAAATCCGGGCATAGTGGGACAAGTTGGCCACCCTGGTGTCCCTCTGGAAACACAGCATGGTTCATGGCCACACATGTCAGACCCTACAGCCCCCCTCCCGAGCAGCCGCCACAGGGCACAAGGAAGCCGGGTCCAAGTGGGATCCTTCCCGTAGGCAGGGAACCCTTCCTGGCCGCTGGTCCCAGCCCTCGCAGTGCCCAGGGCCTGCAAGTCTGGCAGAGATGGAGCAGCGAAGGAGCTGGCCAGAGGCCCGCAGGCCAGGACTCATTCTCAGGGCCAGCCCAAGTCCCTGCTGAGGGGCGTGACTTCTGCCTGGCCCCTTCCCCTTCCTCGGGCTTCCTCGATCCTCTCAGGGGAGGGGAAAAATGCTTCCAAAATGCTTTCCCCACTTCAGCCAGGAACCAGAGGACTTGGTCCTGCTTTGTCTGGGTAAAGTACAGGAGGGCATCCAGACCAGCTAAAATATCTCCCCTCGGCCCAGCATTGAGGCGCTGTGGGCTAAGCCATCGCTGGCAAAACAGTATCTCATATCAGAACACCAGTTCCGGTCCCGGCTGCTCCACTTCCAATCCAGCTCCCTGCTAATGCACCTGGGAAGGCGGCAGAAGATGGCCCAGGTACTTGGACCCCTGCCACCCGCGTGGAAAACCATATGGCAAAGCCAGAATTTAAAACTGCTTTCTCAGACTCCAGTGCTATACCACAAACTTCCTCCCCACCAAGGGCCCCTGTAGAAGTGTGTGTGTGTGTGTGTGTGTGTGTGTGTGGCCTTGCGCCTGTCCTCTCATCTCCCAGGGAGAAAGTGCTGCCACCGCCAAGGAGACCAAATGTGTTTCTCATCATGTTCGAGTGTCAGGAGAAGATTCAAGGAGAAGCAGTAGCCAGGCCAGATGTTGTCTCTGGCCCATTAAGGACAAAGAAATCATCCCAGCTGGAGCCAGTGGCGTCCCTTTGGAATGAGAAGAATTGAGAGGGGTTACTCTAGTCTACACCCGGGAGGGGGACTCACGGGGTCGTACTAGCAATGTCAGGGATGTGTTCATATTCCAGCCAGGGAGGGGGCATTCAGAGGAGCCCCCAGCGGGACTCCTACTCCCCAAGGATGGGGGAGAGGGAGGGGAGAGGGAGGGGAGAGGCAGAGGAGTGCAGAAAACTGATGTTTTTGAGAACGAAACAACAATCAGGGCGCTGTGCCGGACACTCGCACACACACCTCCCTTGAGCCTCACAGAACACTGCCAGGTAGAATGTGCTGTATTTTTGCTTCTTAGATGAAGCAGTGGGAGTTCGGAGAAGTAAAGGAACTTGTATAAACCCCACAGAGGGCCTGGTATGTTGCTTCTCTTCTGCCACCTTTTTCTTCGATAAAACTGACCTTGTCGACTTTAGCATTTTCCCAAAGAGCTCTACAGATGCCCGGGACACCTACTCACACACCCAACCACCTGTTCATTGCCCTTACACAATCATTCACTTGCCTACTGATCAATCCATCCACTCACGGAAGCTTTGGCACATCTATCCCCCCAACACACACCTTTGTGCACCCATCAGCAATGCCTCCCACCACAGCTCCCATTAGACAACAGCCAGCTGCCCAAACATTCAACAACCATTGGTCCACCCACCCACAAGTTTACTACCCAATCAGTGATGTGTACATATCCACCTACCTAGCTATCTGTCCTCCCACTGACTCACTCAACCAATCATTCCATGGTTAATCCACCCATCTCTTCATTCATCCTCCCATCCAGACCCATCACCAACCACAAATTCTCCATCATCCAGTCCACACACACGTCAGATCATCCACTCATCCATCCATCCATTCATTCAATTATCCGTATTCCATGTACATAAAAACACATGGCTGTTGTCATGGCTAACTTCAGATGTCAACTTGACTAAACCAGAGTGCCCAGATAGTTGGTCAAACACCAGCCCAGGTATTGCTGTGAAGGTAGTTTTTTGTTTAGAAAAGATTTGCACTGGGGCTGGCACTATGGCATAGTGGGTAAAGCTGCCACCTGCAGTGCCACCATCTCGTGTGTACACCGATTCATATCCTGGCTGCTCCACTTCTGATCCAACTCTTGGTAATGGTCTGGGAGAAGCAGCAGAGGATGGACCAAGCGCTTGGGCCCCTGCACCCATAAGGGAGACCTGAAAGAAGCTCCTGACTCCTGGTTTTGGATTGGCCCAGCCCTGGACATTGTGGCCATCTGGAGAGTGAACCAGAGGATGGAAGACCCCTTTCTCTGCCTCTCCCTCTTTCTGTAACTCTGACTTTCAAATAAATAAATAAATCTTTTTTTAAAAAAAAAAAAAAAAAGAAAAGGTTAACATTTAAGTCAGCAGGCCTGGAGGAAAGCAGATCTCCCCATAGTGGGGGTGGGTCATATCCATCAGTTGAAGGCCTTAAGGGGGAAAAGGACCGAGGTCTCCCAAGAAGGAAGGAAGCATCCAGAACGCCATCAGATGGAGCCGTAGCATCAGCTCTGCCCTGGGGCTGCCGCCGGCCACCCTGTCCTGCAGGCCTTGGATTACCAAGCTTCACGATCACGTGAAGCAGTTCCTTAAAATAAATCTCTATCTACACATCTGTGTCTATCTCTGTGCCCTCTCCTAATGGCTTTGGCTGTGTGGAGATCACTGGCTAGCACGCATGCATGCATACCCCAAACCAGCTCTCTAACCAGACCTGCCCATCTCTCTTTGCCTGTCCCAGAACTTCCTGGGAGTCATTAGACCATGAAACACTGAAGCTTTCCTCCAAGTCTGTGTGTGATATCAGGGCTGGAGGGACACTCGTCAAGGTGGGCCATGACCTTGTGTATGCGCTGACAATTCCTCAGGTACCCAGCTTGAGAGGCACAACTCTGCGCAATGAGGAGACACTGAAGAGGGTTTTGTTTTGTTTTGAAGTATTTGGGAGGCAGACAGACAGACAGACAGACAGAAAGCTCCCATCTGTTCCTTAATTTCCCAAATGTCCACAATGTCTAGGGTTGAGCCAGGCCAAAGCCAGGAGCAAGAAGTATAATCCAGGGACTGGTGCTGTGGTGTAGCAGGTAAAGCCACCACCTGCAGTGCTAGCAACCCATAAGGGCGCTTGTTCAAGTCCCGGCTGCTCCACTTCCAATTCAGATCTTTGCTATGGCCTGGGAAAGCAGTAGAGGGTGGCCCAAATCCTTGGGCCCCTGCATCCGCATGGGAGACCCGGAAGAAGCTCCTGGCTCCTGGCTTCGGACTGGCCCAGCTCTGGCCATTGCGGTCATTTGGGGAGGGAACCAGCAGAATGGGAGACCTCTCTCTCTCTCTGCCTCTCCTCTCTCTGTGTAACTCTGACTTTCAAATAAATAAATCTTTAAAAAAAAAAAAAAAAAAGGAAGTTCAAGTTCAATGCAGGTCTCCCACAAGGGCCCCAACTACTTGAGCAGTCACCCACTGCCTTCCTGGCTGCACAGAAGCAGAGAGCCGGCTGTAGGAGCCAGAGCTGGGACTGAACCCCAGATTCTCCAGTGGTGGTGGTGCAGGCATCCCAACCAGCGTCTTCACGTGAGGTGCCAGCTGGGAAAGGTGCGTTCTGACATACTCCTAGGAGAAGGGAAGGCCGCTAGGGAATGGTGGGAGTGGACAGAGGTCTACAGGTCTCGGGGAAGTTTTAGAGTAGCACCAAGTGTCAGGACTTGGTGACTGAAAGAAGGAGACGGCGGGGTCAGAGGGGACCCCGTGTTCCTGCCTTGAGAGGCGGGAAAAGTGGAGGCCCCATTGCCTGAGAACAGGGAGATGGGTGAGGAGGAGAAGCCATGGGCCTGTGAGTTCCTGTGAAGCCCCTGGGGAGACCTCAGGCAGGTGGAGAGTCATGAGTACCTGGGGCTGAAGGAACAGAGAACCAAGGCAGAGGGCAGTGGAGAGGGCGACCTGAGCCTACTGTGGCCCCAGGGCCATAGATAGATTCTGCACGGGGAGCAGCTTGGTGGCTGGCGGCCCAACCCCCTCCTGCTCAGAGCTCCTAGAAGGAGTTGGGCCCCTACTAAGGGGCCTGTCCCAGCCGATCCCTCTCCCTCCAGGACTCCTGGCAGAGTCAGAGGAGCTGAGCAGCCCGTGGGGCTGCCGCACAGATGGCAAGTGGGACCGTCTCAGGCGAGGGCCAAGGGGTGGGCCCCGGAGCGCCAGCTGGAAACCCCATTTGGGGGCTGTGGGGCTGTGTGTTAAACTGCTCCCTGGGTGGCTCAGGCCAGGGCAGCACAGAACAAACTGTTGTTTCTGCCATAAATCCCCTCAGCCATAAAGTCCCTCCCCCACCGACCCCTCGGTCAGTGTGAGAGACGGAGGGCAGGGCAGGGCAGGGTGACCTTCTGACTCCGGGGCCACTGGCCTCTCAGGTCACCAGATCATTCCTTTCAAGGCCTCGGGAGCCCAGGCAGGGCCCCAACACCAAGGGACACCGTTCTGGCCTGGGACTCACGCCCAGCAATGCCTCGCTTCCCGCCTTGGCCACCCCCTAGCCCAGCCGCTATCTGGAGCCCAGTCTCTTCACCAGCAAACTGCCTTGAAGAATCCTTGCTTTGCCTCTGGGGACTCTTGGGAATAGACAGCAAGGGACAGTTCCGTGTCACAGACAAGAAGAACCTACTGGAGCACGCCCCACTGCCAGGCTGTCTCTCTGGGCGTGGTTCCCCACCTGTGAAACTGGCACCTGCTAAGACCCACCTCAAAGCACCATCAAAATCAAGTGAGATGTACTTCAGCCAGGCACTGTCCAGAACTTTCTAATCAAGGGCTTTAAGAGCAAAGCACACGCATTTCCCTTGGTAAAATGCCCAAGCCTGCTAAAATGGCCACATGACACTTGGATGACGAGGGGAAACATGATTAATTATAATTTTAAGAATTGCCTGGTGGACCGGCACTGTGTCGTAGCAGGTAAAGCTGCTGCCTGCAGTGCCAGCATCCCATATGGGCGCCAGTTCGAGACCTGGCTGCTCCACTTCCATTCCAGCTCTCTGCAATGGCCTGGGGAAGCAGTAGAAGATGGCCCAAGTCCTTGGGTCCCTGCACCCACGTGGGAGACCCAGAAGAAGCTCCTGGCTCCTGGCTTCGGATTGGTGCAGCTCTGGTTGTTGTGGCCATTTGGGGAGTGAACCAGCGGATGGAAGACTTCTCTCTCTTCTCTGCCTCTGCCTCTCTGTAACTCTGCCTTTCAAATAAAATAAATCTTTAAAAAAAATTGCCTGGGAAATGATTTGATATTTTTCAATGTGTTCAATGTTCCTAAGATGTGTACTGATTTATTTGACATATTGCATATAGATAGTAAAATGAAGGCACCTGGTAGAAAAGTAAAAGTGGAAACATGGAAAATGAGTCATCTTCGTACCTGTGTTTTCCAACTGCCTAGTTCCTAAGCATTATTGATAGTTTTGTGCACCTCCTTCTCCAAAAATTCATGTGTACATGTACATCCATACACACACATCCATCTACACATACATGCACATGCATCCCTACACATACATGCATACACACATGCATCATCTACACGTATTACACATACAAGCACACATGCACATACATCTATACGCACATGCAATCATTCATACATACACACATATATACGTGCACATGCATCCATACATACATACATAGACTGTCAGCCATCTGTATCTGAGTTTCACATCCTTGGCGTCAACTAACTGCAAATCCAAAAAATTTCAGGAAAAACAAATTGCACCTGGAGCAGGAATCTGGTGCAGCAGTTACGCCCCACTTGTGATGCCCCATTCCATATGGGAGTGCTGGGTTCAAGTCCCAGCTCCAGTTTCCATCCCGTTTCCTGCTAATGCACACCCTGGGAGGCAGCAGCTTCTGACTCCAGTAATTGTGTTCCAACTACCTATGGGAAAGCCAGCCTGGGTCTGACCCAGCCCCAGAGCATTTGAGATTCTCTCTCTCTCTCTCCCTCTCTCTCACCCCATCTTTTCAAATAATTTTTTAAATTTTTAAAATTGAAGATCCATTTCTTTAAAATTTGCAACTTTACTAAACACATACAAACTTATATTTCTTGTCATTATTCTTCCTCAAACAATGCAGTCCAATGGCAACTCACATAGACTCCATATTGCATTTCTTTTTTTTTTTTTTTTTATTTATTTATTTATTTATTTTTTTGACAGGCAGAGTGGACAGTGAGAGAGAGAGACAGAGAGAAAGGTCTTCCTTTGCCGTTGGTTCACCCTCCAATGGCCGCCGCGGCCGGCGCGCTGCGGCCGGCGCACCGCGCTGATCCGATGGCAGGAGCCAGGAGCCAGGTGCTTTTCCTGGTCTCCCATGGGGTGCAGGACCCAAGCACCTGGGCCATCCTCCACTGCACTCCCTGGCCACAGCAGAGGGCTGGCCTGGAAGAGGGGCAACCGGGACAGAATCCGGCGCCCCGACCGGGACTAGAACCCGGTGTGCCGGCGCCGCTAGGCGGAGGATTAGCCTAGTGAGCCACGGCGCCGGCCATTGCATTTCTTATTACAAGGAATTTAGAGACAAAAGTACACAAAAGCATTGCATAGGCTGGACTCATAGGAATGTGAGTATCTGTAGATTTTGGTGTCCTTGGGGAATCCTAGAACCAAACCCTCCAGGTACTGGGAGATGACCCTATACACGCACACACACATATGAGGGGTAGGAGGATGTCGCTCCCCGTCTTCGTGGAGGAATGACACAGGACCCTGCGCTGTTCTTTTGTCTGCTCGGCCCTCCCCGGGTTTGCTGCTGGTTCTTCCCGGGTTGGCTACCGTCCCTTCCACCTCCGTGGAAGGGCGGTTCCCCCTGCCACTTTCCCCACTTCCGCGGGGGAGCGGCACACCGCCGGCCGGCTCTCTCGGGGGCTGCACAGGTGTTCCTTCAGATAGATGTTCCCCTTAGATGTTCCTGGTGCATGTTGTCTCTCTCCTCCTTTATAGTCCTCTTCCACCAATCCCAACTCTGCTACCCACACGCCGAGTACGCTGCTCTCCTCCAATCAGGAGCAGGTCCTACAGTTTATTGGTTGAACTGGAGGCAGCTACGTAGAAGCTGTTTCTCCCTTCTCAGCGCCATATTGTGGGAGAGCAGATGCATAGAATAAGTCTTAATTCCAGTAACTTAGTCTAGTCCGAGTTGCTCCCCACAGGAGGAGAGAAGGAGGGAGAGAGAGAGAGAGAGAGAGAGAGAGAGAGAGAGAACCAACATAATGGTGTGCAGTGGAGATTGCTGATGGGGACCACAAAGACGCCCCTGTGCCAGGACTCCTGAGAAGTGCGGAGATGGGGAGTGGACGGAGTGCCCTGTGGCCCCCGCATTGTCCTTCTTTGGGACCGCAGCACTCATTCCTGACTTCCAGGAGCATTGCCTGCTGGTGGCTCTGTGCTTCCCTCTACCAGGCTTGCCCTCGGCCACAGTGAGCGGCCTCACTCATGCTCCCCTTCCTGCAGCAGCCCCCATGCAGCGACTGTCTTCACAGCTCAATCCCACACCCTGGAGGTGCCGTCCCAACTCTAAAGATCCCCATGGCACTGATGAGGCCACTGTCTCCACGGCACGGCGCCCAAGTTCTCCTGCTGCCCAGTCCTGGCTGTCCTCAGCCCCTTGGAGGACTCCCCTAGCTTGCAGTAGTGGTGCAATCCTGAAAACGTTCAAACAGGATAGGACGCAGGTGGAAGGGAGTGTCCCGCAGGTGCAACACCTCTGACAGAGGAAGTGGCCATTGCCACGCTAATGGGACATACCGGCTGTTGCCAAGCGTCATCAACTCATCCGAGAAAGACAGTAGAAGGCTGTGGTGATTAATTACCAGCTGAAGGTGAGGCGTGAGTGCCAGATGTTCTCCTTGGCAGGCTAAGAAGACGCCCATCTCCTGCGGATCAGACCCGGCGTTCATTTATGGGGAGCTTCAGAGGAGGCTGAATTCTCAACCCCTCAAGCTGGCTATGCCAGAGTCGGAGGGCTACTCAGGAGTGGGGCCTGAGCACTGATATGGAAACAGGTGAGTCGGTGCACCGACACCAGAATGCCCGATTCCCCTGGTGTGGCCCACGGCTGCTGCTTTGCAGAGGTCACTACTTTGAAAGACAGGATGCATCTCATTCAAAATCTACTCTCATCTCCTTCCTGGTTGCCTAACAAGGATTAATCACAACATGACCCAGGCAGAGGTTAGCCCGACTTGCTAAAGGCCAAACAAGACTACCACAAATTCAACCCAGGAGCTCCAACTGCAACTGCTGTCCCTGCGTAGAGCAAATGAACGTGGGGGTCAGGCTCACGGCATCTGGCCATGGAGCTGGCAGCCGCACTCGTTTCATGGTCCCCGCTGGGAGGGAAGCGCAGAGGAACTTGTCTTCACCCGGTGTGAGTAAGTGCTTTCCCCAGGGCTGCCTTGGGAGGCTCTCTAAGGAGGTGAAGACAATCTGGACTTCGGACGCAATGTGACGGCAGGTCTGTCCTACCGAAAAGCTACAGCCTGCTACTTAGTAGGAAGTGCACTGGCGAGCTCGGAAGGAAACAGGCTTCACAGAGAGTGGGAGAACTCCAGTGTGTGAAGACCAGGGCTGGTGTTTCACCGATGGTTTGAGAGGCCATAGCTGGGGCACGTGGAGGCAGCAGACAACTGCATCGCACAGCTCCCCCCACCAGGGAGGATGCACTGTGCCCGACGGGCTCTTTGGGTTCTGGAGGTGGCATATTTCACACTGGGAATTACTCTTCTGGTCCGTTTACCCAATCACATGACAGCTCCCAACTTCCGGGGCAGGGCAGGGATGGGGGGCAAAGCCACCACTCTCAGCCTGCTCCACCTATTCCCTGTGTGGCACCCGCTCTGAACTTCCCTCCGACTCCATAACACACTGGGCACTCACTTTCTCCTCTGAGTTCAGCGCATGCTGGTCCTTCAACCTGAAACTCTCCCCACGCCCACACCCACCCCATGCCCGCCTCCCCCAGCTCCTGCTGCTGCTTCGGGACCAGGCCTTAGATTTCCTCTCTCCAGCTCACCTGTGGGCAGCAGAGCTCAGGTCACGTGACCCTAGTCATCTCCTCCTGCAGCCGTTCGGCCCCCATGAGTGCACCAGCATCCAACTTTGTACAAGCCAGGGTCCTCTGGGAAAACAGAGCCAGCAGGTCATATATAGACGGAGAGAGATGTAGGCCACTGGCGTTAGCTCGTGGAGGCAGAGGGGTCCACGGTCTGCTCGCCGCCAGCTGGAGACCCACGTTACGGTCAAGCGCAAAGGTCAGAGAAACCGAGCAACCAGTGGCGTGCGTCCTCGTCCACTTCCGGGAGAAGAGCCGAGTGTGCGGAGGGGGAAAAGTGGACGTCCCTTCCTCTACCTCCTTGTTTCCTTGGGGCCGCGCCGGGGAGGGCCCCCTTTCCTCAGCCTCCCGATTCAAGTGCTAACCTTTTCCAGAACGCTCTCACGCACTCAGCCAAAAATGCTGCATGCCCAGTCAGCTGGGCATTCCTCAGCCCAGTCTGGTTTATAGGGAAAGTTAACCACATGGGGCAGGTGCTTGGCCGGGGGTCAGTTTGCTGATTCGGACACCCACGTCCCATGCTCGAGTGTCTGGGTTTGACGCCAGCTCTGGCTCCTGGTTCCGGGCTCCTGCCAGCAGTGCACCCTGGAAAGGCAGTGGTGATGGTTCAAGTAGTTGGGTCTCTGCCACCCATGTGGGAGACCCGGACTGAGGTCCTGGATCCTAGGTCAGCACTCCCCCACCCCCTAGCTGTTGTGGGCATTTGAGAAATGAACCAGTAGTAGGGAGCTCGCTCCTCTCTCTCTCTCTCTCTCGCTCTCTCGCTCTCTTTCAGTTTCTTAAATTTTGAGAATTTATTTTTAATTAATTAATTAACAACCCATGTCAGCCTCTCAAATCAGCCGAAGTCTGCTATTTCACTTCCGTCTTGGATTCCATTTTGGAGAGCAAAGAACCAAGTACCAACTTCAGCGTCACTTCTGACCTTCCTAAGCCCTGTTGTGTGATCATGTAGGTTTCCCATCAAGTCCACTCATGAAAACAACGTCAAGCCCACATCCAAGACATACTCACTCAGGCTTGTTGTTAGTATCGGAATATTTACTTTTAAATGTACACAACGATTCTAAGTAGATTTTGGAGTGAGAGTTACATCATCAGTCACATTGCTGCGAGCCTAAAGCCTGTGTATTCAAAGCCATCAGTAAGAAGGCTCAGTGGAGAGAAATCGACAGTTAAGGGGACCCGGTTGCCTGTGGCTCTCTCAAATCCCTGCACACCTCGGCAGCAGTGCATTGACTGTCTTTTCAAGGCGGTATGTAGATTAAGAACAGCCCAAGAAAGCAGACCTAGCGTTTCCCCCCAGATTAAAGGCAGGTTTATCTAACATCCAGTACAACAAAGAAAATGTGAAAGGTTGGCCAGTCTCCTGCCTCATAAAAGATTCCACTCCCTTATTTCAGGGTTCCTTACCTGTGACACAAACCAGTGCACCTGCAGCATCCTTCTGCATGTCTCCATGTCACCCCACCAGTGACACGCACACTGACCTCTGCACTATGAGGAATCATGTCTTTTATGTGTTTTTAAGATTTATTTATTTGAGAGATAGCATTATGGAAAGAAAGAGAAACAAAGATAAAGGTCTTCCATCCACTGGTTCACTCCCCAAATGCCCACAATGTCCAGAGTTGAGCCAATCCGGAGCCAAGAACCAGAAGCTTCTTATAAGTCTCCCACACGGGTGCAGGGACCTAAGCACTTGTACTGTCTTCCACTGCTTTCCCAGGACATAGCAGAGAGCTGGATCGGAAGAGGAGCAGCCAGGACTAGAACCAACGATGCCCATATGGGATGCTGGCATGGCAGATGGAGGCTTTACCCATTACACTACAGCGCTGGCCCATCACGTCCTTTGTCTCTGCCCTGGAGTCTGTGTCTTCTGCCAGGACTTGTGAAACCATGAAGCCAAACTTGTTAGCTTACAAGTAAAGCTTCAGCCCCACTAGAGCGCTTGTGGGCAGAGGATTTGAATGTGAAGAGAGAACGGGAGAGTGGCTCTGAGATGGGAGGATTCCTTCCGGGTGTACAGGCGGGGGGGGGGGGGGGGCCTGGGCACAAAGCAGCAGACATGGGGGACTTCCTGGCCCGGCACTTGTCCTGTGTCCAGTCTGAACGCTGACGCTCTCTGACAAGGGCCGCAGTGAAACCCAGCTGAACCTTGAGCCCCAAGCACCGGAACTCAACAAGTTCTGCACTCCAATTAACAGGCAGACGCGGGCCAGCGCTGTGACGTAGTGGGTAGAGGCGCTGCTTGGAGTCCTAGCTGTTCCACTTCCGATCCAGCTCTCTGCTACGGCCTGGGAAAGCAGTAGAAGATGTCTTAAAATCCTTGGGTCCCTGCACCGGCGTGGGAGACCCAGAAGAAGCTCCCGGCTCCTGGCTTCAGATGGGCCCAGCTCCAGCTGTTGCAGCCATTTGGGGAGTGAACCAGCGGATAGAAGACCTTTCTCTCTCCCTCTTCCTCTGCCTCTCTGTAACTCTGCCTTTCAAATAAAATAAATCTTTAAAAAAGAAAAAAAAAAAAGTAACCCTGGACAATATGCAAGTGAAAGGGTGTGGCTGTGCACCAGTAAAACTTTCTTTTTCTAAATAAAATATCTCGTATTTGGGACAGGACTTAGCCCCCAGGCCCAGGGTTTGCCAACTCAAATGTCAAAGTAAAATTACAAAAACACTGCAGCCTGTTTTAAACATTAAATCAAAGGTGAAGTTTTAACCCCCACAACATGCGAGATATTTCCAAAGAAATGTCAGAACTTTAAAAAAAAAATCAATACAGAGCACCACACATGGGGAGATTTGGTGACAAGCCCCAAGTTGGGTGTTTCTTGGGCAACATGTAGGGTGACCAGATAAAAGGTAGGATGTGCAGTAAGCTTGGTTTCAGGGGGCCGGCGCTGTGGCGAGTGGGTTAAACCACTACCTATGATGCCGGCATCCCATATGGGAGTCAGTTCTTGTCTTGGCTGCTCCACTTCTGATCCAGCTCCCTGCTAATGGCATGGGAAAGCAGCAGAAGACGACCCAAGTCCTTGGGCCCCTGTACTTACTTGGGAAACCTGGAAGAAGCTCCTGGCTCCTGGCTTCAACCTGGCCCAACCCCTGCCACTCTGGCCGCTTGGGGAGTGACCCAGCAATGGAAAAGCCCGCTCGCTCTCTCTCTCTCTCTTACTTTTCCTTTCAAATAAATAAATCTTTTTAAAAAAATTTGATTTCCAAAAAATTATGCAAGTTGTTTTAGTGTAAGTATATCCCATGCAACTCTGGGGACACACCTATACTGATAAGAATCACTTATTTGCCATTGAAATTTAACTTAATGTCCTATATCTCCATTTCCTAAATCTGGCAATTCCAACAGTATTCACAACCTCATTTAAAGAGACTATGGAAAGTTGACATCTGCAGTCCTTCATAAATGCGAAGTCAGGGCCAAATAGACCTGGTGTCCCTGGACTCCCACCCCACCCCCAAAGGTCCTGAACCAAAGCAGAAAAGCACCCGTTAATCAGAGAGATCTGGGTTCACACGCAAATGTCTGTACCATATTAGTAATCGGTATTCAAGAGTTATGGTTTTTATTCAATTGTAGTTTCCTGGTGTGTTTTATTTATTTTTTAAAGATGTATTTATTTATTTACTTATTTAAGAGGCAGAAATACAGACAGAGAGAGGTAGAGACAGACACAGAGGTCTTCAATCCTCTGGTTCACTCCCAAAATGGCTGCAATGGTCAGAGCTGGGCCATATGAAGTCAGGAGCCAGGAGCTTCTTCCAGGTCTCCCACGCAGGTGCAGGGCCATCCTCCACTGCTTTCCCAGGCCACAGCAGAGAGCTGGATCGGAAGAGGAGCTGCTGGGACAGGAACCGGCGCCACAGGCGGAGTCTGAATCTACTATGCCACAGCACCAGCCCTGTGTGTTTTATTTTTTCCACTTAAACTCTAACAGCAGCAGCCTGACCTTGGCCACGTTCTTGAATTTTTTGAGCCTCAGTTTTCCTGTCTGCAACATGGGGACAAAGTGGGCACCTCCTTCAGGAATTTGAGACCTAAATTAAATAAGCCGCCAACATATGTCAAGTGCGCACTATATCTGGTAACTGTACATTTTAATAGTGGATAGTAACTAATACCAGCTTCACATTAAATCCTCAAAACAGCTAGAGAGGGAGTCTTAAGGTGCCCATTTCACAGACCAGGTAAACTGAGGCTCTCAGCAGTGATATCACACGAGGAAGCAGCTGCAGAGGCGGGACCTGACCTGGCTTTCCCAGCTGCTGTCAACTCAACAACTGGCAGGTGTCCGCTGCTTCACACAGGCTCCAGAGAGGGAGTCCCCCTACCCCGACCTGCTGGGCAAGCTCCCAGCTGCCGAGCACGGGACCCCAGCCCACAGAATGGGCCCCGTGTGTGCCTGGGGCAGGAATGTTGCCAAGGGCGACAGGATCCACGTTGAACCCCTGGAATCAGACCTCCTGGGGGTGTCTGGGCAGCTGCCAGGCAGATTGGAGGAGAGACCCCTCCCTTGTGCCGGGGGCACCTAGACTTTCCGACCTCAGTGGCCCCAGGGGCCTTCCTTACCTCGCCCTGTACTGTTCCTTCCCGCACGAAGCACGCCTTAAACCACGCCGTCAGTCATGTGCAATGAGGCCTGTCTTCCCACAGCACAACATTGTCCCTCCCACAACACCCTAGCCGAATGGTGGACAGGCTGCAAGAGCTGCCAGATTATAGCCTCAGCACCTGACCCTCACAGTCTCCTTGCACTGGTGTGCATATGGCAAGTAGAAGCCCATTTTACAGATGAGAAAACGGTGGCTTAGAGATAGTCATTAAAAGCAACATGAGGAGGCACACTGCCTCTGCTGGCCGTGGCCCCCAGGCAAACCCTCACCCCAAAGATGAGCACAGTGACCTTGGCCACCTCAGAGGGCTGGGGGGAGCATTCAGACCGTGAGGGAACCTGCAGAGCACTGTGTGAAACAGGATGGGGGCTGGGCTATTGTTAGTGCTGTCACTTCTGCCCACCCGCACAGCCAGGAGCGCCGGTGCGGGGATCCAGGTTCACTGCTGGTTCCACCGCACCAGAGAGAAGCTTGCAAAGAAAGGGACGGAGCTGGGGGCCCTGAGCTCATGGGCCTGGCGGAGCTCTGGCTGGGCCTGGTCACAGGCTGCTTACAAACAGCACAGGCCTGGCCTCCCTGCCCCTGACTCAGCGGGAAGCCCCGCCTCTCACTGCAGACTGGGGCTGACAAGCTGTGCTAGGCGTGTGGAAATGGGACTGGAGCAAGAAGGGAGAGCCCCAGGCCTGGGCTGCCCCGTGCCCGGAACAGCTGTTCATCGCTGTTCTCACCCAAGCTGGCCTAAGAGCTCTACAGGGCCCCTGGGACCGGGGAAGGTCAGCGTGGGTGAGGCCTCATGGGGCAGCTGCAGTCACAGCTGTGCCCGTCACTCAACAAGCACAGAGCCTGGAACAGGACACACCTGAGGTCAAGGCCTTGGCTGGCCCACACCTGCATGTGTGACCTTGGGCAGCCGGCCTCAGGCCTGGGGCCTCAATTTTATCCGCAGAATACACAGGAAAAACACAGCATCTGGGTTGCTGGCAGGAGATCAGATAAAAGCAACGTAAGATGGGTACATGGCACCCAGGGGGGCTCCGTCACCGTCAGGTGGACTTCTCTAGGCGTGCCCTCCCCACCTCGTCCCCACCTCCCCCCAGGTCTCTCTCTTCCCGGCTCAGTTCAGGTCGGGAGCTGGAAGGAGCAGGAAGACTATCTTGGAGGCCAGCCGTAGATTCTGCACAAGGGATCCGGAGCCAAACATAACATCAGATTATTAAAAATGTGGACTGTAAACAGCAGCGGCCCTGGCCAGAGTGCAGCGGCCAGCACCGCAGCCCAGCCACGCCTCATGCCCGTGGCCACACCACCTGCTACCCTGCATCTGCGGAGGACGCGGCTCCACAGGCCGCGGGCACAGACGGGCGTGTTTTTCCTGAGCTGAGCCCCAGGGGCCTGGCCAAACCCTGTTCTTGCAGCAAGAAAGGCCCCCGGCATGGCTGACAAGGTCTGCGCTGGGAACCAGAGGGGCCCCCCCCCAGCCCCTGCCCTTGGCCATCAGCGGGCCCTGAGGAGGTGGCCAGAAACCAGGCCCCCACAGGGACCCTGCAAACCGTGGCTTCACAGTGTGCTGCTTGCTGCAGCAGGTGGCCAGGATGGGAACCCCAGCACCTCCCGAGAGCAGCTCTGGGAGAGAGAGTGAGCTTGGGCAAGCCCCTTGACCTCCTGAGCCCCAAGGATCCTTATGTAATGGACCAGGCTGTAAGGAACCTCGTCTGACCGTGACGGGACTGTCAATGGAGCTGGTGTACTGAAAGTATAGTGTCTGGCAGAAGGAAAGGTGGCACTGGGCCCCCAGGCACCAAGCAGGGAGAGGCTGAGAACCTGGGCCCATCAGGACTGGGGGCTGCGTGGTCCCTGGGGTGGCCACCTTCAAAGCACCCAAGGGGCAGCAGCCTGGGTCTGCGGGGGTGAGCAAGTGGGCTTTGGAGCCTAGCAAAGCTGGATGGAACCCCAGCCTTGGGCTGTCCGGGCAGCCACTGCCCCCGCGGAGCCCCGGCAGTTACCCCCTTGCTAGCTCATTCAAGGAATTGCTGAATTTCGGCGGCGTCCCGACCTTGTATGCAGCGCTGGAACCCGAGGAAGAACAAGGCTGGCTCCCGCCCCCAGGGCCCCTGTAAAGAGCCCGGGAGACACGGGGTGGACGAGGCTGGCAGTTGGCAGGCGCTCAGTAAGTGGACTTGCCTCCATTAATTAATTTCCTACATTAATGATTCATTCACTCATTCATTTCCTCCCTCCCTCCATCTGTGGGGCATGAATCAGACATGGGCCCTCTGGGAATAATTACACAGAGAGTAGAGGGTGAGGGTCCAAGCCCCTCCTTCCCCACACAGGTGCCAAGCCCCTCCTGGCAGGTGCACACTGAGACCTGGAAGGAAAAACCTGAGTTGGTGACTGCGGCTGGGGAGAGGGGTTAGGAGAACAGCCCACGGGAGCTCCCTCTCAGCAGCTCTGCTCCCGTCCCAAGACCTTCCTTGCAACCTGGCGCTCTCCATGCCCAGCTCAGAGAGGGGAAGGAGGCGACTCAGTGGCCCCCCATGTGGAGGGGGTTGCAGCCCCCGGGGGCCCAGGGAAGCCGCTTTTGGGGAGGATTAGATGCTGTCACACAGCGGCTCTTCATCGTCACCCCAGAGTCACAGCCCCAAGGGGAAAGGGGCTAGGAGACCCCTGCCTCCCCAACCCGGCTGAAACCGGAGCCAGAGAGATAGAGCCCAGGCCCGCCAGCCAGTTCTGTCTCCATGTAATTTAGCCGTAATCGCGGCGTGTTTTCCCTCGCTATAATTAGTACAATGTGGTTGTTTTCTGTGTTCCTGGAAGATGTCTGAACCAGAGCCAGCTCCCCAGAGCCTTTCTGACAAGCTCTCCCCAACAGACCCACCAGCAACACCGCTCATTGCCCAGTATGCTTTTTTCCCCTTAACCTGAGTTCCCTGTTTCCTGACTTGGGCCGTCTCCTTCCTGGCCCCAGGGGACGGTGCCCGGGCAGAGCACGTGGGGACTGAGCCACCGGACCAGCAGCGGCCAAGAGGCATGCAGGCAAGGAGTTCTGTGCAGGAGTTTCCTGAGGTCCTCAGAGACAGACGAGTGTGTGTGTGTGTGTGTGTGTGTACACATGCTTGTGTGTGATTGTGTAGTTTGTGTGGTGTGTACATGTGTAGGTTGTATGTACGTGTGGGTGAGTTGAGCATGCAGGCACTTGTATATGTGTGTGCCTATGCGTGTGGTTTGTGTGTTGTGCATTGCATGTATGTGTACATTGTCTTGTGTGTATGTATGTGTTTTGTGTGTGTTGTGTGTAGTTTCTGTGTTATTGTCTTGTGTAGGGCAGTGGGCTGTACATGCAGGCACTTGTGTATGTGCGTGCTTGTGTGTGTTGTGTGCATGTGTGGTGTGTGTGTGCTCAAAGGTGCAGCTGTCCGCAGGTGGATGTATCTGTGGTAACAGGAACAGCCAGCCCTGTGTGGTGCCCTATCTGCTTGTGACTATATCTGTGCTGGAGCCCTGTGTGGGGTGTGTGTGTGTGTGTGTGTGTGTGTACTCACTGGACATATCAGACCCCTGACACTCGAGGACCATGTGAGGGCCAGGTGTCACACGCGTGCTGGGGGTTCCACTAGGAGCCAGCGTACACTCCCGGGGCCCACATCCTTGTCACCCCTCACTCTTGGTGGCTCTCCACTGGGCCTCCCTGCAGTTTCCTACACCCCGTCACTCAGTCACTCAACACCCATTTGCTGAATCATTCCATGGCCCAGCCTTTGGCTTTGTGGTGTGTTTTTTCTTTCTTTCATGAAGGAACCCAATTCACATTCTCAGTTTTTTTTGAAGATTTATTTTATTTATTTGAAAGGCAGAGTTACAGAGTTACAATGGCTGGAGCTGCGCCGATCCGAAGTAGGAACCAGGAGCTTCTTCCGGGTCTCCCCTGTGGGTGCAGGGGCCCAAGGACTTGGGCCATCTTCCACTGCTTTCCCAGGCCAGAGCAGAGAGCTGGATTGCAAGAGGAGCAGCTGGGACTAGAACCAGTGCCCATATGGGATGCTGGCACTGCAGGCCCAGGCTTTAACCCACTGTGCCACAGCGCCAGCCCCTCATATTCTCTACATTGTCAAGTTCTTGTCCAATGGGAGACATGTTTCTGATTTCTTTCTTATTTTACTATCAGTCACTTTGTAAAATGAAGCTGTATTAGTCTGTTTTGTGTTGCTGTAACAAAATCCCCATGACGGGGCACTTTATGGAGAAAAGAGGTAGATTGAACTCACGGTTCTGGAGTTCGAAGGTAGGGCACAGCATCTCCTGGGCTCTGGTGGGGGCCTCACTGTGAGTGGCCTCCAAGACTGGGGAGCAGCACACTGAAAAAGGGGTTCCGGCGAGATGCTTCACTCACTCACGGCAATCCCTCCTCTTGGGGGCTCAGCCGGTCCGTGAGACCCCACCCCCTCCCCAAGACCAGCATTAATCCTTCAAGGGTGATCACGAGCCAGTCACCACCCAGTAGGCACCACACTGGGCACCAAGCTCCCAGAACATGAGCCCCTGGGGGCGAGGCACCGCCAAGCCACAGCAGAAGTGCTGATGGCACCCACAGAGTCCTCGCGTGTGGTTTGCGTCCAGGTTCCTCGGCCCAGCAGCTGGAAGCTCTTGTTGGGTGCAGTGATGACAATGACTATTTCACAGAAGCAGCAGGAGACTCAGGGGCCAGGGACTCCCACGCCACAGACTGTGTGCCCTCCAACAAGCTCCTTACCCTCTCCGGGGGCAGGCTGAGCGTGGTCGCGCGCACACTGAATGTGTGCTATTAAGCTGGTAGTTGTGTGAGCTTCGCCCTTTCAATGCATGGATCACGCTTGGAGAGCGCCCACCTGGCTTTTCTCCAATGGAGCTCCGAAGTTCTGTCCCGGGCAGGAATCGAGAACGAACAGAGCTCCTGCATCCGAGGAGTGCTGAGCTCTGGGTGGCGGAGCGAGCTGGACCCCTGTGTTCTGACTGGCTGGAACACTCCTGGGTGTGGCCCATTCTCCCGTTTGACAGTGATGCTTGGAGAGAAACCTCAGCCTGAAGATTTGGCTTTTTACCTGGCTTATTGTTCTTTTTTTTTTTTTAATCTTTTCTCAGGAAATCTCACCAAAGTCCAGCTCTACAATTTCTGCAGAGAAATACCTCCACAACAGCCCTCCCCTTACAAAATGCGTGGATGCCATGGTATTTACCAGAGCGCATGGCTGACCCCAGTGGGAACACGCTTGTATGCAACAACGCAGGTTTCCACATTCTCACTGTTGGGCAGGAGGGGATTCTGGGGGTCCTGGTGCCATGCCCTTGCTCATTTGAGGAGCCTCAAGCTCTCCTTGTCATAGGGCACTTCTCTCTGCCAAGCCCTCCTCTGACCAGCTACAAGAAGAAATTTGCTTTTTTAAAAAGTTATGGGGCCGCTAATCCTCCGCCTGCGGCGCCAGCACCCCAGGTTCTAGTCCCAGTCGGGGCGCCGGATTCTGTCCCGGTTGCTCCTCTTCCAGGCCAGCTCTCTGCTGTGGCCCGAGAAGGCAGTGGAGGATGGCCCAAGTGCTTGGGCCCTGCACCTGCATGGGAGACCAGGAGGAAGCACCTGGCTCCTGGCTTCGGATGGGTACAGCACGCCGGCCGCAGCATGCTGGCCATAGAGGCCATTGGGGGGTGAACCAACGGCAAAGGAAGACCTTTCTCTCTGTCTCTCTCTCTCACTAACTCTGCCTGTCAAAAAAAAAAAGTTACAGGGCAGGGTTAGGGGTGATGGTGGGAGTGGGGGGTGGCACTGTTAGCTAAGGCTCTGCCTCCAGTGCCGGCATCTCATATGGGCGCTGGTTGGTGTCCTGGCTGCTCTTCTTCTGATCCAGTTCTCTGCCTATGACCTGAGAAAGCAGTGGAAGATGGCTCAAATGCTTTGGCCTCTGCACCAGAGTGGGAGACCCAGCAGAGGTTCCTGGCTCCTGGCTTCACATCAGCCCAGCTGTGGCTGTTGTGGCTGCTTGGGAAGTGAACCAGCTGATAGAAGACCTTTCTCTCTGTCTCTCCCTCTGTGTCTGTAGCTCCACCTTTCAAATAAATAAGTAAAAAATATTTTTAAATCACAGTAGGGACCAGATTAGGGGCATAGCAGGTTAAGACGCAGCCCACAGCACCAGGATCCCATATGGACGCTGGTTTGAGTCCCAGCTGTTCCACTTCCAATCCAGCTCCCTGCTAATGCGCCTGGGAAAGCAGTGGAAGATGGCACAAGTGTTTGGGTCCCTGCACCTACGTGGGAGACGTGGGGGAGGCTCCTGGTTCCTGGCTTCAGTCTGGCACAGCCCTGGCCATTGCAGTCATTTGGGGAGTGAACCAACAGATGGAAGACCTCTCTCTGTCTCTCCTTCTCTCTGTAACTCTATCTCTCAAATAAATAAATAAAATATTTAAAAAAAAAAGATAAATGCAATGCAAGGAACAACTACAAATGACCATTAAAGATGTGAAAGCACTCACCTAGCTGGAAATAGAAAAAGCCTGTATTTAGGCAAGAATATGACTTTTGTTTTAAAGATATATTTATTCAAAAGGCAGAGTGTGTATGTGAGAGAGTAAAAAAATATTCTTTTTAAAGCTGTATTTATTTATTTATTTTAAAGGTAAGATTACTGAAAGAGAGGTCTTCTATCCACTGGTTCACTCCCTAGATGGCCGCAACAGCCAGGGCTGGGCAGGGCCAAAGCCACAAACCAGGAACCCTTTCCAGATCTCCCACATGGGTGCCAGGGGCCCAAGAACTTGGACCATTTTCCACTGCCTTCCTGGGAGTATTAACAGAGAGCTGGATCAGAAGTGGAGCAGCAGGGACTTGAACTGGCACTCATACGGAATGCCAGTGTCGCAGGCGGCAGCTTAACTCTCTGTGCTACAACACTGGCCCTTTTGGGTACAAATTTAAAAGACGATATTAGTACTAAGACTACAAGCCTGTTTTGTTAGTGGAAATGTAGGTTGAATCAACACTTTTAGAGGATGGTTAAGCAAGTGCACATCAAGAATTCATCTTAAAATAGACTGGGGCAGATGCCCAAAGGTAGGAATCTTATGCATTTATAATAGTGAGTAATGAGGAATATGCAAATGACCATCTGAAGAGGATTAACTAAACGAAGTACGGTATGGTATGGGAAATCCAGTGGCAGTGGAAGATGTCTAAAACAAAATAAGCTAAGAGCATGTTGTGGAAAGTCTACAGAGGGTACAAGCATTGATCAATGTCTGTATAAAACAGAGAGGTATATAGACCAAGAGATATTCTGGAAACTCTTTTGAAAGGACACATGCCTCTCTCGATATTAGCTCTTCATGGGATGGTTTTAGAGGATGTTCTTTGTCTTCCATCCTTTATAAGCCTACATTTTCTTTAGAATGCTTATTATGTGTTTGTTCTGCAAAAAAAAGAGTACTAAAAAAATAAATAAAAAGCAACAAAATGGGGTAAGTGCCAAAAATAGTAGTTTATTAAAATTCCAGGATGCACCTGTAATGCATGATACCTGGCCTCCTAGCAAGGAAGGAGGCAAAGAAAGAGTTAACCAGCTCTGAGTGAGACTCCCAGGTGGGACGAATCCTCATAATGACTTTTGTTCTGGCTGCTCAGATAGCTTTTGTTTCTGATTCTGCTTCCATCCAAGCTGTGAGCTGTGTCCAGATACACGAGGGGCCATATTTAAGGGGAAATTTTATCTGAAATTGGAAACTGTTGGTAGAGTTTGGTCAGGTTAAGACAACAGGACTGAGACGGGCAACATGGTGCAGTTTGGCAGTGCCTGGGTTGGGTCCCACCCAGCTACTCCATGCTTTGGATCCACTTCCTGGTGATGGCTCAAGTACCTGGGCCCCTGCCACCCACGTGGGAGACCCCGACTGAGTTCTTAGCTCCTGGTTTTGGCCTGGTCCAGTCTGACTGTTGCAGGCATTTGGGGAGTAAGCCAATAAATGGAAGAGATGTGTGTGTGTGTGTGTGTGTGTGATTCTACCTGTCAAATAAATAAATAAATCTATAAAGAAGAAACAACAGGACCTAGGTGTGGGGAGCAACTCGGACTAGACTAAGTTACTGGAATTAAGACTTATTCTATGCATCTGCTCTCCCACAATATGGCGCTGAGAAGGGAGAAACAGCTTCTACGCAGCTGCCTCCAGTTCAACCAATAAACTGTAGGACTTACTCCTGATTGGAGGAGAGCAGCGTACTCGGCGTGTGGGTAGCAGAGTTGGGATTGGTGGAAGAGGACTATAAAGGAGGAGAGAGACAACATGCACCAGGAACATCTAAGGGGAACATCTATCTGAAGGAACACCTGTGCAGCCCCCGAGAGAGTCGGCCGGCGGTGTGCCGCTCCCCTGCAGAAGTGGGGAAAGTGGCCGGGGGAACCGCCCTTCCACGGAGGTGGAAGGGATGGTAGCCAACCCGGGAAGAACCAGCAGCAAACCCGGGGAGGGCCGAGCAGACAAAAGAACAGCGCAGGGTCCTGTGTCGTTCCTCCACGAAGACGGGGAGCGACACCTAGGGAAGAGGAGGGTGGTGTGGACAGGCTTGGGGTACATGGGAGATGGGGAAGGGTGGGGGAGCAGAAGATGATGTCAGGAAGCTGGAGTGGAGGGACAGCTACACCACACCCCCAGTGCTGGCGACCGGGGAGAGAGCGCCAGTGCTGTCTGCCCTGGGGAATCCCGCCAGGGCCATGCTCTGCATCTTCCAAAGGAAGCCCCAAGAGAGTTCCAAGAGGCTCCCTGCTTCTCCTCATTCCCAAAACATGGTGTCACCAGGTCTAACCCACCCCTCCTTCACCCTTTTATTGACTCCCCATTGTCCTCAGAAGAAAGCCCGGGGCCGGCGCTGTGGCACAGCAGGTAAAGCCACGGCCTGTAAGGCCAGCATCCCTTATGGACACTGGTTCAAGTCCCAACTGCTCGACTTCCGATCCAGCTCCCTGATCACATGCCTGGGAAAGCAGTGGAAGATGTCCTTTCTCTCCTTCTTCTTCTTTTACCTCCCCCCCAATAAAACCACAAAACTCTGACTTAGGTTACTCCTAGAATGGCAGTTTCCCCCAGGAGGGGTGTGAGTGGCACAAGCACCCTGGTAGTTCCAGCCCATCCACAGAACCAAGGTGCCGGCAGGTGCTGCCATGGACCCACCCACCTGCTTCTTCCCTACTGTCTCCCAACCCTTCTTCAGTGTCAGGCTGGGTTTTCCCTCCCTGAGGGACCCCTCCAGGATCCCCCAGGCCCTAAGAACATGGTTAAATGTCCATAATCCAAAGTGTTTCAAAATCCAGAAATTTCTGAGTGCCAATAGGATGCCACAAGTAGAAAATTCCACACTTCGCCACATGTGACAGGCCACAGTCACAACACAACGTATTAAAAATACAGCATAAGATCAACTTCTGACTATGGGTATAAAGTGTATATGAAAAAAACGAATTTTGTCGTTAGACTTGGGTGCCATCCCAAGATATCTCATTATGGGTCTGTAAATATCTCACTATGTATGTGCAAATATTCTAAATTCCAAAATCCAAATCCATTTCTGGTTCCAAGCAGATGCTCAGCCTGTATCATCCAGGGATTGTAATCCAAAAGCTGGGTTTGGCCTGGGAGGTTTTTGGGCCCACCCAGATTTGGGTTCCTTTGCAAACTTTAATTCCTCTGACGTTGTTTTTTTTCCCTTCAGATTTTTGAAGCTAGTTTTAAACTGGTTTTCAAGTTTGGGAAAATGGAAGAATTCACTGAATACCAGTATTTCTGATTTGGGGACAGGTGTTTGCCACAGCAGTTAAGACCCCGCTTGCGACACATCCTACAACAATGCTTGGGTTTGAGTCCCAGCTCTTCTCCCAGTTCCAACATCCTTTAATTTGCACTTAGGGAGGCAGCAAGTGATGGCTCAAGTGAATGGATCTCTGCCACCCATATAGGAGTCCTGGATTGAGTTTCTAGCTCATGGCTATAGCCCAGCCCAGCCACAGCCATTGTTTGTATTTGGGAATTGAATCAGTGGATGGATGATCTCTGTGTCTCTCTGTCTTAAACAAATAAAAAAGGGGCCAGCATTGGGGCATAGCAGGTAAAGCCACCATCTGCAATGCCAGCATCCCTTATGGGCATGGATTCGAGTCCCAGCTACTCCACTTCTGATCCAGCTCCCTGCTAATGCACCTGAGAAAGCAGCAGAGGATGGCCCAAGTGCTTGGGAAATCTGGATGCAACTCCTGGCTCCTGGCTCTGCCCATTTCAGCCATTTGAGGAATGAACCAGTTGGTGGAAGATCTCTCTCTCTCTCTGTGTCTGTCTGTGTGTCTGTCTGTCTGTCTGTCTCTCTCTGTAACTCTGCCTTTCAAATAAATATTTGACGTTAAAAACTTGAGACTCAGACTACACCGGGTTTGTAGTCCCACATGGCAACCAGTGGCAAAATCTGACAGCAGCCACCACCCTAAGGTGTGTCTGAAATTCACCACAGTCCCCACCACTCCCTACCGCATTACACGTGGTCACCCTTGCTGGCTTGCCTTGCCCACCTTGACCCTCAGCCATGTGAGTTTGTGGCCCCTGTGCTGCCAATGTCATCTGTCCCTGTGCTGCCTTTGTGTCCCTCACCAGACACTGTGCTCCTTGAGAGCAAAGCCACAGCCACCTCTGCTTCTCCAGGGCCAAGATAAATGCTGACTCACATCCGGCACTCAGCAAATGATTTGGTACAAAGACACCTCCCAGCCACCTTTGTCCAGAGGGCCACGGCAAAGCATCCACAGTGTCCACAGCCCCTGGGGGCTGGGAGACACATTTGTCTTCCTCTTTACCTAAGTATCCATTACACCGGGAAGCCCAAATCTCCTCTTTTTGCCCTCTGTAATCATTTGGGCCAGCTGAGCCTGCACCGGAGAACCCTTGCCCCCCTGGTAGCTTAACACAGTGAAAGCTTATTTTTTGCTCACATCGCAGTCCAGTGCAGGTGCTCCAGGTGAGGCTCCAGGCAGTTGTTCAGAGACCTCGACCTCCTCCACCCTGTGCTTCCCCCTCCTCTCAGCCCTCAGAGCCTCCCTGTCAGTCAGCGGTAAGAGCGGACTCGTGAGAGGTACATAAGTCCCAGGCCCAGAAGTGGCACAAATGGCCTCCACCACACAGCTCAGACTGAAAATTGGTGCCATGGCCACATTGCATAGGAGGGAGGAGAGGGAAGTGCAACCCAGCCGTGTGGTCAGGAGGAACAGAAAACATGGCTGTGGATGCGCATCTGTCTCCCTCTGCCAGGTCTCCTGTCCCTCACATCTGCTCAAATGGAAACAGGGAAGTGTGCCAAACACACCGACTTTGCTCAGTTCTTTCAAGAACAAGAAGCTAAGACGAAAACTGTTTCTTAATCCCGCCTCCTGGGAGGAAGTGCATCAGTCATTTAGTGCTGTTCCAAATCACCCCAACTTGGAGTCTGCAAACAACAGTCTCAGCTGGGCTCAGCTGGGTGGTTGTTCTGCCCCACATGGTGTCACTGAAGCTGGGACACCCAAAATGCCTTCTTTATTTTATTTTATTTTTAAGATTGATTTATTTATTTGAAAGAGTTACAGAGAGGGAGAAACAGAGATCTTCCATCCTCTCATTCACTCCCCAGATGGATGCAACAGGCCAGGCTGAAGGCAGGAGCTAGGAGCTTCATCCAGACCTTCCACACGGATGCAGGGGCCCAAGCACTTGGGCTGTCCTGCACTGCTTTCCTAGACACATTATTGGGGATATGGATTGGAAGTGGAGCAGGCAGGACCCAAACCAGTGCCTATATGGGACACCAGGATAACAGATGGAAGCTTTGTACCCAATACGCCACAACACCAGCTCCCAAAATGTGTTCTTTAATCACATATCTGCCACCTCTGGGGTGGCAGAACAGCTGGGGGCTGGGGATCGACTACTTACCTCTCTCTCTCTCTCTCTCTCTTCTCCTGTGGTCAGTCTGACAGAGTACTCAGAACTCTATTAGATACTTGCAAGAAGGGCTGGCGCTGTGGCGGAGCGGGTAAAGTTGCTGCCTGCAGTGCTGGGATCCCATATGGGCACCAGTTCTAGTCCCAGCTACTCCACTTCCAATCAAGCTCTCTGCTACAGCCTGGGAAAGCAGTAGAAGATGGCCCAAGTCATTGGGCCCTTGCACCCAGGTGGAAGACCTGGAGGAGGCTTCTGGCTCCTGGCTCCTGTCTCCTGGCTCCTGGCTTCAGATTGGTGTGGCTCTGACCATTGCAGCCAACTGGGGAGTGATCCAGCAGATGGAAGACCTCTCTCTCTCTCTGCCTCTCTTTCTCTCTCTGTGTATAATTCTAACATTCAAATAAAAATGAATCTTAAAAAAACAGATACCTGCAAGAGCAAAGATTTTGAGAAAAGACACCCCACTGTGCAAACATTTATCAAGCCTCCGCATTTTACTTGCTATCATCCCACTGAACAAAGCAAGTCAGA
The DNA here is from genome assembly GCF_964237555.1 of Oryctolagus cuniculus. Classification (NCBI taxonomy): domain Eukaryota; kingdom Metazoa; phylum Chordata; class Mammalia; order Lagomorpha; family Leporidae; genus Oryctolagus; species Oryctolagus cuniculus. The sequence goes on along the minus strand of NC_091437.1, from coordinate 58,197,539 downwards.
CGGCCAAGCACATAATCACTGTGGAAGGGGATACACAGAAGGGCATGAACACCAGAGGGGCTTCACTGGGGCCATAATGTTCTGTGATGTACACTCCAGCAGGAACATTTGAAGTTGACCAAGATGCAAATCCAGGCTCTGACACTTACCATCTCTACAGCTTTGTACGTGCATAAGGCAGGCAAAACACCAGAGTCCCGGCCTCACAGTGTTGCTGCAGGGATTCAGTGCCATCATGCTTCGTCCCGGGCTTGGTCCCCACAAGGTGCTCAACACACATTATGAGTTCCTGTACCCCCAGCCCCTGCCGGAACCACCGATGATGCTCCTCCACTCTAGGGTGTTTGTTGCATATCCTGCAGCTTCTCTCAATTACTCCAGCCCCACTGCAGACATCAGAAAATTGCAGAGATCCAACTCTTGCTGAAATTAGGGTAGACCCAGGCACAGTCTGAATCAGGAAATGGCTCCATTATTCCTAAAGAGAGCTTCACACCGTGCAGGGACCACATCCCACGCTGGGGCCCCAAGCCTGCCCGGCTGCCTAGAGCTCGCCCCTGATCAGTCCCTGCTCTTCTCTGGGGAGCGAGAGGGGTGCATTTGATCATTTCAGGTGCATTTCAAACTGTGGCCTGGGGAGCCTCGGGCTTCTGTGTCCTCACCTCCTCTCTGCTTCCACCCACTTTTATCTCTTAAATACTGGGATGCTGGGTAAGATTCATCTCAAGAGAAAGAAGCAGCCTAGTGCAGTAGAGTCACAGCTCCAGAGGCCAACAGATATGGGGTCACGTGTGGTCACTCGGACAAGACAGTTCACCTTGATGAGCCTCAGTCTTCTCACCTGTAAAATGGAGATAACGCTAGTGCAAATCCCCGCTGGGTTGTTCTGAACACAGTAGGCCCTCCCTACGCAGCGCTCTGCATCTGAGGATTCACCCAACCTCAGATCGAAAATATTCAGAGAAGAACTTCGTGTCTTTACCGATGGCATTTTCCTTTTCGTTATTCCCTAAACAGTACAGTTTAACAACTATCTACATAGCACGTTCCTTGTATGAGGTATCATAAACCATCTAGAGAGGATCTAAAGTGTGCACATTCTGTGCAGATGCTGTGCTGAGTTACAAAGGGACTTGAGCAGCTGTGGATTCTGGTGTCTCTGGGGGACCCTGGGTCCACCACCATTGGATACTTAGGCATAGCTGTATTAGGTGAGACCCAGTAGGCAGAAGACTTAGCACTGTGGCCCGGAGTGAGCACTCCATGGGTATAACCTGCAGTTACAACTACTAAAATAATTTATGACATGTGTGGGGTTTTTCATTGTTGTTAGTGTTTTCACAACCATTTTCTTCCGTGGTCTCTGATCACATCATTCCTAGCTCCCCCTGCTAGTTCCCGGCCCAGCCATCACTGGGACTCTGAGGGCCACTGTCCTTCAGCCCTGGGCAAGGGGTTGGACCCTGACTGCACGGGAGTGTTGGTCTACCTCCATCTCTGACCAGCTCGATGACCTTGGCTGAGTCATTTCACTTCTCCGGACCTCAGTGGCAGCATTGGAGAAGCGGGAGGGGTGGCCCTGTCCACCTCCCGGAGGTGCAGGGAGGACTACTGTACAGCACCTGACACAGTAAATGTGGGGACCATCACGTTTGCTTGGGGTAGTTTTGAGTTTATTTTTATAATCGTTTGGGGGGTGGGTGCCCTCTAGTGGTGGAGCCCCACCAGGTGGGGTACCTCTGTGTTTGACCCAGGGAGAGAACGGTGGTGAAGGGGACTGCGGGGCCCACACCTCCCAGCCTGGGGCCTACATCTCTTGTGGGGCTGGGGGTGAATACCCGTCCAAGGCCACCACCGCTGGGCCTGAGGACTGGTGATTCGGATGCTGCTTTGGCAGGAAGGACAGAGAAAGAAAGTTTCAGCTTAGACTCCTGGGTAAAGGACAAAGAAAAGTTGAGCAGTGCCCTCCTGGTGCTGAGAGGCAGGTGCGAGAGGGTGCAAAGGCGGTTCTCACTGCTCCTGTGAGATGCACCCTCACCACCCTCCTCCTGCTCCACTTCACAGATGGAAAAACAGAGGCCCACTGTAAAGCTGTCTTTGCTGATGCTTGAAACCGTTTCTTTGCTGAGTGCATGGCCCATAGAAGCACCGCGCAGACAGCTAAGGGAGAAGTGAACTGGAGCATGATTCTTGAAAGATGCCTTTGGCCTTGAGTTTTCTCGCTGCATGGAACACGTTACCCAACGTGGAGCGCACTCTCCCCAAGGTCACACAGGGCACCCACGCCAGAACGCAGACCTGCGCCTCGGTTCCGGGCCCCATGCCCTCTGCCCTGCACCACAAGGTCAGCTTGGCCACACCAGGCAATGGGAATCCGAGGCCATTCATTGAATCACAGGAGTGGGGGGAAAGCAGCAGGCGGAATTCCCGGGGCTGGAGCCCTGCCCAGCAGGTCCCAGGGCTGGGGGGGGGGGGGGGGGAGATGACGCAGCCTAGGCCCGTGGCAGTCTCAGGAGCACCATTCGCCGGGAATCTGCAAGCAGCAGCAGCCAGGAGGCCTGCAGAGGCTCTGGGAAGGGCGGCTGAGCCGGCAGCCCAGGCCGCCTCCGAGGGGCTCCGTGCATGGTGCACACGTGTGTTCACCATGAGAGGAGACCCTACACCACCCCCACCCACCCACACACACACGCACAAATACACTGTGGGCGTGCCTGGACTGGGGCTAAAAGAAACCTCAGCAGCAATGAAGGGGTCAGCTAGAAGCAGAGAAATCCCCGAAGAGCTGTGAGCGGGGCGGCCACGAGCAGGAATCCAGCCCCAGCTGCGGGCCGGGGCGGTGGCTGGAGGCTGTGGACACAGCCAGCTCGCTTCCTCGCTCGGACACGCGGGCCCCCCTTCCTGTCCTCCAGCCTGGGAGAGCGTGCCAGCTCTGTGTCCCACACACTTTCTCAGCGGCCTCGGTGGGATGAGCCCATCCCACAGATGAGGAAGCCAGGACTGTACACAGGGCTTCCAGGCACTTCCACAGCAAGAGTGGCCGTCATCCCGCTCGGGCCTCTGGACATCTGCAGCGCTAGGCCAGCGGGAGGAGGTAGTGGATTCTGCTGAGCCTCTGTCCCCAGGTCTCTGCTGAGATGCCAGTGCCAGCCCCCACCCCGCCGGGCCCCAGGGCAAGGTACGCAGGGAGGCAGAAAGCAAACAAGCTTTAGCACCTGTTGGACCTGTGTTCAAGCCCTGGCTCTGCTGTGTAGCAACTGTGTGCCCTTGGACTTGTCACTTCAACCTCTGAGTAATACCCTCCACAGAGGCTATTTCTGGTGAAAATGACAGCCACCGCTTATTGTAAGAGCCTTTGGGGTCAGGCACTGTTCTAATCACGTCAGCTGCAAGAAGTAATCGAAGCTGTCCAAAAATCGCCCGATACTGTCTTTCTTTTTTTAATTTTTTTTTTTTTTTTTTGACAGGCAGAGTGGACAGTGAGAGAGAGAGAGACAGAGAAAGGTCTTCCTTTGCCATTGGTTCACCCTCCAATGGCCGCCATGGCCGGCACGCTGCGGCCGGCACACCGCGCTGATCCGATGGCAGGAGCCAGGTGCTTCTCCTGGTCTCCCATGGGGTGCAGGGCCCAAGCACCTGGGCCATCCTCCACTGTACTCCCTGGCCACAGCAGAGAGCTGGCCTGGAAGAAGGGCAACCGGGACAGAATCCGGCGCCCTGACCGGGACTAGAACCCGGTGTGCCGGCGCCGCTAGGCGGAGGATTAGCCTAGTGAGCCACGGCGCCGGCCTCTGATACTGTCTTACTGATGGCTCCATTTGCAGATGAGGAAGCAGGAACTGCTGGGGGGTGGCAGAATGGGGGCTTGTACTCAGACTGTCTGACCCCATAAATACCAGGCTTCTACAGCTTCTGAGCAGTGCATCAGAGCTGTCATTTGGGCCGTGGGGCCGTGACTTTGCATTGAGTGCCAGTGGCAAGGCTAAGAGGACAAAGTAACCAGGCAGGTCTCTCTCTGCCACAGTTCTCTCCACCCAGTCCCACAAACTGGCTCTGGGAGGCCAACAGGGAACTGAGTCAGGTCTCATCCCCAAACCACCTGCTGCCCAGTAGTCCCTGACACACTCCTCCCAGCTGGGCTCCGCCAGGCCATCGCACCCTCGGAGCCCCTCAAGCGAGAGGGGCGCTGCTGGACGCCAGGGTGGTGAGCAGCAGGGATGCAGAGGACCTGTGGAGGGGCAGACTAGCTGCCTGGGGTTGGGGGGAGCTCAGCTAGGACCCCAGGGCCAGGAGGCTGAGCCCCCCCATGGAGGAGCTGCCCCTTTAAGAGTCTAGCTGCGCCCTTCAAGGAGAACAACATGCCCCCTCTCCAGGTGCCCCCTCCAGCTGCAGGATCCTGCTGAGCTGGGGAGAGGAGCCCCCTGCTCCCTCTTTGACCTCCCAGCCACCTCTCGATGGCTCGCCAGGCTGGCCCCAGCCCGAGGTCCTCGTGTCTTGGTCCCAGCCCCTCCGCAGCCCCAGTCATCCCATCCGCTCTTGATCCATTCCCTGGCTGGGACTCCTGGCCAGAGCTGCGGCAGCCCTTCCCTTCCCACTCCGTGCTTGGCAGAGGGGTGAGTGTCTGTTCCCAAGCCGGGGCCCAGGGGGCCGGCCCAGGCCAGCGAGTGGGGGGGGAGGGCGGGGGCAAGGCTGTCTGAAGGGATCCCCTTTTCCCAAGGAGCCGGCTCCGCCCACCACAGGGATGCGGGAGGGGGGGGGCAGGAAGGGGGACACCCGGAGTCTGAGGGCTGGGGAGCATCCGACTGCACAGAAGACAGGCGCCAGCAATGAGGCTTCCAGAGAAAGGAGCCACCAACGACAGTCAGACTCCCAAAGGCTGGGCGGGCTGGCCTGTGACCCAGCACCCACTCGGCCCCTGGCGCCCCGCCGGGCACCTTAAAGCTTGATGCTGGCCCATCTGCACCTATGCCCGTCTCCTCGCCCAGCCCCAGCTCTCACCCAAGTAGGAGCAGGAGTTAGAGCCTGGGCTCCAGCATTTTTACCACCTGTGTGACCCCTAACAACTCCTGTCACCTCTCTCGGCCTCAGCTTCTCTACCGTCAAGTGGAGATGAGAGGCCCACCAGGTGCCCACCTAGGGGCTGTGGTTAATGAATGCTAGCAGGAGAATGCACTCAGATGGGTGTGCCAATCCTGTAGCCCCAGCCCATTCTCAAGGGCGGGGGGGGGGGGGGGTCTCTTCAGCTCTGCCCCACCCTGTCTGTCCCCTGGGGGTGTCAGCTGATGATGCGTGGACCGCCCTCCCCCTCAGCCCCGAGCAGAAACAGCAGCAGGCTCTTGCCCTCGAGGTTGCCTGAGACCCACCCCGAGGCATCCCTGTGCTGTCACCCACTGGGGTCAAGATGAGGGGCCATGAAGAAGCGAATTGCTCTCCGTAGATCAGGAAGGCCCCTGGTCACCTCTGCCGCTGCTCTTCCTCAGCTGCACGACCTCTGCCCTCCTGAGCCGCGGGGACCCTTCTGAGAAGTGGAACCCACAGTGAGGTCCCCAAAGACCCTGGCACGGAGGGGTCGGTGAGCCCAGGCTGAGCAAAGCGGAGGAGATGCAAATTCAGCCCTCAGGGCTGCCCTCGCCTTTGTTTGCTTTATTGAGTAAAAGAAAATACTTTGAACATTTTATGGGGACTTGGGGAGGGGAGGAGGGGTCAGGGGGAGTCTCCATCCAAGAGAAACAGCTTCCAAGGAGGATCCAGCCAAGAAAACCCCAGGGCGGGGGGCCAGCGGGGTTCTCCTGCGAGGGTGGCGAAGGCGGGGCGGCGAGGGAGGCGGAGCGACGGCGGGGGCGGGGTCCTTCCCAGCCAGAAGCAAGGCAGCCCCTCCCCCACGTCCTCTCCTGCGCTGGGCTGGGCGGACCCCCGCTCACTCATCCCTCCCGCTCGGGCTCGTTCATTCATTCCTTCCCGCACTGCCTGTCGGGGACACCGCCAGTCCCCTGCCCTCCGTTCCGGCCCTCTCGTTCATTCACTCTCTGATGCTCTGCTCACCAGTGGGCAGCCGGCATGAACCCCGGGGGGTCTGGGATCGTCGTCTGGGAGGACCTCCCGGAGCCTAGGTGCTGAAGGTGGGGGAGGGGAGGCAATCCAGACGTGGCCCAGAGGTGGGCAGGAGCTCGGTGTGTTTCAGATGCGGGGCCGGCGGCCAGGGGGAGGGCGGAGCTCCTCACCGGCCGCTGCCGACCCGCCCCTCCAGAACACAGGGCAGCCACTCCCCGCCGTCCAAGAACTGCAGGAGCCAGGCCAGGCTTCCCAGGGCCCTTTCCTGCAGCCTTGCGAGGGACCCTAAGTCCGACTTCAGCTGGGACCCCTGCCGTCGTGCTGGGGAAACCCTGGAGGGCCCAGCTCTCTCTCCACCCCACCCCCCCCACGGCAGGAAACCCCCGCGCTTCCTGCCGTCTGGGTCTGAGGTGCGGAGCCCTTCCTCTGGGCTCCTGTCCTTGGAGGCGGCAGGGCTTGCGATCCGAGCCCAGAGACTGCTAAGGCAGCTCAAAAACTGCTGAGTATTTCTGTGCAGCAGGAGGAGAGGTAAAAGTGGAGGGGGAGACAGAAGGCAAAGCTGGGCTCGTGTTCCGCTGTCCGCGCAGTTCCAGCGGGGCTGTCCTGCCACAGGGCTCTCGGGTGGGGGTCCCACGAACTCCAGGAGCACCCTGGGGTAGCGGTGGTGTTTCCACCCCAAGGGCATCTTCCACCCAAAGGTGTGGCTATCCCCAAGCACCAAAAGGTGTTAAAAAAAAAAAAAAAAAAAAAAAAAAAAAAAACTTCCACTCGAGCTGGGGATGCTGGCTGTCACCCAGGACTTCAGGGGGAGTCCAAGGTCACAGACAAGTTCTCTGCTACTCCTCAAGCGTAGCCCAAAGAGGGTGAGCTGATTCCAGGCCCATCTTTGTCTCCTACCAAGTGATCTTGGCTCAGTCAAGCAACCTTTCTGAATTTCAATGGCAATAGTTATCATGGTAATTAGAGTTGTTTGTTGAGTGCTTACTGCTTGCCCCAGGCCCTGGGCTAAACACGTGGCCACATTACAGCCTCAGGCCAATTCTATGGAGCAGGTGCTTCTGTCATCACCACCTTACAGATTAGGAAACAAAACTTGGGGCAGCACTGTGGCGTGGTGGGTAAAGCCGCCAACTGCAGTTCTGGTATCCCATATGGGCGCCGGTTTGAGTCCTGGCTGCTCCACTTCCGATAAAGCTCCCTGCTATGGCCTGGGAAAGGAGTAGAAGATAGCCCAAGTCCTTGGGCCACTGCACCCACGTGGGAGACCCAGAAGAAGCTCCTGGCTTCTGGTTTTGGATTGGCCCAGCTCCAGCCTTTTCGGCCATTTAGGGAGTGAACCAGCGGATGGAAGACTTTTCTCGCGTTCTCTTTCTGCCTCTGCCTCTCTGTAACTCTGCCTTTCAAATCAGTCAATCGATCAATCTTTAAAAAAGAAAGAAATTGAGCTCAGAGATGTTCAGTCACTAGCCCAAGACAACCCAGGCCCAGCCACTTGGCCATCCCACAGTGCCTTGGGTTACCCATTACATCAGGATGAAGCGCCTTTCTGTGCTGGACACTGGATACAGAGAGACAAGGCTTCTGTCTGCTCTCAGGCAGCTTCCCACCCGGTGGGTGGGACGGATAGGAAGCTTTATAAGGCAGCGTGATTGCTGTTAGCATAGAGGAACCTTCAGATGCTACGTGTGTCAGGCCATTTAGTGCAAGCTGTTGTACCAAGAAAAAAAAATCCCACCATTTATTTCACTGGCTTAACAGGATATCCCACAGTGCAACGCATGGGCAGGGGCTTCTGCTGGAGTCCTCTATGTATGTCAGCCAACAGCATGGGGGACTGCACTGACCATATCCAGGCCTCACCTGGAAACCCCATACCTCACTGGCCCGTGTTCCACTGACTCGAGCCAGTCGTCCGGCTCCTGCTTACCTGCAAGGGAGACTGGCAGTTGTGCAGTGGGTGTCTGCCACCAGGTAGGAGACAAAGGAGGAAGCCATGGAGGTGGGCATTTAGCACCACCGTCAGGACACCACTTGGGATGCCTCCAGCCCATATCAGGATGCCCAGGTTTGAGTTCCAGCTCCACTTTTGGTTCTAGCTTTCTGCTAAAGTGCTCACTGGGAAGCAGCAGGTGATAGCTCAAGTAGTTGGGCCTCTGCCACCCATGTGGGAGACCCTGGATTGATTTCCAGGCTCCTGCTTTTGGCCTGGACTAACCCCAGCTGTTGCAGGCATTTGGGAAATGAACCAGCAAATGGGAGCTCTCTCTCCCACTCACTCTCTCTCTCTTTCTGTGTGTGTGTCTTCCTTTCAAGCAAATAAAATGAATAAATAAAATTTTTAAAAGAGAATGAAGTGATTAACCCTACCTAGGTTCAGCAGAGATGCTTCTAGGAGTGAGAACCCAGGGCCCTGCAATAGAGCGAGCAGTGGAGCAGTGGAGGGTCCTCCAGGGTGACCTGGAGTGGGAGTGGGCTTAGCAAAGGCCCTCCCCTTAGTCCTCTGGCGCAGGAGGCAGTTAGGACTGGGCAAAGAGCCGTGGACACAAAACCTGAACTCTGCTCCCTGGGTGAGTGTGGGCAGCCACCCAGCGCTCAGCCCTCCTCTGCGAATGGGAATTGGGACTTTCACTTGGAAATTAGGACAGAGCCTGCTGGCCCTGCTCCCTGGATGGGTAGTGATCCCTACCACTTCAGGGCTGGAAGATGGGGGCGGGGTGGGGGTGGGAGATGGGGAACGCTACCTAGAAGCTGAAAGCCTACAGAGAACTTTCTACCTGCTCACATCAAGACTCCCCATCCCACACTCTCAGAACTGGAAGACACCTTACACATCATGTATTTAACAGGTGAAAACCTGTTAAAGGCCTCCTCCCAAGGATCCACAGTCCCCAGACCAGGACAGGCAAGTAGTTCTCATGTCATGTGCCAGCTCTGTTTTATTGGTCAGCTGCCGAGACATTTTCCAGTGCTTTTGTGTCCACTCAGTGGGATCCATTAGTCCTGCCTGCCGTGGGTGGGGTCAGAGGACATAGCAGGTGCCCACAGAACCACAGGAGATGATGGAAAAAGGCCCTGGGCTGCCTCACCTGCCTCCACTTTCTACCTCAAAGGTTTAGCAACAGTCACGGAAGAGCGTTCCAAATAAGTCGAAGTGCTGCAGGGACAAAGACTTAGATGTCCTAGATGAAGGGAAATGCCTTACCAGAGCCCAAAGTCTAGACCCTAAAACAACTGAGGTTCTTTCCTCTCTCTCTCTTTTAGAATTGTTAAATTTTTATTTATGTGAAATGCAGAGTGGGGAGTGTAAGAAGAAAGATCTTCCACCTACTGGCTTACTCCCCAAGCGGCCGCAATGGCCAGGGCTCGGGCAGGCTGAAGTTAGGAGCCAGGAGCTTCTACATGGGTGCAGGGGCCCTAAGCACTTGGGCCATCTTCTACTGCTTTGCCAGGTACATTAGCAGGGAGCTGGATCAGAAGTGGAGCAGCCAGGACTCGAACCGGCGCCCATAGGGGATGCCGACACTGCAGGCCAGGGCTTTAAACCACTGCGCCACAGTGCTAGCTCCTATTGCATGTGTTCTAATCTGCCTGTCACCTCAGCCAAGACTGGCATTTGAATGTTAATCTGAGGGACAATGAGAGGTGTAGTAGCTAAGTCTTGTCCACTTTGGGGGTGGCTTGCTGCCCAAGTGCTCGGGTTCAGAAGGGAGAGGTGACCCCGTGGTGGATGTCTTCAAACGGCACAGCCCCTGTGGCTCCTGCTAACCAGCAAGCTCTGCAGGACAGGGGGCCTGTCTAGGTCACTGGTGCACTGCCAAAGCTTAGCAAGGGGCGTGCAGGTGGCAGGCACATGGTCATTCTCGCTGATCTTGAAAGGCTGAAGGAATATAAGAAAGCACGCACGTTCTGAACCCCAGGACACGACTGAAGCGCTATCTCAGCTTCTCACTAGCTGCAGAACTCTGGGCTAGCCTGTGACCTCTCTGGCACCTCTTTCAACCTCAGTCCTCTTGTGAATAAAATGGCTACAATTGTACACACCTTTCAAGATCACTGACAGTTTCCAATGAGATAATAGACCCGAAAGTATTTAACAAAGTGCAAATGATGTCCGGAGGGGAATGACTGCATCCATAAGGTCGGGAAGAGGGGCCGACGTCTTGGCACAGCTGGTTAATATGAGTGCCAGTTTAAGTCCCAGCTGCTCCACTTCCAATACAGCTTCCTGCTAATGTACCTAGGAAAGCAGCAGAAGATGGCCCAAGTCTTTGGGGGCTCTTCCACTCATGTGGGAGACTGATGGAGCTCCTGGTTTCAGCCTAGTCCAGTGGCAACTTTTGCAGCCATTTGGGGAGTGAACCAGCAGATGGAAGATCTCTCTCTCTCTCTCTCTCTCTCCCTCTCTCCCCTCTCTCTAACTCAGTCTTTGAAATAAATCTTTAAAAAGGGAAGAGGCTGGTAACAGGCTCAGGTAACATAAGCCGTGAACCCACTCTAGCAGATGACTGGGGCAGGATAAAGCAGGTATGGTCTTTGTCCAAAAACAGTTTGTGATTCAACATCTGTGTTAAGTTCAAAGTCCAAAAAAATCTTAATACAAACCAACTTGGTTAATGAGAAGAATCTGTTGACTCAAGGCACTGGAATATTTTTGGCACTGGCTTCAGGTAAGGTTTGACCTAGTAGCTTCAATGATGTCACTGAAGACCTAGTTTCTAAGCACCAAAGACTCAGTGTCTGAACACTAATTGGTGGCCCAGTTACTGAGCACATGCTAAGAACCTAGGACATTTTTGTTGAAAAAATAAACAGAATTGCCCTTAGCCTGACAAACAGAACTGATGATTCAGGAATCAGAGTCTGGTTGCACGCAACAGAAACAACTTGGGCAAAAGAAATGCATTGGAAGAAGTGCTGGAGAATAAGGCTTGGATATGGACAAGAATTTTTTTTAAGATTTATTTATTATTTGAAAGTGAGAGTTAATGGGGAAGGGTGGGAGGAGAAGAGAGATGAGTTTTCTATCTACTAGCTCACTCCCCAAATGGCCACAACAGTCAAGGCTGAGCCAGACCAAAGCCAGGAGCCAGGAGCTTCATCCAGGTCTCCCACATGGGTGCAGGGGTCCAGGCACTTAGACCATCTTCCTTGGCTTCCCTGTCACATATGCAGGGAGCTGGACGGAAGTGGAGCAGCTGGAATACAAACCAGCATCACTATGGGATGCAGGCATCAGAGGCAGAGGCTTTAACCCGCTAAGCCACAACACCAGCCCTGGAAACCAACAGGAACTGATGATTGGCAGGGCCAGGTCAGGAAGGTCCTGGTAAGCCATCCTAAAAGTCCCAAGGTCAATGGGAAAACATGATGGAATTTAGCCAGTAGAGTGACCTGCTTCCGTCTGCATTGGAGAAAAATTTGTATAGCCACAGTCTGCAGGAAAGACAGAGGGCAGAGACAAGGACAAAGGAGATTAAAGGAGAGGCTGTCACTGCGGTCCGGTGACAAGCCACAGAGGCCCCGGTGGGGCGTGAGACTTGAGAGAGGTAATAACGGGCAATAATGGGATGCAGAGGCTGGACGTGGCAAGAGTCAGGAGCCACCAGCAGGTTCTGAGTCCCGGGGCTGGGAGGCCGTGGTACCATGCACTGAAATGGGTGAATAGAGAAATGATGGCTTCCCCTCACTGGGTCTTCAGTGGGGCTGGCGTAGCCCGTGCCATGGGTCCTGCGCAAGGCCTGGGCTGGGCAGCCAGCCCAGAGAGCTGGCCAGGGAGGGCCAGGCTGGAGGAGGCCCAGTTCGGTATCAGACGTCAGGGTAATTCCAAACTCTTCTGGGTACAGAGCTGAGCCTCCGGAGCCAAGTTCTGGGATGCTCTGTGCCTCTGGCTGCCCGCCACAGGCATCATCTGCAGAGAATATTCAGAGATGTAAACACGATGATTTCATCAAACTCCTCCTGTGAGGGGACACATGTGCAGGCGATGGCAGCCCATCAAACCGTGGAAATTCTGACCTGGGAGGTTGAGACACAACAGTGTGGAGGCTGCCCTCCCCTGCAGCCCCTCTGGCCCCCACCCAGTTCTCCAACGTGGTTAATTAATGTAATGAATTATGACAAACGTGGATGGCGCCTCTGATTCGCTGACAGCTGATACAAACAGAGGTGATGGCCAAGAATCCCGATGCGTACATCTCACACACACACACACACACACACACACATACACACACAGCTCCACCAAAAATAGCTCGCAACTGGGTTTGTAATTCAGTGACTTTTCCATCTGGACTGGAACATGGCAAGGACTGACTGCTGGTGCCGAGGGCAGAGAGAAGAGCTGGAAATATATGGTCTCCTGATTTGTTGTTGTTGTTTAATGAAGCTTTCTTCTCACCACTGGGTCTCCCTAGCACAGACAATTCACTGGGGACCTTTAGCCAGCCCTGCCTCTCGTGAAGGGAGGGGCTCAGAGTCGCTGAGGACCTACTGCGCACCAGGGTTTTGTACATGGTCAGAACTTTCTTGGTTGTAAGCAACAGAACTTGATTTTTTTAAGATTTTATTTATTTATTTGAGAGGTAGAGTTACAGACAGTGAGAGGGAGAGACAGAGAAAGGTCTTCCATCCGTTGGTTCACTCCCTAAATGGCCTCAACGCCCGGAGCTGTGCCAATATGAAGCCAGGAGCCAGAAGCTTCTTCCGGGTCTCCCACATGAGTACAGGGGCCCAAGGACTTGGGCCATCTTCTACTGCTTTCCCAGGACACAGCAAAGAGCTGGATCGGAAGTGGAGCGGCCGAGACTAGAACCAGCGCCCATATGGGATGCCGGCGCTGCAGGTGGAGGATTAACCTACTGCGCCACAGCACCGGCCCCAGAACTTGATTTGAATCAGCCTGGGAGTCAAGCAGAAAACATGGATGGAGAAGGACATTGAAATATTTCATATAGGCCAGCGCCGCGGCTCACTAGGCTAATCCTCCACCTATCGGCGCCGGCACACCGGGTTCTAGTCCCGGTCGGGGCGCCAGATTCTGTCCCAGTTGCCCCTCTTCCAGGCCAGCTCTCTGCTGTGGCCCGGGAGTGCAGTGGAGGATGGCCCAAGTGTTTGGGCCCTGCACCCCATGGGAGACCAGGAGAATCACCTGGCTCCTGCCTTCGGTGCCTTCGGATCAGCATGGTGCGCCAGCCGTGGCGGCCATTGGAGGGTGAACCAACGGCAAAGGAAGACCTTCCTCTCTGTGTCTCTCTCTCATCATCTACTCTGTCTGTCAAAAAAAAAAAAAAAAAAAGAAAGAAAGAAAGAAAGAAAGAAAGAAAGAAAGAAGTATTTCATATAACCGAACAAAAATTGAAAACCCAAACCAGAAGACGGATGAGTAGACACAGCCAATGACTCAAAGCAGAGTCACAGAGCTGGAGTGCTGGGGTCTCTCTCTCTCTCTCTCTCTCTATATATATATATGTATATATGTATATATATATATTCATGTCCACATAAATAGACATCTATGTATCTGCAGAATCAATCAATTCTCATTATTCACAGAGTCTATGTTTGGGTATCCACCCACTTGCTAACATTTCATTTATTCACAACCCCAAATAAATATTCAGTGATTCATGGCTGTGCCCAGAATGGTGAAAACTTTTTGAGTCACTCAATGCACACGTTCCCAGCCAAAGTCAACCACGGCGACGCCCTGCTTCTCACGCTGCGGATCTGCGGTCCGTTTCGGCCCGCCGCTCCCGTCCGGGGGCTTTCTGTAGGTGATTTCGCCGCTTACCAAGATCCCCAGCACAGTGCTGAAGCCGGCCTGCTGTTTCCCGAAGGGCAGGAGGGCTGAGCCGCGCCTTGCAGAGAGAACACACGTGGTGGAGAAGCTGCCTCCAAGTGGGGGGCTACACTGCGCTGGCCACCGTTTGCTGTCCGCAAGTCAGCACTATTTATTAAATCAGGTGTCTGGACCAGCAGCCTCACCTGCCCATCCCCTGGGATCCCTGGTTTTCACTCATTTCATTTGTAGGCTCGGGTCGCTGTCACCTGCGTTTGCCTCCCAGCTTTATCTGGAGAGAATGGTGGGAGGACAGAGGGCGGTAGAGAGAGAGGATGGTGCCTTCGGGCTGAACCCCAGCCGGCCTCCCCTGCCAGCACCAAGGCTGCTCTGCCCAGGCTCTGTTCTGCTGGCCAGTTTGTCTGGCCCGCACGGCCTCCCTGAAGTGCCCTCTCCTTCCTCCTCACGCCTCGTTCTCCAGCTGCTACCTCGTCTCCTGCATTAGTTGGGATGCTTGCGGCAACACGTCACAGAACTCCTAACTGAGACTTTAACACAAGAAAGTTTTGTTATCTCAGAGAATGAGATGGCCTCACGTGGCTTACCTCAGCAGCCGTACAACGTACTCAGGAAGGCGGATTCTTTCCGTCTCTTTGCTCTGCCATTTTAAGTGTAGCAGCTAACTATCTTCATGGTTATAAAATGGCTACAACAGCTCCAGCCATCACATCCACACCAAAATCCACATTCTGAAAATGGACGCTGACTTCCTGGTGTCTGTTTTTAAGAATTAAGAAATGTTCCGAGAAAATTGCTCAACCCTCTCCCTTCATAGACTTTTCCCTACAGTGCCTCGGCCAAAACATGGTCACATGTCCTTATCCAAGGCAGTTACTGTGGAGGAAACACAGTTGGCCTGGTGGGCTGAGTTGAATCAGGACTGACCCTCAGAGGCCAAGAAGGGCACAGGGCTGCTGTGCAGCACATGGCCCCATAGGGAGCAGGGAACCTGAGCCAAATCTGTGTTGTGCAGGCAGATGCCAGCCACATTCTTCTCAACGCCTTCCCTTTAAGCATCCACCCTTCAGACCCCTTGAGAAAAACCCCCTTGGTCCACGGAAGACTCCCGCCGTTGTCTCCAGTCTCATCTTCCCTTCTAGACTCTTCCGCACAAAGACCAGCCCACACCATCCATCTCCTGTGTCTGGACTTGTGGAATGGTCACGGCCTTAGCCTACCACGGGCCGTTTGACACCTGATCTGCTTGGGGGTCTGTCTCCAGTTTGAGGCGAGGAGATGCGGTGAGGGAGCAGTGTCTTGCGGTCTCTGAACCTGGACCGTGGACGGAGGCGCTGGCCCAGGGTGGTTGCCGGGTGAGCGGTGGTGACACTGAATTTCCTGGACTCACTTGGGCATGCAGAGGGGAGGAAGGGGAGAACTGGGGAGTCGTACGAAACACAGGCTTGGGCTGCAGAGAAAACAGAGCTGTCTGGGAAGAGCCCGTTCACTAACCAGGGCGGAGACCCTGCTATGGGAGACAGAATGTGTGAGCTTCAATAAACCCTTTTACCTCAATTACATGCAACAGAATACAAAGGTAGTGGCCCTGGGGAGGCAGGCAGGAGCTCAAACCCAGCACCACTTCACCAGCACACACTAATTGCTTGAAGGCTTGGGGCAAAGGTCATTGCCGGATTAAGGGTGAAAATAAAAGCAAGGCCTGACTCCAGAATTAGCTAATTGCTCTTCTCCCGGGCTGGCTGTGCCCTGGCTCCAGGGCTAAGCACCTCTTTGGTTGGCAGGGTCCTATTTCCTTTCCTCTCCTTGCTAACCTGAACCCTCCCTGCACCTGGGCCCCCGCCCAGCCCACCCAGAGGTAGAGCGAGCAAGGGGTCACGTTGCACGGGAGGCTGGGGAAAAGAACGGAGCCCAAGCGACCCGAGCCAGCCGACTGCCAGCCTGGAAATCACCAAGCTTCAAGAGCTCTAACTTCCACCCAGGCTCCTGCTATGAGCTCCCGTGGGACTGCCCGCGTGTGGACCCTCAGTGAGCCCTGGCACCCTCCACTAAAGTAAACCAGGCCTGCGGGGGCCGGGCTGACTCCAGATTGCAGGTGGGAAATGCACGACCCAGTGGGACCCCTGGGACATCTAGTCACACCAGAAGGCAGAGACGCCACCACAGCACTGGGGCAGTGACAGGACGCGAGAGAGGCTCAGGGGGTTACGTCTCCGCTTGAAATGCACGAGACGATTGCTATCCCGCTGCTGCACTTCCCAAGCAGCTCCCGGCTAACATGCCTGGGAAGGTAGTGAAAGTGGCACAAGTGTTTGGCTGCCTACTGCTCCTGTTAGAGACCCGGATAGAGTTCCTGGCTCCTGGCTTTGGCCTCAGCCAGCCCCAGCCATAACGGCCAACTGGGGAATGAACCAGTGGCTGGAAGATATCTCCTCTACCCCTTCCCCGCCCCCGCCACCTGTCAAATAAACAAATAACTAAATCTTTAAAAACTAAGTAAATAAAGTACACAAGTGGGGCCTGCGCTGTGGCATAGTGGGTAAAGCCACCACCTGCAGTGCCGGCTTCCCATGTGGGTGCCGGTTCGGGTCCTGGCTGCTCCACTTCTGATCCAGCTCTCTTCTATGGCCTGGGAAAGCAGTGGAGGATGGCCCAAGTCGCTGGGCCCCTGCACCTGCATGGGAGACACAGAAAAACTTCTGGCTCCTGCCTTCAGATCGGCATAGCTCCAGCCATTGTGGCCAACTGGGGAGTGAACCAGTGGATAGAAGACCTCTCTCTCTCTCTCTCTCTCTCTCTCTCTCTCTGCCTCTCCTTCCCTCTCTGTGTAATTCTGACTTTCAAATAAATAAATAAATCTTAAAAAAAAAAAAAAAAAGGAGTGCTCAGTGGCCAAAGACAGAAATAACCCAGTTTTCCAAAAGAATAGCAATGGCCATGGGTTGAAACACATAGAATACCTTTAAAACTCCAGAAGTTCATAGTGATGCTTAAAAAATGCGCTGGTCTCCTTTGGAGGATGTGGGCTGGCTCACCACGCTGAAAACTGCCAGGTAAAGAGGGAGTAGCAGGACTTGCCCTGCCTTGCCTGCAGGCATCATGTCTTGGGAAACCTGGGGAGCTGGCGCAGGGAGGGGGTTTGTGTTTTTAGACGAATCTCCAGCAATCCAGAGAAGAAATGATGCAGTGAGAACATCAGTTTTGCCGCCCCCCTGAAATAACGGATCAAGGCCAGAGTTTCCCAATCGTGGCACGGCTGCCACTGGCCACCAGTGGCTTCTTGGTTACAGGGGCTACTCTGCGCATGCAGGGGGCTCAGCAGCACCCCAGCCTCTACCCGATCCATGTTCCTCCCAGGTAGGACAACCTGAAGTCTCCACACACAGCCAAATGTCACCCAGAAGAGGATGGCTGACCCAGGTGTGGGCCTCAGGCTGCTCAGGCTAGGAGAGGGGGTAGCTGCACCTGAGACTCAAGTGCCCTACCTCCCCTCCATGGGCTTGCCCCTCCCCATCACCATCAAGCTGCATCCTCCTGGCCCCAGGCAGCATCCACACAACAGGTGAGGCCCTATTGTTCTCCTCCCCAACCCGCTACCACCGTGGCTTCCAACAAAATTGCCATTCCTATATTGAGATCATAAATCCTGGTCCTGGCCTCTTTCTACTGCATTTTTCCTGCAGGCTGCGCTCCCTCGGGCAGAGTTGGCACACACGCCTTCTTCCTTGAATGTTGCCTTCCGTCTACTTCCTTCCAGCCCCTGCCATGCACACCAATCTTCAGGCTTCAGCTTTGGTTTGTCTTCCTGCAGGCAGCTTTCTGGGACTCCTCCCCGTATTACCCTTGCCCATTGTGGCCTTGTCTCAGTGCATGGTCATTGTGAACTGTCTCTCAACAAGATCCCTATGGGCAGAGGCTACGCCAGAATTTTTTTTTTTTTAATATCCCAGGAACCCAGTAGAGAACAGGCACTGGGGAAAATGTTGCAAGCGGCCGGCAGGGGATGAGGGAGGCACGACTGGTGATCTCTGCACAGGGGTGGGCATTCATGTGTGTTCATGCAGGTGCAGTGTGAGTGTGTGGGGGTGTGGCTGTCCCCATCCTGTGCCAGAGAGCAGCTAAGATGTGGGGGCTGTGAACACCGCAGCAGGACGGCCTGATCTCCCTCTCACGCCAGCGTCATCCCCATCTCCCCCCATCCCGCTGGGCCATGTGTCTGTGAACCTTTAAAGCACTCAGCTGTGCGAGTGAATGAAACGCAGAGGAGGTCCTTCCGAGCCCCACACTGCTTGTTGGAGTAGGGAGTGCCAAGTACCAGGCTGTGGGCACAGGCCCCGGGGAAGCCCAACTCCACAGGCTCCTATCAACCCCAGGGCGCACACACACGGGATGACGTCAGCTGTGAAGTTTCTGTCCAGAGAAGGAAAACTCCAGAGTGGAGAGACGACCTGCAGAGTGGAGGAGCCCCGCGCACACCGTCCGTCTGCCGTCCGTCTTCCTTCCGCCTGGGCAGCTCTTTCCCCATCCTCATCGCACATAAAGCTTGGCTCAGCCTTCCTAACCCCTTGCTCCACCCCCTTCTCTCTTCTTCCCTGCACCCACCCAGAGCCCCTCCCCCTGTTGCCCTAGAGCCCACCTGCTTGACATCCACCTGTGAGCCCCCAGGGCTTGGAGGTCCCCCCCCAGGGTCTTGTGGAGGCTTCTCTGTGCCCCCACTGCTGAAGGCAGGTAAGCAGCAGTGCCCAGGGGAAGCTGTCCCAGACGGCGCCATGCACCTGTGTGTGGGCATGGAATTTGCAGAGGCATGAATGTGACTAGAATGGGGCCCCGTGTTTTCTTTTGTACATTAACCCCCCTCAATAATTGCCAAAATTATCAGTTCTCAGTAAGATTCATATCACACACAGTTAAGTTCACCTAAATCTAAGACACACTTGCTGAGAACGAACTTGTGAGCAGGGACAAGTGACAGCAAATAAGATAAATACATGCAAGTCAAAAAAGAATATAGATTTTTAGCCAGTCATCTTTTTGCAAAAGTCAGATGAACATATTTACCCTACGAGGCTGAAAAAATGTTCAAGAAACTATGTAACACTAATTTTTCTCTGATACAGGAGCTTTTACTGAAAATGGATTTGTATTTTTTTTAAATATTTATTTTTATTTGAGAGACAGAGTTACAGACAGAGAGAGGGAAAGACAGACAGACAGAGGTCTTCCATCCGCAGGTTCACTCCACAAATGGCCACACAGGCTGGAGCTGGGAAAATTCAGAGCCAGGAGTCAGGAGATTCTTCTGGGTCTCCCACATGGGTTCAGGGGCCCAAGCACTTGGGCCATCTTCCACTCCTTTGTCAGGCCATAGCTGAGAGCTAGATCAGAAGTGGAGCAGCTGGGACTTGAACCAGTGCCCATGTGGGATGTCAGTGCCACAGCACTGGCCCCAAAGTTGAATTGTAGAAAATAAGTTTGAGATATGTCACCTCTTCTTTTTCAAAACTGGGCAAAATGTTGTGGGGTGACAAAAACTGGGGAGGGAGGGGTGAGGAAAAGCCCCGGGGGCTTCACCCAGACTGTGTTACCTGGCGTGCTTCTCCCAAATCTTAAATGTGGGGATCCTAAGATGAATTGGTGGTAGGTAAACAGAGAGATGGATGTACCAGATTGATGGGTGGGCCGATGTTTGGATGGACAGATGATGGTAATGGTGATGATGATGGTAATCAAATAGATGATTGTTAGATGATTAGATAGAGGATTGATAGGCGATCGAGATAGAGAATAAATGACAGATACATGATAGGTGACTGGTAGACAGCTGATACAGACACAGGCAGATGATTGATAGCTAGGCAGATGCTGTCATGAGTCAAGGGAGCGCCCCACACTGAGATCCTCCCTGTATTTCTTGATCTGGAGCTTTCTGCTTCGCAGGGCAGCAGGTGCAGTGACATGCAGGCCGGGTGAGAGGTGGCTCTCTCTGTTGTAGAGACAGTGCACTGTGAAACAGGAAGTGGGAAGGTGAACAGGCCGGCCACGGGGGCACTCCGTCAACAAGGAGCACGTGGGCAAGGGGACAACGGTGCAGCACGCACTGAGGCCAGGGAAGGAAACAGGTCAGTGAGGATGGGAGCCTGCGTGCAGGAGAAAAGTGCAGACCGGTGGTTCTCAAAGTGTGGCCGCCAGGCCAGCAGCATCAGTGTCCCAAAGGAGCTTGCTGGACGCACAGTCTCAGAACTACCTGGGACGTTCTAGAAGCAGAACCTGCAGGTTCCGGTGCTTCTGGGGCCCTGCTGCGCACTCAGGTGTGAGAACCACCGCTGCTGGGACTCCCTGCTGCCGCCAGCATCCCTCCTTCCGGCAAGAACTCTTCCACTCCGCCTCCCCCCGCCCCAGACCTTCCCTGGCCTGGTCCCAGGGACCGGCCCATGGTCCAGGCTTGGCCAAGTAGTCTGACTCCCTGATCGCAGAGACAGGTTCAAGGCCATGCAAGAGGGAGAGTTACCCCAATCAGAATTGGCCCCAGGGAATGCTACTCTTCTCCTTCGCAAGTTCTTAGTCCAGTGGGACATCAGCCTGGGATGGCAGGGAACGCTTTCCCAACAAGGCCTCCCACCCAGCAGAAAGCAGGCAAGGAGACCAAGCACCTGGATCCAGCTGCACCTGAAGTCAAATGCGTGGGCACTTTCCCGTTACACAGAAAACATGTTTCCATATCCTATATGAGTCCATCTCCCTGTGTTTCTGTCATTTGTAGCCAAAAGGATCCTGAATAACACAGGGACGGAAGTGGGGGTGGAGGAGGAGGGGCGGGGCAAGGCTCTACAACCCAGGAGCCCTAGTTTCGAATCTTGGCTTCAAATGAGTCACTTTGCCTCTTGGATCCTGTCCTCCTGGAGTCCTTGGCCATGGGGGCTTACTGTAGGTATCACAGTCATGCGCAGGATGTGAGGGGTCAGATATGGCTTTGAGCAAGGGACCTCCCTGCTCTCAGCCTCATTTCCACACTGGCAGGAAGCAGAAGAAAATCAGTGCTGTGGTGGAAACGTGTGCACGGAGCTGGTGCTCCGTGTGACAGCTACCCTGAGTGGGATGGGTGGATGAGACCCAAGACCGCACCAGTCATTCCTGCCCAGAGGTTGGCATGGGCCGGCAGCTGCAGAGTGGTCAGCCCGGGCTACCCAGGATCAGAAAGAGCTGTCCCTTCCGCAAGCAGAGGAGCCGGCAGAAATTCTAGCTAGTGCTAATTAGGTCCTTAAAGCCACCAGCCCGCCTGCCTCCAGGGAGGGGACGGAACGCTTGGTTAATGACTGGCCCACTCTGCAGGGGGCCACACCCCGGTGTTACCTGCCGGCTTCCCCTCTGTGCCAGAGCTGGAAACTGCAGCCAGGAAGCCAGGCAGCCCCCGGCCGGCCAGCAGGGTGAGCCTCGCCGCCATCTGGTCCCTAACTCGGCTGCCTAATGTTTGTAGCAGACCCAGCAGCTAATTGCACGGGTAGGCAGCAGTCTTTCCACCTTTAGCACCTAATTCGCTATTGTTTCTTTGGAAGCCCGATCCTGCGGCTGGGGAGGGAGGGCTCTACCTGTTTATGGGACTTTCAGGCCCCGGGCACCACAGCCTGGCCTTGTTAGGCTCCGGCTGGGCAGGCAGCCAGGAGGGCATCCCCTGACTTCCTCCACTCAGCCTCGCCGCACCTCCCAGCACCTGCACGGCTCACCTGGCGGGCGGCAAACAAACCCCCACACCACAGCCTCCCCCGCTCCTCAGGGGACACTTCGCTTCCCTTGCCCCTCAGCTTTGGAACTTCATCTCCCCCCCCAAAACACACACACAGGCGAACGGGAGGGAAGAGACAAGCGGGCACGGGAGGCCTGGGTTCAAAGCTCAGCTCTGGCACCTTCTTCCACCAGCCTTAGTTTCCCCATCTACACAATGGCCCTCCTAACACTTCCTTGGCCAGGTTCTCGTGTCAATCAAATGAGATCCCAGCAAGGGCGAGGACACCGGAGCTTGCTCTGCCCCAGAGCTGTGCTGCTGGAACCGCTGTGATGGGAAGGGGAGCGGCGGCCATAGAGGGAGAAGACACTGGACCCCAGCAACACCCGAGGGGCGGGGGGAGAAGCACCTTGTCCCCACGCCCACTTCCAGCCCCGCTTTGGGGCCTCCTTCTTGCTTGCTTGCCTCCTGAAATGCTAGGGTGAGGGACAGTCCTTACTCCCCTCCAGCACCCATCTCGCCCAGTGCCATTACAAGGGGAGGAGGGGGAGTGGGAGGGACCAAGATAGCTCACAGCCTTCTGCACCCTGCCCCTTGCTCCTCGGCATCAGAGACGCTGAGTTGGGAGGGACGCTAAGCCAGGCCGGCTGGCGTGGGAAGAGCCCTGAACTCCCGGGGAGAGCTGCAGCTCACTGCGTCCAGCCGCATCTCATCCAACGTGTTGGTGAGCACTGTGATTACTGTGAACTGGCATCTAAGGGGCTCTGTCATATGCGCCTGGTGACCCCGGGTGACAAGGGAGAAGGAGGGAGACAGCTCCTGCCCGGGGTGCCCAGTGCTCAGCTCTCTCTTGCAAACACTGCCTGGAACCTGCAAGGTCAAACAATCGCACTGGGGAACGATATGGTGCATAGAAAAGCTGTGACACAGAGGGCGGGATGGGCAAGCAAAGACCAAGCCGGGCGCTCTAGGTCCCAGATCTGGTACCGTCAGTGGCAGGACACCCCGGGGAGAGGGCTGTCACCGAGCACTTAGGAGCGTGGTTTGTGGTGCCTCTCCTTGGGCTGGGAGAGTACAAGCATTAATGCAGAATCGGCGTCGGTGGGGGAAGACTGGGCGCCTGCACAGAGCTGAGAACTGAGACCATGAAGACTCCTGCTAGCCCCCTCCGCAGAGCGGGCGTACCTAGCAAGACACCACAGCAGCTGGGAAGGCTTCCCCCAGCCCACAGTGGAATCCTTGTTTCTCCTGACTCAGGAAGCATCCAGAAAGCTCTGTCTAGAGCAAAGAGAAGGGGCAAGACAGGGAGATAACCGCTGGCCTCGCTGCCCTAGGGATGGAAAAAGACAAGGTTGGGGGTGCAGGGGGAGCAGGCAGAGGCAGAGGGGGAGGGGCAGTCAGAGCTGGCAGAAGGCAGGGTGGATGAGAGCCTCTGGCTGCAATCTTTCTGGCCTCACCTTAAAAGTGCGCGAATGCGGCATCAACGCGGCCTCTCCCTCCAGATGAAAGCTCAAGTCGCGGCCCCTCCAACACCGCCCCACGCCCCCCTCTCTGCTCCAGCCCCACCAGCCCCCTCCTTGCACCACGACAGGCCTCCAGGCTTCCACACCCTCTGTGCCCTCAGCCCTTGCCCTCAGTGTTCCTATGGGCCCGCCCTCCCTGCCTTCAAGCCTGCTCAAGCCCACCCCGCGCCCTGCCTCTTTTCTGAGCACCCTAGCCCAACAGCCCCATCCCCCGCCCCCACTTTCTCATTCCTGCTGGCTCTGCGCCATCCGGCACATTGCATGTCTGGTTTGTCGGTGACCTTCCCCAATGTGCTGTGAGCTCCGTGAGGCCCTGCGCCTTGCCCTAACTGCAGCCCCTGGATCAGCACGTAGCACAGGGTTAACCCCACACCTGTAACTCCACAATTTCCTAGCTGCTATGGCTTTAAGCAAGTCAGTTCAACTCTCTAAAACTCCCCATGCAAGAGAGCAAACACCCAGCTCACTGGATGATGGCTTCAATGAAATCATAGAGTGAAAGGAGGTGGCATGTAACAGGTGCACAACAGGTGCCAACCAGGGTCGCTAGGAGTCATTCTCACCACCAGGCTCAAGCTGTCTCCTGCTCACTGCAAGGCCTCAGCCAGTCGTGGGAGCTGGAGGACCTATGTCCCCCACAGGGCTGCTGGGGACAATGCCCAGGCAGTGTCCCTAGTGGTGCCCTGAGCAGGGGGGCTGACACAGTGGGCACTCATCTCGTGGCAGCTGCCCCAGTCCTGCAGGGTTTGGAATTTGGACACGGGCCCCACCACTTTTTTATTTCGTTAGCTTGGGGGAGTGGCTTAACATGTTGGGGCCTCAGTCTCTTCATCTATAAATTGGGGATATTAACAGTGCCTTCTGCACAGAAGTCCTGAGGGCGTGATGAGATCGTGCGCATAAAGGGCTTCACAAAGCTGTGCAGGCAAAAGGGCGAACCGCAGACAAGGGGGACGGGCTGGGGCGGGGCAGGGAGGAAAGGCACCAAGGGCCCGAGTTCTGAGCTCTTGGCCGTCACCAAGGGGATGTACCTCTCTGAGGCAGCCGCAGGGAAAGTGCTCCTGTCGCCCACCCCGCCTGTGACCCCTCCTCTGCTCAGGGCCTCCTGGGGACCTCTCCCAGCCACTCTTGGCACAAGGCAAGTGCCGGTGACAGCAGCGGGACCCCAGACGATGCGTCTTCCACCTCAGGCAACCTCTTGCCTTCTAGGAATGCACAGTTTGCCCAAGGAAGAGACTCAGACTGAATGCGAGAAGGGAGGAAGGGAGCAGAACCAGTTTCCCTCCGCTGTCCTGACTGCTGCACCCACTGAGCCCAGAGCTCAGGGCAGGGGACCCCAGGCTTCCACTCTGCTTCCCACCCAAGACTCATCTGGCTTCCCCCCTGCCTCCTGGGCCAGGCCCTGGGAAAGAAGACCTTGAAGGGGACCAGCGCTGTGGCACAGATGGTTAAGCTGCTGCCTGCAGCACCGGCATCCTATATGAATGCCCGTTCAAGTCCCCGCTGCTCCACTTCCTAACCAGCTCCCTGCTAATCCACCTGGGAAAGCAGTGGGAGATGGCCCAAGTCCCTGGCCCCTGCACCTGCGTGGTAGACCTGGCCCAGCTTCAGCCATTGCAGCCACTTGGGGAGTGAACCAGTAGATGAAAGATCTCTCTCCCTCTGTGTGTGTGTGTGTGTGTGTGTGTCTCCTTCTCTCTATATAACTCTTTCGAATAAATGAATAAATCTTAAACAAAAAAAAAAAAAGAGGAGGAGGAAGAAGAATAAGGAGAAGGAGAAGCAGAAGCAGAAGACCTTGAAGAACGGACCCTTGGCCTTAACAAGGGCAGACTCTCCCCACTCCAGCGGGAGCCTCTGATCTGAGAAGAGAAACCCCAGGTCCCGCACAGACATGGACCCCGCACCTGCTATACCCCAGACCAGGCTGTGCTCGGCCAAACCCAGACATGGACTGACTTAGGGGCCCCGTGCAACAGACTGCAAGCTCCTTGAGGAAGGTTGCGTTTGCCTGCTATGAGGGATGAATTCCCGGCATCCAGGAGGATGCTGGCACTTCCCAAGTGTTTACTCAACATGTGCTGGGTGGGTAAACCCGTCAGGGAGCCGATGAATGAGACAATCACTGACTCACCAGAAGTGCGGTCCCCTGTGGCACCGCAGAGGTACCAAAAAAATGCATGTGAATGAATGAATGACTGAGCCCACCGTGGAATCCATGACTCTCCACCAACTCCAAGGCTGCCCACCTGCTTCCTTGAATGGCGCCTGGTGCACACTGGGTGCCGAGTGATCCATGGAAGAACCAACCACGGGACAAAGACAACAGCCCAAGAGGAAGGAGACACACACGGGCCGAACCTCACCCCCAGCCATCACGCGCTTCCTGTTTTTTTTTTTTTTAAATAATTTGTCGGTTGTCTTTAATTGTTGAGGCAGTAATACTTGGTTCATGAAACTGCAATATACAGAGAGGTGAAATAAATAGCTTATATATATATAATATATATAATATAGCTGGTTTTAAAATACCCCCTTATCATTGGTGTACTAGGTCACGTGAGTCACAGAAGGTCATAGCAGCATCCTCTAGAACTTGAGCAACGCAGGGTCACCGGGATCAGACGAGGCCGGCTGTCGTCGGAGGTCGAGGCGCGGAGAGCGCCCAGGCGCACACCTTCCCTGCGTGGTGTCCTGGGACAGCTTGCAGCGGACAATAAATAAATGACTGCAAACCAGAGAGCGATTTTTGTTGGAGTTTCGGGCGGGGAGGGGGGGCAGGGAAGGGGGAGGAAATGGGAGGAGTTTGTTGAGGGAAGGGGGTGCCACTTTCTCTTTCTTTGTTTTCCTCTTTTTTTTAACTTTTATTTTTTTTCTGCTTTTGCTTTCAGAACCTTTGGGAAAAAGGACTTTGGTTTCTCGGAGTGTCGGTTTCCTCGTTCGAGTCCTCCTCCGGGGACGAGTCTCCAGTCTCTTCCCAGAGGGAGGCAAGCACCTGTGGGTTGACAACAGCCCCTCTTTGTCATGGGGGGAGGGGAGAGGGTTTCAAGTCAACAACAAAATCCTCATCGCCCCTCCCCCGAAGAGTTTTGGTTCAGTTTTTTTGTCTTCTTTTAAACACAATGTACAAAAATAGAGCTTCTTCCTTATTTTTCATGTAAAAATATTCCTCTGATGCAGTCCTCTGGGGTGTGAGAGGGGCCGGGCGGCCTAGCCGGGGTGCGTGGGGCGGATCCGCCGCGAGCGCTTGGTCACCGTGGTGTACTTGAAGGGCTTCTGCGGCTCCGTCTGCCCCTTGGGGTACCGCTTCATGAAGTGCACGTCCTGCTGGTTCTCCCGGGTCTTGGGGCCCTTCCGCGGCCGCCCCTTCTTGGTGAAGCCCACGTACCAGCCGGAGTACTTGGCCGACATCAGGGCCGTGTAGTTGTTCTCCAGAACCTTCTCGATGAACACACACTCCTTGCTGGTGCCATCGGGCTGCAGGGACGGGAGAAGAGCGTTAAGGCGGAACCTGGCCCATGACGCCCGCTGAAACACGGTAAGGCAGGTGCTGTTCAGGACCCCTGGGGTGGGTGCGGTGCCAGGGCAGAGCAGACACAGAGGCCCCCACTCCGACTGCAGCGTGGGCGAGTGGAGATGGACAGCCAAGGAGCCAGGCTGGGGAAATCACTGCGTGTGTGTGTGTGTGTGTGTGTTTCAAACCATTGAGAGCAAACCTCAGGGGTAGGAGGGATTCTGCCTACACCCAGCCAACAGGATCCCTGCTGGAGACAATGCAGGGCCAGCAGACACCACCTGGGGAATGGCAGCAGAGGGAGAGGACCCCAACCAGATATCGAGGGAGATCAGATCTCCAGAGTGGGGGTTCCTGCTGAAGTGACTTAGCAGGGTTCTTGCTAAGACTGAATTTTGCGAGGAAATGCTCAGGCGGGCCTAGGAGAAGGTCAGGAGCTTGACTAAAGTTTGGCCAAACAAAAAGTCTTTGTCAGGAGAAGGTGAGAAAGGGAACAGCAGGTGCAAGGGGCAGAGCGCTAAGGAGAGAACATGTGCAGGTGGCCATGCCAGGCAGGGCACAGGTGAAAAGTCCTGACCCCACCCTCCAACCAGGTAACAAATTCCCACTGTCATTCAGGAATCCACTCCTCCCCATTCTCCACCTCACAGCCAGGCAGCTCCACTTTGTCCCTCCTAGGACAGGAGACCCAGATCCAGCCAATCAAAACATTATTTCCCCTTAGGCTTCAGTGATCGGTTCTCAGTAGGCATGTGACTCAAGCCATCCAATCAGAATGTTCCTTGAGACCTTTGTATAAGTGATCCCAAAAATGTTGGCTGATTTAAACTGTATTATGTAAGGCTGAACCGGAGGCAGCCATTTCACCACTAGAGAGAAAATCTTTCTGACGGCAAAGCCAGCATAGCAGAAGCAAAGCCAAGAGGAAGAGAATGGGAGAAACCAAGTTCTGGTTGCACCATCTGGGCTCTGCATCGAGCCACATCTAAAGGTCAAATTCGCTCCCTGATCTGTGGGCCAATAAAGTCTCACTTCCTTGAAACCAGCTGACATCATGTCCTATCAGTTGCAACAGAAATGAGTCCTGACAGATTTGCACAAAACCTGCCATGAAGTCGGCCACTCAGCTGCAGCTCAACTGCACTGTGAGGTGGCTCAGTATAAATCGCAGGGAATGCGGGAAGTGTTCATTCTTAACACGTGGTAGGAAGGAGGGTGGGGGGCTTCCAAAAATAAGAGATGTCGCCTGGCCAGACTCCCAGGCCCGGGCCCTGGGTTCTGGGCTCTCAGGCCCCCAAGCAGAGGTGTGAACTCCCATGGAAGAGAGGTACACTGGGCAGGGTGCCCCAGTGTGCAGAGGCTGATGGATTTCGACCCTTTCAGCCTAGCTAATTCCACTCTCAAGCCCCCAGACTCCGCACCACCTAAAGGAGCCAGGAGATGGGTCCTCCTGCATCACAGGATGAGGGCAGCAACAACGCTCAGAAACAAGCCTGACGCTCACGGGGGACCTTGCAGGAAGAGCAGGTGGCTCCGCCCGGGCTGGCCTGAGGCGGACAAAAGGTGGTGGGAAGGCAGGGCTTTGCGTCTCCTCCCCGAACCCATCCGGCCGCTCGATGGGAGAGTGGGAAACACACACAGTTGGAAGGCCTGAATTAGCAGCGTTCGAGTTTCCAACTGACATCTCCAAATTTAGGCCGGGCCCACTCCCCGTTCCGGACGGACGCCCAGCCAAGTTGGAAGCCCAGCGGTCTGGCTGTGTGCGGAGACTGAGGTGCGAGTTCCAGCCTTTTGTTTGAAGTGGAAAACGGGCTGGAGCTTCCAGGAACGTTCACCTTTAAGCAGAGGGCAAGCCTGGGCCCTGCAGACAAAGTGCTGAACTTTGCAGAAAGCAAACACTCGCTGGAGGACGAGACCTTGCCAGGAGGCTGCTGAACACGCAGAGGGCAGGCCCGGGAGGTGCGCTCGGCACTCAAAGGACAGCACCGGGTGAGGACGGCAGAGAGGAGCTCTTGAGCGAAGCTGGGGCAAATGTGCAAGGCAGGGAAAGAGGGGTGGTCCCGGGGCTATAGGTCCCCCATGGAAAAATACGGAAGATTTCTGCCCAAACTGAGTCCTGGTCTCGACAGAACAGTCAGGAAAAACTGAACAAGATTACTTCTTCACCCCAGAACAGCTGCCCCTGCCTGGGACACTGTTCTCCTTCAAGGCTGAGCTCAGGAACTGCCTCCCTGGCGAAGGCTTCCTGACTGCCATTTATCTCCCTGGGCGATTCCTCCACTTCCTTTGAGAGCTGCCAAGTTCGAGACCCGGCAGCTCCGCTTCCAATCCAGCTCCCTGTTAATGTATCCCGGGAGGCAGCAGATGTTGGCTCAAGTGCTTGGGCCCCTGACACACGTGTGGGAGACCTGAAGGAGTTCTGGGCTGCAGCAGGCTTTGGTCTAGTCCAGCCCTGGCTGGTGCAGGCATTTGGGAGTGAACCAATGAATGGAAAATCAATCTCTCTCTCTCTCCCCCTCCCCCGGCCCCCACCACGACTTTCAAGTAGATGAAAAAAAGTAAATGAACATTATTTTCAAAGTAATGTATAGGAAAAACTGCCTCCATTCAAACATCAGCCTTATTGGGCTCATATACGCCATCCTGTTAGCCCCAGGCACCCACTCCTCCCCCAACCTCCTGACAGAGCAATTTGGCATCTGCCTCTTCATTAACCCAAGAGCACCCCAAAGTCAGACTGGCATCTTCGTGGCCCTGCTGGCTGAGCCAGGCGTGCCCAGAGCATCTGTGGTTGGAGCAACAGCTTCGCTAGCAGTGGGGGTGACACGGGAAAGCCTACAAGAAAGCGGCCTCTGCCTCCCAGACCTTCCCCATGGCCCAGTGATACCATGAGCCACGGGAGACCCCTCCTGGGGACACACTGATCAGGGAGACTCACGGAGCTGACGGTGGGGGCGGCCACCTGGCCCACTCAGTCTTCCTACCCATTCATTCAGCATTTATCCGCTTTCACTTATTGATTTTCATTTTTCTATTTGAAAAGCGGACAGACAGGGACAGAGGTCTTCTATCTGCTGGCTCGCTCCTCAAATGCCTACAACTGCCAGAGCTGGGCCAGGCTGAAGCCAGGAGTCCAGAACCCCATCCGGGTCTCCAATGTGGGTGGCAGGAAATAAGTACTTGCTGCCTCCCAGGAAGCTGACATCAGAAGCAGATCTGGGACTCAAATCCAGGGACTCCAATATGGGATGCAGGCATCCCAGGTGGCACCGAATGACCACTCCAGCTCCAGCATTTATTAATTGCGAGCTATAGCCAGACATTTCCATATCCATTATTTCATTTCATCCTCTTAAATCACTAAGGTCAACTTGACCTGCAGGAAAACAGAGCTCCAAGAAAGCTGCAAGGACTTGCCTAAGGTCATGGAGCTCTAAGTGGCAGAGCAGGGATTTGAACTTGCTTAGCCTCTGCAGCTCAGTTCTCCCCTGCCCAATCCACAGAGGGCCACTGGGAGAATGGGTGAGGAGGAACAGGCGTTGCTTGTGCAAACCTCACCTCCCCCAGACCCACATACCAGGGGCATAAAGTGAGGCTCTGGATGTGCAAAAGGCTAGCCCCCGGCGCTGTGGCATAGTGGGCTAACCCTGTGCCTGCAACACCAGCGTCCTCTAAGGGTGCTGAATGGTGTTCTGACTGTTCCACTTCTGACCCAGCTCTCTGCTATGGCCTGGGAAAGCACCAGAAGATGGCTCAAGTCCTTGGGCCCCTGCACCTGCATGGGAGACGCGGAAGAAGCTCCTGGCTCCTGGCTTCGGATCGGCCTACCTCTGGCCGTTGCGGCCAGTTGAGGAGTGAACCGGCGGATGGAAGGCCTTTCTGTCTGTCTTTCCCTCTCTTTGTCTGTAACTCTATTTTTCAGTTAAAAAAAAAATGTTTCTTTCTTTTTTTTTTTTTTTTTTTAAGAGGCTAGCCCTGCCAGTGCCCAGCACACATGCTCAGTACATGCTGGAGACCCGTCCGGGTTTAGTGAAGATGGTGCAGTTGGGCCTCGGGCTGCAATTCCAACACTTGAGTGCAGGGGCCGATTACAAACCAGCCATGGAGCCTGTGATAATGCTAAGCCTCCCACCCTGAGAGTAGACCAGAAGCCAACAGTAGGTTGCACTGGCTTTGACCTTGGCCTGGGCTCCTCACCACCCTCTCACCCTGCTAATTATCTGCAGGACTTTATAAAACACCCCATACAGCTGGGTGTTTAGCCTAGCACTTAGGGTACCTGCATCCCATGTCAGAGTATCTGGCTTCCACGCCCCCTCAGGCTCCTGATTCCAGCTTCCAGCTGGTAAAGACCTCAGGAGGCAGCAGCTATGGCTCAAGGAACTGGTTCCTGCCCCGAAGTGGGAGACCTGGAAGAAGCTCCTGGCTCCCGGCTCCTGGCTTTGGCCTGGCCCAGCCCCAGCCATTGCAGCCATTTGGGGAGTGAACCAGTGGGTAGAAGATCTCTCTCTCTCTCTGTAAGTTTGCCTTTCAAGTAAATAAGTCTGTTTTTAAAAAAGGAAAAGAAAGGAAAGAAATGGCTCTGTGCGATTATTATATCAGTGCAAAATTTTTTAAAAACTCTGTGCTTGTGCCCCACCCCCAGAAATTCTGGATGAACTAGTTCTGGATAAGTTGAGCAGAAGCTGCAGGACTTTTCTGACGTGGAATTTGACCCTCTCTTCCCTACGCCCACCTCCAACCTCCTTCTGCCCAAGCTGAAGGATTCGATCCACAGCCTGAATCCTGGTGGCATCACTGGTACCTGGGTCCAGACCTAGCAAAAACAAGGACTTGCTGAGCTCCGTGAGCCAAAGCCTCCCCTTTCGCTTAGGGCATTCTGAGCTGGGTTTCAGTCACTTACAGCCAAAGCACACGTGCTGGTGGCCCTGAAAGGGCCTGTAACCCTGTGTTGCCCCCAAAGAGGACTCGGTGATAATCACACAGGTGGGGGCAGGTGGGGAAATCCGATCTGGGTGGGGCCTCCAGACTTGCAGGGGAAAGTCCAGCACACAATGCGAGATGCTCAGCCACCATTCATGGAACCACAGGAGCACCAGCTCCTGTGGGAGACGGGGAGAGGGGTTCCAGAGAGGCGGCCAGGAGAATGGGGGCACCTGAGCATACGGGGCTCAGGTACAAGGCAGCAGGGGGAGTAAGTACGTCCGGAAAGGCTCTGTTGAGGGTGCCATGCACCTGCCACAGGTGCACAGAGGTGGCACCCAGAGTCAAGACAGCCCAGGGAAGTTCCTGTTGTTGGAGTGGCTGGAGCTGGAGCCAGGGCTGAGGCCTGGGGCTCCCACGAGTGAAGGAGTGACCTCATGACCTGGTTTCCATCTGACAGATGACGACACTGTGGCTCAGCGAGCTCCAGGCACTCTGACTCCCTGGCCTGATGTGCACAATTCTGGCTGGAGGCTGCGAGTCAGTCCTCAGAAAGCAAAAAGCACATTTCTGTTGCTGTGGTGCTGCTGTAGCCCCTAGGCCAGGTATGTAGCACAGACGGATGCATGCACCCAGAACTGGCCTTCTTCAGGGAGCTCCAAATCTAATGAGGGATACAAGCCCCAAGACAGAGGGCAGGGACAGCCTGCTCAGCAGGAGGGCACACAGACAGGGGATGGCAGCCAGAGACAGAGCAGCATGGAGGGGCCCCAAGTCCCACCCCGGGAGCTGCGGCCAGGGCAGCAAGCCGTGAAACATTGGAGATGGGATCCGGGGCTGGGACCCCGCAGGGTGAGAGCGCTGGGGACAGGACTTCCAGAAGGCATGAGGCCAGGGCAGGTGTGCGGGAAGGAGAGGAATCCCGTGACAGGCCCAACTGGGCAAGGACACAGCCCTGGGCCCGAGGGTTCCGGCTTCAGAGCAGGAGTGTGCGTGGAGCTGAAGACAGGTGGCCATGGGGGCGCCCCCAGAGCACAGGGTCAGCCTCGGAAAAGGGGCCTGCAGGGGCCGGGGAGTGGGCATAGGAGAGCCAGGGCCGGCAGGGGGCCCGGGCCGGCCTCCCCACACCCCCGCGCGCGCCAGCTGAACCGTCCCCAAAATTCATGCCGAGGGGCGGGAAATAGGAGCCGGCCCCTGTGGAAGTGGTGACTCAGCGGCCCGGGGCCGGGGCTGCTCTTCTGACCCGGGAGGGCCCTCCTGGGGTCAGGATGCCGGGAACCGCGCCGCGGGGCGGGCACCGGGCGCGGGCGCCAAGCCGGAGGGAACCGAGCCCCAAACCCCAAGCAGGTCGGGCCTGGGAGGCGGCCCAGGCGGGCAGGAGAACAAAGCTCCCGACGCGGGGCCCGGCCACGCCGCCCGCTGCCGCAGGCAGCGGCCATCCAGGCTGGGGAGGGGAGACCGGCCGGGCCCCAGCCCCGACCCCGCGCGCCGGCCGCCGGCCCCACCGCGGGCCGAGAGTGAATCACTAATTGAAACCACTCCCGGGCCCCAGAACGCGCTCTTGGGATCGCCACTATTTTGCTGTTTGAGAAACTCCGGTTGGGGTGGGCAGTGTGGCTGGAATCTTTTCCTGCCAGACTGGGCTCTGAATCCCGCCTAGCACTGGTGTGGGACTTGGGACAGGGGCCCAGGGCGTGGCCAAGCCTCAGCTTTCCTATCTGTGAAATGGGGCTGGTAGTGGTACAGACTTGGGCATTCTTTGGGAGGGCTCCTTTTTTTTTTTTTTTTGCTCAGGGCCTGGCAGAAAACAGGTGCTCAAATTATCAGGGCGATTGCAACCGTTTTTATTAAGGGATTTCCCCCAAAATATTAAGGTGACAATACTTGAGCTCAGGTCCCTGGCCTGTTACACCCTCCCAAGTCACCTGAGCGCAAAGCTGAGGGCTTCGAGAGACCAAAACCCTGACTGGCCACCTCCCTCCCACCTCCGTAATGTGTAACCAACTGCAAATTATGCACCAGGGCCTAGGCTCCCAGCAGGTGAAGTCCTTCCAGCCTCCATGGACATGGAGGCTGGCACAGTCCCTGCAGGGGAAAGGGGCAGACAGCTTGAGCCCACCACAGAGCCTCTGCCAGGACCATCGTCCACCTGACATTCCACGGGCAGAGAAGGGGAGCAGGGGAGCTCAGACACCCCTGCCCCAGCGCCCTCATCACCGCCCCAGTTTGCTGCATGCAGCTCTCTTGCCTATTCCAGAGTAATAAAATCTTCCTGAAATGCTAGAACCGTGAGGCCCAGCGCTGACAAGGCAGCCGGGTTCCGGAGGCTGCTGTGCGGCGCTGGAGGCCCCTGGCGATTGTTAAAGTGATCGCTGCAGCCACAGCACTTGGCCGACTGCTGACTGCTCGCTGGGACTCTCCTGCTACTGAGGAGGTCAGAGCTCCAACCCCCCCACCACCACGGCAGGACCAGGGGCCCTCTGTGCTCCCAAAGCCCAGCCGTAGCCCTGGCTACCTTGGCCCGGTGGACTGCAGGTGCTCCCCCGCAGAGAAGGAATGGGTGGGTTTGAAGGGAAGAGATGACCTTGGGGCTGGCTCTCTCTCTCTCTCTCTCTCTCTCTCTCTCTTTCTCTCTCTCTCTCTCTCTCTCACACACACACACCACACACACTCACACACACACACAGGGTCTGCTTCCCCTTCTTCCCAGCCCCCGGGAGCGGCAGGCCCTCACTCACCTTCCCCACGAGCTTGCCTTTGCGGTTCATACACAGGTAGAATTCCGTCTCCTTGCCCTTGATCCGGACTTGACTACCGAAGGTGTCTGTCTCCACTAGGAGCTGGGCTTCGAAAGGCAGGACAACAAGACACGCTGTTTAACCAGGGGCAATGAATGGCCCAGCCTGAAGGCTCAGTGACATGGTCCCTGACCCCGTCCCTGGTCCCTCCCTCCCCCAACCTCAGGCCTGGGCGGGGGGGGCTCTGACAAGTCTCACTGGAGTGAGCACTGGGTCCCTCAGGCTGGGAGACAGAGGCTCCTCTTGGCACCCAGGTGGCTCCAACAGGAGGGGAGTCTGCCCTGCGCCCTTCTCCCGCTCATCACCAAGGACCCCCAGCCCCTCAGCCCCATTTCCCAAAGCAGCACAGCCGGCCAATTTCCCCACCCCCGGTTTGAGAAGAAACAGTGTTGGGACTAAGGGGCATGCACACAGGTGCACAGGCGCGAGTGCTCGCCCTCTCACACACACACACACACACACACACACACCTTGCCCTGGGGGACATCAAGCTATTTCAGAGTCCACTTTCCCCAGAGCAAACAACTGAACCCCCGCTGGTGCCCCCTTGGCACCTCTGTCCCAGCCACTGGAAGCTGCCAGGGCACAGAAAGGGGACGTGCAAACCCCAGGGGAAGCTGTGCGCCCTTCTCTGGTGTCCCGGCCACCACCTCTTCCTACCCAAGGCTGTGACCGTCCCCCCTGCAATGCTCGCACCCCGCCCCCCGGCCCCCTGCTTCCTAGCACCCTCGGAAGTTTAATTTCACTGACAAGGGACTTGCTTCTCCATAACCAGAATCATAGCCCCGAATTCCTGAGTACAGTATCCTTGGAGCCACAAGGAATGTGCCTCAGTGCTCCTAAACTACACGAGGTAGGATTTTAATCAAAAAAATTTACAAATATAGACCCTGGTGCCCTGCTGTGAAAATTACAACCATCTGGAATGCAAGATTTCCAATAATTAATCTAGCCCTCCTTTGACACCACTGCTAATTAAAATGTGATACCCACCTTTCCGAGGGGAAGAAAAAGAAGAATTTATATAAAATTTAAAGATCTAACAAGAATTCAGTAATTCTAGAAACAAGGGGAGGCACATTCTTTCCCCTCCCCTTCCCCCATGGCCGGTGCACACTGAGTCGGACTGAGATGGAGGGCGGGGTACACACCTTTGACCCCCACCCCCACCCCCACTACCCCTTCATTCAGACTCCCTGTGATTTCTTCTGCTGGCTCCACCCCAGGCACCAAACAACACAGCGGCTCGGTGACTTTTCTCCATCTCTGCACAGAGCTCAAGCCAACTGGGGGGGAGGGTGTGGTCAGGACAATTCCAGGAGCTTCTGATGAGGTCTTTAGAAGGCACAGATCTGCATCTAAACCCCGGATCCCCTTGCCAAGTGTATGACTATGAGCCTCAGTTTATTCATCTGCAAAATGGGCAGAAGCACCCTTAACCTTCAGGACTGCACAAAGTGACACAGTAAAGAGCTCAGCACCCTGTTCTCAGAGGCTGGGGAAGGGGAACTCAGTAACTGTTGTTTTAGTTTCCTAAAAACTGCAAAACTGAACAGTTTTCCTAAAAGAAAAAACTGTTCAGACGTAGTGGGAAGAACCTGGATGTGTGCACAAGGGCGGACCTTGCTGCCCAGACCCTGCGCGCCACCGAGAGCTTCCTCAGCGTCCTCCAGGGGCCCTGGCATCACCCTCCGGGAAATGCCCCAGAAAGTGCCTGCGGTTGGGACTCACAGGGCCTGAGTTCATTTCCGGCATTGCCGTCCCAGGCTGTGTGGCCCTAAGCAAGACACCCGCCCTTCCGAGTCTCCGTTTCCTGGCTGGTGCAAGGGACAGAGGGGCTCAACCCTGTCCTGCTTCTTGGAATGGATGAGTAGAGGCCAAGAGAGGGTTGGCAAGGGAGGCTGTGGGAAGCAGGTGATGCCATGGGGCTGGGACCCAGGTAACCCCCAAGGGAGCTCCAAAGGCAGCCTCTGCTGCCTGCCCCCTCGCAGCACCTGCCCAGGCCTTTGTCCTCAGATAGCTCCTACCATGTGCTCAATGAGACTCCCCGAGCCCACTGCAGCCACTGATTCCCATGAGGCTGAGTGTCTTAGTGCCCATTTCACAGTATAGAAAACTGAGGTAGAGAAGGCACTCCAGCACGAGGGGCTGACGTCAGAACTGCCCACCTCTTTCTGCTGGGACCTGGGCTCCTCCAAGAGAGGCCTCCAAGTGCAAGCCCTACTAGCACTCAGTGGCCAGAGGCACGACAGGAGACCCTGGCCTTGGCCTTGGGCAGGCCTGGCCATTCCCACCAGGTCAGGGAGCGTGTGGGCCCACGGGCCCCTCCAGCGGAGCCGACAGTCCGTTCTCCCTGACCGGCTGCAGCCTGCACTGGCCCAGCCTAGACTCCACTCAGCACATGACATCATGAGCAGGGAGCCGGGCCAGAATTATGTAAAGTCTTTGGGGAGCAATAGCTCGGCAGTTCTCAGAGAGAGAGGAGAGGAGGGGAGAGGGGAGGGAGAGGGGGACTCCACCCAGGCCAGGTCCACTCCAGAGCTTGCCTGGTCCCCAGCACCTCTGCCCCATCCGGCCCGTGACCCCAGCTCTCTCGCCTGGGTTCAGCTCCCTTCTCGGCCCTGCAGCCAGTACCTCTCTCCTCTCATCACACCTGGACCTGCGCAGCTCCGGCCACACCCCCTGCTCTCCACACACCAGCCCAAGGAATCCATGACAAATGTCACTTTAAGAACCTCTCTCCTTGCCTCAGACTCCTTTCCAGGATGCACACAACCTGGCCCCGCCCCCATCCTCACAGGCCCCGCCTTCTCCCCCCACCCACAGCACAGGTACTCCTGCCTCTGGGCCCCTACACCTGCGGTTCCCTCTGCCTGGAGCTTCCTGCAAATGGCCCCACACTCCTAGGTTGTCACTCAATGCCACTTCCTCAGAGCGGCCTTCCATGACCACACTGCCCAGGGCTGGCACTGCCCTCCCCTTGGCATGCTCCGTTTCTCCAAAATGGCCTCAGGTGTTTCTCTCTGCCCGGCAGGAGGCGAGCTCCCTGAGGAAGGGTCTCGCCTGGCTTATTCACCCCTGCAATGCCCAGGCTTCAGAAAGTGCATCAGGCGCTGTGGCACAGTGGGTTAAAACCCAAATCTACAGGGCTGGTGTCCCATACGGGCGCCAGTTCAAGTCCTGGCTGCTCCACTTCCGATCCAGCTCTCTGCTGTGGCCTGGGAAAGCAGTGGAAGATGACCGAAGTCCTTGGGCCCCTGCACCCGCATGGGAGACCTGGAAGAAGCTCCTGGCTCTTGGCTTTGGATCAGTCCAGCCCTAGCCGTTGCAGTCATTTGGGGAGTGAACCAGTGGATGGAAGACCTCTCTCTCTCTCTCTCTCTCTCTGTCTCCCTCCTCCATCCCTTCCTCCCTCCCTCCCTCATACACACACACACACACACACACACACACACAGGAGACTCAGGGAGAAGGGGCTGGCCCAAAGGCACGCAGTCCCGGGCTCCTCCCCCATCTCAATGCAGGGTGGGCTCCCACCCAACCCTGTCGGGGTTAGGACCAGGTAACCACCAAGGCCTCCTTCGCTCCCGCCCCATTAGGAGGTGTCAGCAGCAGCACACATGTGTGCAGAGCTGACGATGCTGGGCATCGTGCCTACCCCCATGCGTACATCAGTTCATGCTAACCCTTACAGCAGTCCTGTGAGGAGCC
Source organism: Oryctolagus cuniculus (assembly GCF_964237555.1). Taxonomy (NCBI): domain Eukaryota; kingdom Metazoa; phylum Chordata; class Mammalia; order Lagomorpha; family Leporidae; genus Oryctolagus; species Oryctolagus cuniculus. Next base: position 58,159,507 of record NC_091437.1, on the reverse strand, counting down.
AATCCTTGCTGTGATACCCATTTTATAGGGGAGAAAACTGAGTCCCCAGGTCACACAGTGACGTAGCTAAGGGTCAAATCCTGGCAAGCTGAGCCAGAGGTCCCTACCCTGAGGGAGTAAGTAGACACAGATGGGGGCACGGTCAGCTTCCCTTTGGCCACTTTGCAGGCAGAAGCCCTGGAGTGGACATGCAGCTGCAATTTCAGAAGATGCTGGCGGGGGGCTAGGGTCTCCCCAAGGAAGAACCCTTAGAGCCCACAATGAGGTGCTCCCAGGGTGTTTCAGATCTGGTCCAGGGAAGACGAGCTGCACGGACCCAGAGGAGGAGCAAGTCCAAGCTGGGGCGCCGTCCTGAGAAACAGCACACAGAGCCGGGCCCCTCAGGGCCCACTGCAGAGTAGCAGCCCTGTGCCCACCTGCGGCCATGGACCAGGAGGGCAGTGGGAGAGGAGCGGGCACCAAGGACTCACTCCCTTCTCCAGCACCCGAACCAAGAGGGAAAAAGAAAGGCCAAGAAAACGAAGCCAGAAAGAAAGCCCTTTCTGTAAAGACTGGTGCAGTCTCTTTTTCCCCATTTCTCTAAAGTACCTACAGTAACAATTCAAAATTATTTGGGGGGGGGGGCGATGCTATGGTGCAGCAGGTTAAAGCCCTGGCCTGCAGTGCCAGCATCTCTATGAGAATATGGATGCCGGTTCTAGTCCCGGCTGCTCCTCTTCCGATCCAGCTTCCTGCTAATGGCCTGAGAAAAGCAACAGAAGATGGCCCAAGTGTCTAGGCCCCTGTCACACATGTGGGAGACCTGGAAGAAGCTCCTGGCTCCTGACTTCTGCCTGGCCCAGCCCTGGCTGTTGCAGCTATCTGGGGAGTGAACCAGCAGATGGAAGGGTTCTCTGTGTCCCTCCCTCTCTATAAGTCTGATTTTCAAATAAATAAATACATCTTTAAAAAACAATTCTTTGAAAAGTTATTTGAGGGGGCCGGCACCATGGCTCACTTGGTTAATCCTCCACCTGCAGTGCTGGCATCCCATATGGGCACCGGGTTCTAGTCCTGGTTGCTCCTCCTCCAGTCCAACTCTCTGCTGTGGCCTGGGAAGGCAGTGGAGGGTGGCCCAAGTGCTTGGGCCCCTGCACCCACGTGGGAGACCAGGAGGAGGGAACTGGCTCCTGTCTTCAGAGTGGTGCAGCGCCGGCCGTGGCAGCTATTTGGGGGTGAACCAATGGAAGGAAGACCTTTCTCTCCATCTCTTTCTCTCACTGTCTACTTCTACCTGTCAAATAAATAAATAACTTCTATGATATGAAATTTGTGTACCTTAAAAAAAGTTATTTGAAACCTTGATGAAAGATACTATTCCTTTGACTGCCTACCATGTTTTAACAGTCAGAAGATGGGAGCCAGTGCCGTGGTCTAGTAGGTTAAGCCGTTTGCAGTGCTGGCATCCCATATGGGTGCTAGCGGGAGTCCCAGCTGCTCCACTTCCCATACAGCTCCTTGCTAATGTTCCTGGGAAAGCAGTGGAAGATGGTTCAAGTCCTTGGGCCCCTGCACCCACGTGGGAGACCCGGAAGAAGCTCCTGGCCTAGGTCTGGCCATTGCAGCCAGCTGGGGAGTGAACCATCAGATGAAAGATCTCTCTCTCTCTCTCTGTCTTTCCCTTCTCTCTCTGTATTTCTTCCTTTCAAATAGATAAATAATAAATCTCTAAACACACACATGGAGTATCTCATTGGATCCCACAGCCAACCCCATAAGGTAGCCAACAGTGATGCCGCCTTTCAGGTGAAGAACCCGAGGCAGTCATCCGAGTAGTTCCATTCTCGCCAGTGTCACACAGCAAGGACCAGAGACAGGAAACTGTAGGGAAAGACACAGAGAGGCAGCCGGAGGTCTAGAGAAACGGCGCCAAGAGGGACCCAGCCCGGGAGAACGAGGCTGGATAAACTCCCCAAGACCGGCGAGGGCCACGGGGGAGCTGCGGCCCCAAGCGGCCCTGCCAGGTGGCCAGCAGCTGGCTGCCGCCACAATCCCATGCTGACGGAGCTCCTGGCCCCTCTCCAGGCATCACCGGCCTGCGGTGAGGGAATGTCCTGGCCACAAAAGGCACTGGGAGGTCACAGCGAATCTGTCCTCCCTCCGTCCCCTCTGAAGGTGGCCCCAGCACAGAGAAATCGAGAGGGGCGGGGGAGGGGAGATGTGGCCCTGTCGTGATGAGACAGGCGCATGCGCACTCTCTGGCCTTTGCTCCAAAGGGGCCCACACTCGCCTTTCTCCTAAAGTCCCTGGAGGAGATGTGATGGCCACGTGGGCCACCAGACAGGAAGAGGGGCAATCAATGGCATCGATCAGGAGCTATGTTTAATCCTCGCTGGGGCTCTCACGTAGCTGCTCCAGCCCCGGGGTCAGCGAGCCATGGGTGGCCGCTCCTCACTGGGGACAAAAGTTGTGGGCTCAGAGGGCAGGGGTTTGGAATGTAAACGTCCCTCCTCGTTGCGTGAATTCCAAGGGACACCGACCCGTTGATCGTGGCGTCCCCAGGGCACAGGGCAGGCAGGGGATCTCCCACATCCCTACTGTGTGCCACCCATGTCCAGAGGACAGGACCCACACAGGCACACACACGGAGGGACCCAGGCCCTGGCTTGCTCCAGCGCCTCTCTGTGGCCGGCTCAGCAGCCAGCAAGACAGACAAAGCCTCTGCCTCCAGGAGCTTGTGCTCCAACAGGAGTGATGTGAGTGGCTGCACCGGCATCAGGATGTCAGATGGCCACAGGCTCTGGGGAGGGAACCGTGCCTTTCAGGGACCGGGCACACGGACCCTCTGAGAAGGGGTGGGGTGGAAGCCAGTGTGCACGAGGTGAGGACATCCCGGCAGAGGGACAGCCGCACGAAGGCCCGTGGATGGGAACGGGCACCTCCAGGAAGACAGGCCGGCCGCCATTGCTGGCGCAGGCTGGGCAAGGAGGGGCCGCAGGGGCTCAGGAGCCAGGCCACACTGGCCCTCCTGGCTGATTCAAGGACCTGCCTTGGATTCTACGGGACAGGAATGCCATGGAGTGGTGGAGTGACATGTCCTACATTTCTGCAGAATGGACCGTGGGGGCCCACCCTGGAGAGAGCAGGGTCCCTGTGGCCTCGTTGGTGCCAGCCAGACCCAAGGATCAAGCCCTTCCCTCACACCAACCCCCCCCCCCAGGAAGTAACAGGATGAGGGGACTGGGAGCAGGAGGACCCTCAAAAACCCCAGAAGACCCCACACAGCTCTCCCCACGGCCGCACACGGCAGCCTCTGATTACACTTCGAGTCGCCCCACACTGATTTCACTCATTCATCAGGCGATGTCTAAGGGGCCCTCGTGCTGGGCTTGAGGACACAGCAGAAAGCAAGGTCATTGCCTCCAAGGAACCCCTGTCTTAGGAGCCGAGCATGCCAATAGCTGGCTCCACCAGGATGGGACCCGTACTGGGACAGGGGTGGTAAAGAGGCGAGGCTGGGGCTTGGGGAGGCTGCCCAGCAGGGCAGAGCCTGCTCCAGGGCACACTGGCTCCCTGTGAACCTGGAATCACAGACCCGTGCCAAGCCCCCACCGGAAGAAGCCTGCGGAATGTCAACTCCACATCCTCTAATCCACCCAGGCTAAAAGTGGGAAACTGAGGCCTGAAAGGGAACAGGTATGGAAAGGTAACAGCATTGTTCCTGTGCAATGTGGGCCGCAAGTAAGGAACAGGGCGCTAGACTGAGAGCTGCTCAAGGACTGGGCCCTGGCACGTGTCACTCACCACTGCACACACACACACCCCGCCCCCGGCTGGGCCATCTGTGTGGAATGTGCGAGGGGCCCTGGTGCTAACTCAGAGGAGACTGAGCCACACCCATGAGAGGACCCCAAGGCCATCTTTCCTCAGCTGGCCTCGGTCCCCTGCACAGAACCATGCCAACAGGGCCTGCCCTGCCTGTATCTGAAGTGACGGCAGACAGGAAGCTCCCCTTCTTCCCCCAGGGCCCCCCCAAGGACTCAAGAACCAGCTCCTGGGGCCTGCTTTGTGTGCAGCCTCTACCTGCAATGCCGGCATCCCATATGAGGGTTGGTTCAAGTTCCAGCTGCCCCACTTTTTTTTTTTTTAAGATTCATTTATTTATTTGAAAGGCAGAAGCAGAGAGAGAGGGGGAGAGGCAGAGAGAGAGAGAGAGAGGTCTCCCATCTGGGGGTTTATTCTCCAAATGGCCACATGGCCGGCTGATCCAAAGCCAGCAGCCTGGAGCTTCTTCCAGATCTCTACATGGTTGCAGGGGCCCAAGCACTTGGGCCATCCTCCACTGCTTTTGAAGGCCATAGCAGAGAGCTGTTTTGGAATTGGAGCAGCTGGGACTCGAATGGGTGTCCATAAGGGATGGCTGGCACTGCAGGCAGTAGCTTTACCTGCTGAGCCACAGCACCAGCCCCTGCTCCATTTCTAATCCAGCTCCCTGTTAATGCACCTGGGAAGCAGATGATGGTCCAAATGCTTGGGCCCCTGTCACCACTTGAAGGACCTGGATGGAGTTCCAGGATCCTGGCTCTGGCCTGGCCCAGCCCTAGCAATTGCTGGCATTTGGGGAGCAAAGGAGCAGATGAAAGATCTCTGTCTCGGCTGGCACCGCGGCTCACTAGGCTAATCCTCCGCCTTGCAGCGCTGGCACACCGGATTCTGTCCCGGTTGCCCCTCTTCCAGGCCAGCTCTCTGCTGTGGCCCAGGAATGCAGTGGAGGATGGCCCAAGTGCTTGGGCCCTGCACCCCATGGGAGACCAGGAGAAGCACCTGGCTCCTGCCTTCGGATCAGCGCCGTGCGCTGGCCGCAGCGCGCTGGCCGTGGTGGCCATTGGAGGGTGAACCAACAGCAAAGGAAGACCTTTCTCTCTGTCTCTCTCTGTGTCCACTCTGCCTGTCAAAAAAAAAAAAAAAAAAAGAAAAGAAAAGAAAAGAAAAGAAAGATCTCTGTCTCCCTCCCTCTCATTCTGCCTTTCAAATAAATAAATAAATCTTAAACAACCAAAGTTCCTAACAGGGGAGCCCCACCCTGAGCCAGTGACAGCCAGGACCACAGCGATGCGGTTCATGGTCATTACTCATATTCTTGCTGGGACAACCATGGGTGCCTTGTGCTTCGGACACTCTCCCATGTCAGTGCCCCGTTCTGCAGAAGAGGACGGCTCAGAGGGCTAACCCATCCCTGCTCTTAAGTGGTGGAGCTGAGACGTGAATCCCACCAGACTCCAGGGTGCACGTGCTCAGCCCTTGAAACCCCAAATCCCTGGCTAGCACAGCCCCTCCATGTGGCCCCAAGCCCCTGCACTTCTTAGGGTCCTGCCCTAGTACCCAGCAGCCCTGCTTCCTACAGCCAGGAACCAAGGCCCTCACCTCCCATGCTCAGGTGCATCAACCTTGGAGGTGAGGGGGGCCTTCTCATCCCCGCTAGGCAGAGGAAGGCTCTGAGCCCAGAGCTGCAGACTCCTGGCCCAGGCCCGCTGGTCCCAGGGCAAGAAGAGGTGGCTCACAGAAACTTCCCCCTCGACCCCCCTCCTGGCCTGGCAGCCCAAACCCTGAGCCTCCAGTCTTCTGGCCAGCTGTCCCATAGCCCACGCCCCACCCCCAGAGCCCAGCCCTAGGTTCAGAAAGCCCCTCATTCCTGGAGCAGCCCACCCTCATGGCTCCCATGGCGCAGGGAAAGCTGGAGGGGACACAGAAGGAGATCCTTCTGCAGAACGCAGGGGTTCGGGAGCCCCAGTGATAACCTGTGCACACTTCACCAACGAGCCACCACTGCAGACAAGTCACCCAGACCAAGGGGACCTGCATTTTGAGCCTGCCTGCCCACAGAGGCTGCCATTCTACTAACTCCAAGGTGAGATGCCAAATGCCAGGTGTTTGCAGGGATCCTGTACTTGCACTTGGTTGGCTGAAATTCTGAGACCGCAGTGAGGTGATTCTAACTATGTGTGTTGCCCGTCTCAGGCTACATGGTTCTCTCAGCCAGAGCCAGACCTGAGACGAGGGGAGCAGGTCCCTTCAGCACCCAGCCTGCCCCTCCCCCAGGGCAAGGCAGGCCCCTCATACAGACCTACGGAGCCGCCGCCCCGTCCTCCTGCCTCGTGTGGCCACATAAATCACCCTCCCAATAATATTTGTATTGATCATCTAGATTGGAAGCTTCAATTGGCTCCATTGTCTCACTTCCTCTCCCAGGGCTCACAGATGGGGTCCCTCATCTGCGTTTCTAATGCGATATTTAAATGGAGCAGCCGCAAGGCCTCCATGGTGCCCTGGGTGTGCAGGGGTTGAGGAACATGTTCCTAGAAAGAGTGTGATGACCGCCCAGCAGGTGTGGTGCTAGATCGGTCAGGTGCCCCCAAGCCCCAAAGTGGGGTCGGCCGGCACTGCCACCCCCGGGGCCACTCCAGCCCCTCACCCACATCAGTTTTGACAGTGCCCTCAGTGACTCATATGCACACTGACATTTAAGAAGCACGGCACTCGGGGCTGTGGCATAGAGGGCTAAGCCTCTGCCTGTGGCACCAGCATCCCATATGGGCACTGGTTTGCGTCCCGGCTGTTCCTCTTCCAATCCAGCTCACTGCTATGGCCTGGGAAAGCAGTAGAAGATGGCCCAAGTCCTTGGGCCCCTGCACCTGTGTGGGAGACCTGGAAGAAGCTCCAGGCTCCTGGCTTCAGATCAGCACAGCTCCAGCCTTTGCGGCCATCTGGGGAGTGAACCAGTGGATGGAAGACCTCTCTATCTGTCTCTCCCTCTCTCTGTCTGCAGCTCTACCTCTCAAATGAATAAATAAAATCTTTTAAAAATCAAAAAAAAGTACAGCTCTAATCCAAACCTCACATTGTTATCGATGAGAAACTGAGGCCCAGAGACGGGCAGAGGGCACGGCCGAGGTCACACAGCAGGTAAGATCCCCTAAGGCCCCAGCTCAGCAGAGCAAAGGAGAGGCCTGCCGTGCCCGGGCCCGTCTCCCTCCCCAGCCCCTGCCTCCCGGGCCAGGCTGTGGACAGATGGTTCAGACCAGAGTGTGACCCCCCTGTACTCTCCTAGCCTGGAGGGGCCAGCGAGAGCTCCGGGGAACCCCCAGCAGGGCACCTCCTCCTGCCGCAGCCAGCCAGCTGCCTCTTCCCTGGCAGCAACCGGACAGCAGAGCCCAGGGAAAACCAGCACCTGGGCCCGCGCGGCGCAGCCAGGCGTCCACGCAGAGGGCCTGGGAGAGCTGGGGAGGAGGGAAGCTGTGGCCAGGGGGAGGGACGAAAACAAAGAGGGGAAAGGGGCAGAGCCAGGAAGGGAAGAAGGGTGGGAGGGAGGGGCGGTGGTGAGAGTGATGGCCAGGGAGCCGGGAAGGAGGCAGCTGGCCTAGAGGTGCGGGAGGCCAGCGTGGCCCAGCCCTGCCCGGCCCAGCCTGGCCCCCAGTGATGGTGCAGCTGCCACGCTCGCTCGCTCGGGCCCTACCATGAGGTCAGTCCTGCCCTGGGGCTGCAGGAAAATAAATGGTGTCTAAGATAAAAGGTCCACGAAATTATTTGTCTTGTTGTCATGTCCTGCCGGCAACGGGCAGGGGCTGGCGAGCAGGATCACCCCAGGAACGCCGCGGCTGGCAGACTCGGCCGCATCAAGGACTCCCAGCCCAGCCAGGGCCTCAGCTACCCACGGCCCTGCCTCCCCAGGCCTAGTGCTGTGCTCTCCTGGCCAGGGGCGAGAACCAGGCTGGCTCGGAGCAGCCGGAGCTCCTCCTGCCTGGCGATGCTCAATCCGTAACCTGTGCGGTGAGTACTCGCTCAGGGTCCGTCACAGCCACGCACCCCCATGCTCTGGGAGGCTGCAGTCATGTTTTTCTTGCTGTTTAGGGGCCTTGCTCCTCCCAGTTCTCATAGAGGCAGCCTGGGGGTGCAGGTGAGGGTCCCCAAGCACCTCCTAACAAAGGCCAGGAGGTTCCAGGTCAAGGGCAGGTCAAGAGGACCATGATATTGGGAGTATCCACGTTTCACAGGTGCACAAGCTCAAGTGTGCAGCACACATACACGTTGGCACTCACACACATACACACATACACTCACAGGTACACACATACATACATGCCAAGGCAATTCGCATGCACCAGCAGCAGCATCCAAAATGCATGACCCAGTGGCTCCTGCCCCTGCAAGTGTCTGAACTTGGGGCTGGTGCACCAATGGCATGGGGAGCAGCCATCCCCCAGGGAGCCACAGATGCCCGCCACCAAAGCACTTTGCAGTAGGCACTCCCAACTAGCCTCCCCTGGCTTCACCACTGCATCCCCAGTTTACAAATCAGGACACTGAGGCCCAGGGTCACACAGCCGGGACCCGGCAGAGCTGGAATTTGCACTGGAGGCCTCTAAAGCCCCGGGGAAGAGGAGGAGCTGGCACATACCATACTTGTCCCCGTCCTCGCCGCGGGCGCTGATCCTGCGGCCCAGGACCTGGATGTGTTTCCCGCTGGTCCGGCTGTAGAGCTGGTACAGCCGCAGTTGCTTACGGCTCACATCGTCCCGAGCCCGCGTCTGGTTCTCCACGTGGATGCGGAAGTCCACGTTCTCCTCGGCCACCAGCACCTGGGCAGGGAAAGGGGCCATAGTGAGCCACGCTGGCAGGGCTGGGGCCCCTGGGAGCAGGAGCCAGCCACGTTCACAGCAGAGGGCAGGGCCTCGGCCCACACTCACAACTGCCCCACTGCCACCCGCATTTCACGGGTCGGGCGACAGAGGCTGGGGAGGTGAACCGAGGTGGCCCGGATAGGAAGCGGCGGAGCTGAGACTCAGGCCTGGGTCTGTGTGACAACGCCCCGGGGTCTTCCCACCTCAGCCCCTGTGAAAGCCAGGCCGGAGCGCAGCTTTCTCAGGTGACCTTGGACCTGTGGGATGTTCTGCCTTGGATTCCTTCTAGGGAAAGTGGTGGAGCCGGGGCCCCGTCCCAGGAAGAAAAGTTAAGGAAAGAAAAAGGGAAGCAGAGCACGGAGACCCCCCCCCCCCCGAGGCCCCTGGAGTATGGCTGCAGACACAGCAACACCCAGCCCCGGGACCGCCTCTTTCTGAGACAGCACCACCTCTGTCACTTCTCATTCTCCAGCCAAGCTCTGTGTTTCTTTCTAGCATTTGTGACCTTGACATCTACTCAAGTGACAACTGTCTGTCCTCAACAGCCTGGGAGCACAGGAAGGCTGGAGCACTCTCTGTCTCTCTCGCTCTCTCTCTCCTCTCTCTCTCTCTACCTCTCAGGGGCTGCTATTCCCCAGAACCTAACAGAGCAGAAACGCAAACACTTGTTGAATGAATGAACGAGTGTTGAAAAGACCTGGAACCCTATCATCACCATGTTGCCTCTAACAAGGCTCTCCTGCATCCTACAAATTGCATGCCATTGCCCTGCCTTGAATCCACAGAGCTGGACAGTTCCGAAGTCCCGCCGGCACTCTGGGTCTGTTTCAGATGAGCTTTGGCACACAGCACCAGCATGGCCCCACCCAGCCCGTGGCAGGGCTCTTGGGACCCCGGCTGCTCAAGTATCTGTCTCACCCCTCCGCTATGGGCTCCCAAGGGCAAGGACAGCCCAAGGCCAACCCAGGTCTCTGTCCCCAGGTGACTTGCACCTGTCCACCCCCCTCCCCGGGCCTGGCCCCCACATGTATTTTGGGAGAGCCACTTTATTCAGCTTTCACAGGCCTCCTCAGGCTGGAAGCATCATTCCGCACGACAGGTGAGGGAACCGAGACTCCGGAGCAGAACACACAGGCCTTGTGGCCCCCAAGCCTGCACTGCCCATGGCCCACCCCTGCTGTGGGCTGCCAGCTTGCAAACCCCACCACCACCACCACCACACAGCAGTGCTACCGGGAGCTGGCCCCAGGTTCCAAGCCCAAGCGCCACTCTCTAGCTAAGAAACCTCAGGCAAACTCCTAACCTTGCTGTGCCTCTGTGTCCTCACCTCCAAGAATGAGGGTGATGATGATGGGCCCCCCACTCCATGGGCTGCAGTGAGGCTGAAACAAGCAAGCACCCCCTCGTTCCAGAACAAGTGACTGCTTCTGAGAGTTTCAAGGACTCTGGGCTGTGGGAACGCTACGCACAGCCCCCTCTCCCCACTTTCCAGATGGAGAAACTGAGGCTCGGAAAGCCATACGGCCCAGAGGAACAGGGCCTGGCCTGCTGGCCCACCCGGTGTGCCTCCAAGCAGCCACAGTGATCAGAGCCTGGATCCCTGCAGGCCACCTGGCTTTCTACCCAGGGCCCCAAGGCCCACACCTGGTGGGCATTTGTCCTGTATGCCCCGCACCCATGGCCTTTGACCCTCCTGCGATGACTTCTGGAGTGGCCTGGCCCCAGCCCCTCCCCCAAGGCCAGGCCTCCAGCCTCCCTCCCGTCCTCCAACTCTCCTCCTGCTCACAGGAGACCTTATCGACCAGAGGTCAAACCAATCTCCTCCCCCAGGGGCCCCGAGGGGCGCGCTCCTGCCCCAGAAGCCGCCCTTCCGTGACTGATTTTCTCCCTGGCCCACTGGACACAGGCAGCGGGGGTGACCTGGGGTCAGCAGGGGCTATCGGGGGTCCTCCCCAGAAGTGGGGGGAATGATCCCTCTCGCCACCTCCAACACTGCAGCCATACCAGCCCTGAGGGACATGGCAGGGGTGGCTCTGTTGTCGGACCCGGGAGAGGCAAGGAGCAGCCCTGGGCTTCCTGGGCAGGGCCTGTGGGCGGCTCCAGCCCTTTGCACAGGCTGGCCTCTCTGCCCAGGGCACCCTGCTCCCTCTGCCCAGCTGTCACCTGCCTCCAGGAAACTGGCCCCTGCCTCCCAGGCTGGAGTGTGCAGAGGCTCTCCACTGCACTTTGCTTATTGTCCCCAGAGTCCAGCTTGTCTGGTTCATCTCTGGGTCTCAGCTCTGCCCCCAGGAGGCAATTAGCAAATGCGTGCCAAATGGCTGTGGCTCAGAGTGAGGGACTCCGCTGCTAGAAGCCCCACCCCTCACTGCCCAAACAAGCATAGAGTGTCCCACAGAGGGCTGCCCAGGATGTTCCTGAAGCTGCTGACTACTAAGCTCTCCTCTGTCTGACACACTGTGCTCTAGATACGACAGCACTTCCTCTGGTTCCCCCAACCATCCATGCAAGTGAGCCCATTTCACAGATCAGCCCCTTGGGGCCTCAGAACTGTGCTGCAGCCTGCTGAGTTCCAGGGTCCACCTCCAGAGCTCACTTCTTCTCTTTGCCTGCTAGCCAGGCAGCAGGTCCCTCCGTCTTGGTGCCTATCTTGGAGGGTTTCCCAGGAGAGTTGGAGCTGCTGGCCACAGCCGGCAGGTGCACGACAGCTGTGGAAAACCACAGGATGAACTCTCAAAGGTGAGAGGGGCCGGCACATAAAGGACATCTCCTTCTCCTGTGTCACTCCACCTGCACCCCTCCCCCGCCACCATGCGAATGGGTTTCCCTTTGACTCAAAGCAGCAAGGTGGCCTGGGTCCCCAACCACCCTCCCCCTGCCCTTGCCCTGAGGGTTTGCATCTGCTGTGAGCACTCACTCCCCCATCCACAGGCTGCACAGAGACCACCTGGGCCTGTCAGGTTCCAGTCTCCCCCCAGGTCTGCCAAGGTCTCCAGGCGGGGGCCCCAGACAGGGTGCCCAGCAGAACAGGGCCCACTCACTTCCTGCCCACAGTCAGTCTCCTCTTCTGCAGCTCTGTCTGCATCACGTGACGCCGCTGCCCTGGCTCCCGCTACTACACAGCACAGCTGTCTTGGGACTTAGCCCCACCGCACTTCCAAGTCTCCTCTCTGGCACTTTGGCAAGAAAAGTGCAAACCTGCAGTGATCCACCAAATGCCCTCCCCTGGGACCTCCCACGATCACCATTGCTGAAGACATCAGCTGCCTGGGCCCACTGGTGGCTCCAACAATCAGGTGCACCGCTTTCTCCTCCTTCCTGGGCCACGTCTGCACCTCCCCAGCCATCCAGCACACCACACATCAGCCACACACACACAGCCCACACACCTCCCCACATGCATTCAACCACACACGGTAACTAGCGCCACCTGCCCTTCCCTCCTACCTGGCTGCATGTCCAATCATCAACGCGTTTGATTTCTTTAACCCTTAGTTTTCTCATCAGCAAAATGGGATTGTTTATAATAGGTATTTCAGAGAAAGATTCTATTAGTAGCCACAGCCACGCCTTTATTTATTTTCTTTTTTTCTTCATGTTACTTTGTTTCTTAAAAACCACTACTGTGGCACAGATCCTTTGTGCTAGGAACACTTCTGGAATCCCGACAGCTAGCCCACGAGCTGGTGTGATTATTACCCCCATTTCACAGATGGGGAAACTGAGGCTTGAAGAGGTTAAGTCATGGAACTGATGAGAAGAGGAATCAAGATTCAAAAGCAGGCCTGGGTATTAGGTACACCAGTTAGGACACCATCTGGAACGACCGCACCTCACATCAAAGCGCCTGAATTGAGTCCCAGCTTCCAGCTAACGGGTGCCCTGGGAGTCAGCAGGTGATGGCTCATGTACTTGAACCCCTGCCACCCACGTGAGAGCCCCAGATGGAGGTCTTGGCTCCTGGCTTCAGCTTGGCCCAGCCTCTGCTGCTGTAGGCATCTGGGGAGCGAACCAGTGGGTGAAAGAGTCTCTCTCTCTCTCTCGCTCTCTCACTCTGCTTTTTCAAGTAAATAAAAAAGAAATAAACTTTAAAGTTTACATTTTACAACTGGTCTGGAGCCCATGTTCTCCACTCCCCACGCCCGCTGCCACCCCGTCCCTTCCTCACTCACCCTCTCCTCCACTACAGCCGCCACCCTTATCTGGGGCCCCCAGGGTCAACCTCAGTCCGAAAACACTCCGCGGAACATTTCAGAAACAGCCAGTTCCGATGTTTTCAGCTGCACTGATCTAAGCAGCACCAGGAACTCTCACGTCAAGTCCTGCGGCCCACCTGAGGCGGAAGCGTCCTTTTGTTCCGTGTGACCCCACTGCGCACGGCCTGGTCACATGGTGACCATCCAGGTTGCGGGCCGCCCCCGAGCACCCCAGTGCTTGCTGCGTGAGCTCACCACCACCCTGATTTCGGGCAGCCACCAGGGGTCTTGGAATACACGGCCCCCACAGATAAGCGAAGAGGAGTGTGTTCCAGGACTGGCACCAGGAACGTGGGTGGGGCCAAGATGAGCCACAAAAGGACTGGAGGCCTGCAGCTCTCCTCCCCTGCGAGGGGAGGATGGGGTCCACTGCCCTCTCCCGCCCGGGTCCCCCATCTTTGAGGCCTCACGCAATCCGTGCCTGTCTCCAGGCAGCCTGCCCAGAAAGGGAGGATCTGGCTGGCCCAGGAGGGGCAGCCCACAGACTTCCGGCACATTCCACCGCCCACCCCCCCACCCCCCCAGTGGCGGTGATTTCCGAGTTGTTTCACATTCTGGATTCAGCCCTGAGATCTTCTTCTCCACCCCAGGGCTGTTCCCCAAGAAAGCCAGCCTCCCCCCCATCTCTAGCCCAACACACAGCTCCCCAGTGCCTCCTCGAGGGCGGCATGGGCCCCAGCGCCCATGGATCATCATTACTGTCACCTGGCATTTGCTCTGGGCCAGGGCCCAGGCTGTGCACCTGCCAGGCTCTGCCTCTCTGCTCCCCCCTGAACAACCTGAGCAAGGGCAAGTCTCACTGTCCCTGTGCCCCAGGTGACAAAGGGAGACCCACAGAGGCCAAGGGACTCACCCACATGGTACAGAGGATGGCAGAGCTGAGATCACACCCAGCTCTGGCTCTGCAGCCTGGAAAGCTCCCCGCAGGCAGTCCTGGACAGAATGAGCCCATCCCCTACTCTGCCCTTGGCTCAGATGGATGCCCCACCCTGCCCTCAGCCCAGGCTCTGGCTCCTGTCACACTCCCCACACCCAACTCAACCAGGACCAACTGCCTGCTGCCACAAAGGGCCCTTCCCCACCCCCAGCCTGTCCATTAAGCTCCCAGGGCTATCAATGTATTGATTGGCAGGGCTGAGCCATCAGCTGGGAGGGGCTCTGGGAGGTGGGGGTGGGGCCCAAGGGTCAACCTCCCTCTGCCCATACATCAGCCTCCTCCATACAGATCGTCGATATGGGTGTCAACCCGGACCCAGCCTGGGGGTGAGGACCAGGGAAGACCCCTGCCCTCTCCTCTTCCCCCCTTCCCTTCCTTCCGGCCCCTGCTCTCCTGGTGTCCTGCACCAGCAGAAGAGTTCTTCCTGCCCACAAGAGGACAGCCACGCTCTTTATTCTGGCATTGAGTGCCGCCTTGGCCTTCTCCATCACTCCTAGTCCTGCACTTGACACGGCAGCCAGCCCAGTGGGTGGGGCTTCCTGAGGACACCAGGACACACCCTGCTTGCAGGTAGTGGAGTTCCACGTGCCCAGAGAGGTCCTCTCTCTCTCTCTCACACACACACACACAAGAACACATGCACATGCCCACAGGCACATGTGTACACACATGCACCCCCACACATGTGCACACATACACCCCATACATGCGCACACATGCATACACACATATGCATACACATGCACTTGCACCCACACGCACACACACACAGGCACTGGCTGGCTCACAGTGTCCTCACACCTGGCTTCCTACTACTTCCCGACTCAGTGAGACATCTTCCCTGGCAAGTTCCTCTTGCCCTAGGCCTGATTTCAGGGCTTTTCTTTTCTTTTAAAAAGAAAGGTCAGGGGCCAGCACTGTGGCTCACTTAGTTAATCCTCCGCCTACGGTGCCAGCATCCCATATGGGCACCAAGTTCTAGTCCCGGTTGCTCCTCTTCCAGTCCAACTCTCTGCTGTGACCCGGGGGGCAGTAGAGGATGGCCCAAGTGCTTGGGCTCCTGCACCCGCATGGGAGACCAGGAGGAAGCACCTGGCTTCTGGCTTTGAATCAGCACAGCGCGTCGGCCATGGCAGCCATTTGGGGAGTGAACCAACGGAAGGAAGACCTTTCTCTCTGTCTCTCTCTCTCTCACTGTCTATAACTCTACCTGTCAAAAAAAAAAAAAAAAGTAATGTATTTATTTTAAAGAGCAAGACAGAGGGGTATCTACCAACTGTTAGTTCACTCCCCAAATGTCCACAACAGCTAGGTGTGGGCCAGTCTGAATCTAGGAGCCTAGACCTCCACCCTCATCTCCCATGTGGGTGGCAGAGGCCCAAGGACCTGGGCCATCATCTGTTGCCTTCCCAGGTGCATTAGCAGGGAGCAGGATTGGAAGTAGAGCCGCTGGGACTTGAACCAGCACTCGATTATTCCATCAAGAGGCAACTTGCCCTACCACCTACAACAACGCTGGCCCCCAAACGAAACAGACTCAGAGAAGACAAGAATCTTCCATCTGCAGGTTCATTCCCTGAATGCCCACAACAGCTAGGGCTGGGCTAGGCTAAAGCCAGGAGCTGGGAGCTCCATCTCCCACATAGGTGGCAGGGGCACAACCCCTTGAGCCTCATTTGCTGCCTCCCAGGTTGCACATTAGCAGGAAGCTGGATGGGAAGCAGAGGCAGGACTCCATCCCAGGAACTCCAACATGGGATTGGGACATCCCAGGCAATGGCTTAACCCACTGTGCCAGGACTGCCACCCCTTCAGGGCTCCTCATGTGAGCACCACCAAGCCCTTAAGCTCTGGCTCCCCAGCACTCATCTCTCAGTTTCTCCCAAGTCCCCAAGGACTGACACGGAAACTGAGCCACCTGGCACGAGGAGAGCAGGTGGGGCCTCCAGCTGGGTCCCCAGCCAACAGAGGCCCTGCCCTCCAAGCCAGCATGCCTGCTCTACCAGGGGCCATGGTGCCTTCAGGATGGGTCAACCTCCCCTTAGCCTCCAGCAAGCTCTGAGTGGGGGCCAGGCAGGCTGCAAGATGCCTTTGACCCACACGCAGCAGATAACCGACCAAGCCATTACTCCGACTGTTACTCACAGTGTGTCTGCCAGTGTGCTTGGCTAGCGTCTCTGCGCGATGCAGCCGGTTTCATTCTCACCATGATCCCTAAGAAGCAGGTACTTCTCATGATCCCACTTCACAGAGGTTAGCCAAGCCTATGCATTTGGGCACCAGCGGAGACACCTAGCTTGGCTGGTGGATGCTCGGGTGGGTAAGCCAAGGCCCCCTCAGGGACAGAGCCAGGACTGGAACCCAGGGATGCTATCAGTCCTGCTCAGAGGCCCCCAGGAGGCCTGACATGGGCCCCGGCCACGGCACAGCAGCGTCTTCTGAGGCAGAGTAAAGAACTACCAGCAAGTCTGACGAAGGCCCAAGGGGGCTGATGTCCCAGAACAAATCCCCAAGACTCAAGTGCGGATCGAGGCCTCGGCCCTCTCTCTGAGGCTGGTCTGCTCCCCTCAGCCCCGGCACACGGGCAGGGTCCTGGACACTGCCCCTTCCCACGATGCGCTGCCGTGGATCTGGGGTGAGGGGGGCACACAACAAACTCAGTAACAACTCCAGAGCCTACTGTCCCTCCCCCAAGTGACCAGGAGGTGGCAGAACCCCGGGAAAGGCCGGGGGGCTGGGCAAGGCACCTCCCAGAGTAAGGCACAGGGGTTGGGGCTGGAACTGCAGGAAAGAGGTAACAGCCCAGCAAGCCCCTTGGGAAGCAGGGACCATCTTGTTGGCTTTTTCCTATTTCACACAGGCAGAAGCTGAGACCCAGGGAGGCTGAGTAACCTACCCAAGGTCACACAGCAGAGAGAAGGCACAGCCACCATCCGAAGCAGGCTGGCCAACTGCAGACTCCTCGTACTGCCTTTTCCTGTTGGGATTCTAGAGCCAGAGACATGAGCCAACTCCAGCCCTGCCTCTCTGGCGCTATGAGACCAACAGCAACTGACTGTGTGCCTCTGAGCCTCCTGCTCTGCATCTTAGACCTCCCTGAGTCCAGGCTGCTTGTGAGGCACGGCGGGGAGAAGCGGCGCAGTGCCTGAGCGCTGTGAGCTGGGTACCTAGCGGCCGCCACGACTAG
The DNA here is from genome assembly GCF_964237555.1 of Oryctolagus cuniculus. Lineage (NCBI taxonomy): Eukaryota > Metazoa > Chordata > Mammalia > Lagomorpha > Leporidae > Oryctolagus > Oryctolagus cuniculus. The sequence goes on along the minus strand of NC_091437.1, from coordinate 58,142,473 downwards.
CCTCCATGGTGGTTGCTAGCCTGTGCTCCACTGTCCCAGGCCCACACCCCTCCTGCAAGAGGACCAGGCCAGACCCAGGTCCTGCAGAGAATACGAAGTCTTCCCCCTGCCCCTCCAGTCCCCTGGGGGACCCAAGGTATCCTCAGGACTGCCCCCAGCAGTGGAGAGGCTGCATCTGTGACCCCGACACCTGCCCCAAGCCCACTGACACTGGCCGTGCCAACCACCAGAAATTCTAAAAATCCACCTCCTTATCTGGGAGCGGAGCTGGTGACACTCCCGGGCTGCAGGAATGCTGGCAGGGTGCCTGCCCCTCCTCCATGCTGGGAAAGAGGCTGGGAGGGGCACTCGGGACCTCACACACCCACTGCCTGCCCAGACGCCCTCCTCTCCCAACTCGGGGAGCCTCGGGTCAGCCCATTCCAGCAGGCCCAGGGCCTGGAGTCGCTGAGTGCTGACCAACTTCCCCCTACTCGCCCTGACACACCGGAATCCGCCCAGGCCCTCACTGCAGACCCCGAGCCTGCTCTTGGGATGCTGGATCCCAGCCAGGAGGCTCTGGAAAAGTCAGGTTGGTGTGGTAGAAAGAATACAAGGTTGGGACTTTTAGCCATGGCTCTGAACAAATTCCTTCCTACCCTGTGCCTCAATTTCTCCTTCTGTGAAACAGGAACTCCTCCTACCTCAACCTCCTTGTAGAATGCTGGGATGAATGAACCCAGGTTCCTGACATTACTTTAAAATCCTTCCAAGCAGCACCTCTTCCCTTAGGAGAGTCAAGGCTCAACAGCCTCAGTTTCTCGCCTGTGAAATGGGAAGAAGATATGCACTGCCTCACTACACTCCACAGCTCTGGAAGCAGAGCAGCAGATGAGACCAACTCCCGCTGATGTGTCCTCATCTATAGAGAGACAGACTACGCCTCACTCCCAAGGCCATCAAGAGGCAGGCTCCTAGCAGGTACGGGCTGGGGGCACACCTCCTGGCATGGACGGCTGCAAGATGTTGCTTTAAGAAATCACAAGGGCACCCAGCAGGACCGGTCTCTCCCCAAAGGACATTGTCTCCCCATCAACTTAAAAGTCTGGGTGTGGGGCGTCCTCAGCCCAAGGGGGCGTGGAAGCAAACTCCCAAACTTGAACATCTCCTGCAGTGTGGGAGGAAGCGGCCCTAGGGGAGGGCCGTGGGGCGGGAGGAAGCCCCCCTCCCCAGCGGCCCGCCTGTCTGGGGCAGGCCCGGACCTAGCGGAGCCTGGCGGCCGGAACAATGTCGGGCAGGTGCCGGCCGAGCTGCGTGAAAGGCCGGGCGCCGGTGTCATTGTCGGAGCTCAGCCGAGTGCAGAAAAGCAATTTACTGGTCACGCCACCCGCTCCCCGCGGAAATTTTTAAAATTCTTCCGATTTGAGCTGTCCGCGGTGTCCCGAGTCGGGGCAGACAAGGGATGAAGGGGTTTTATTAAATTCCCAGCCTCCCACTTCCCCCCGGGGTGGCCGGTGGGTGAGGGCGGGGCTCAGCACACTGGGGCTGGCGTTGCATGTGCTCAGGGACCTGTTCTGGGCCTGGTGGCTGATAGACAGGGGAGGACAGGAGCTCAGCCCTTGCTGAGACCAGACTAGCCCCAAAACACTGAGGCGGGGGGTGGGCAGGGCATAGGTGCCCACGTTTCCCGGCAGAGCCAGGTGTCCCCCTGGGTGGGCAGGTGCAAACCTGCATGGCCTCCCCCCCTGCTCCCATGTATCAGGCCAACTGCATGGCCACCTGCTTCCCAGCAGAGGAGACTAAGACTCACCACAGGGAGCCACAGACAGCAGGAGACAGAGTTCCAAGTGCCACCCTGTACCTCACCCTGCCCAGGACGGAGCGGCCCCCAGCATGGGCCCGCCAGCTCCTCACTAGGGAGCAGGCAGACTGCAAGACTCCAGGCTACCAACACCACATGTCCCCTCCGTGCCACAAAGGCGCTCTCTGCCACCAAAGGCATCCTACCTTTGTCCTAGGAAGTGTGAATGGGGACCCGAGCCTGCCAACCTTGCCCATCACATCCCAGGGTAGCAATTCTTTACCTTTGAGGGGGACCTTAGATTCATTTGAAAATCTTTTGGGTAGCTGAGGACCGCCTTCCAGACACAACACATTTGGACACCATTTTTGTGCAATGTCTCAGGCACACCCCTCCTCATAATCCCATGCTTAAACATAGACCCTGGGTGAAAACCATCAGTTCTGAGTGCAGAAAGGCCAGAGAGCACAAAAGGGCACAGGAAGGGGGAAGGAAGCAGGGGGGAGGAGGGAGAGTGGACCGGATCCTTCACCTGCTTAAAGGCTGCCTCCCCCTCCCCAACCCAGGGACCACCCAGCTCTCTCTCAAGATGCTGGCTCTGGCCCGGGGCTGGAGGGGGGACGCTGAGGCCAGATTCCCTGGCTCACACTGCCCTGGAGAACACAAAGACCACACGCAGCCCCTGTCCTGGGCCCCACTTCAAGAAACACCAAGAGGAGCATCCGGAGGTCTGGGCGCCAAGGTGCGAAGACTCCCCTCACCCCAGGCCCAGCGTTCCAGAAAAGAGCTTTGGCCGGGTCGGCCGAGCGGAACCCGTGCAGCGACCCGGGGGCCTGCGCTCTGCAGCTCTGCGTGGGGACCCTGCCGGGCACTAGCTTCTCTCTCTCTGTCCCCCAGCCCACCCCCACCCCCACGAGGGGCCACAGCTGCTTTGGCGACCAGCCAGTTTTAAGTTACTGACTCCAGTTGTATTGATTCAAGGAGTCAGTGGGGACTCCAGCCTGGCCAACAGGAGGAGAGAATCCATCAGCCGGGCCATCCACCTGTCCTGCCAGCCCCCAGCCCTCCCACTGCACCAGCGCAGGGACGAGACTGCCATGCTCGGGACAGGGTGGGAAAGAAAACAAGAGACCCACCACCCACAAATGCTGCAAGAGGTTGCTGGGTCTCCACAGCACCCTGCACACCAGAAATCTAGGAGAAACACCACTTGCCAGAGCTCCAGGCTCTCCCGGCATCTCCAGAGTCCAGAAGGCGCCAGCCCAAGCATCTTCCCCAGCCCTGAAGGACACCTGCCCGCAGCCAGGAGGGGGCGGGGGCGGGACGGCCCTCCTGCAGCCGCTCCCGCGCCGCGCAACTCTAGGTGGGTGGGGGCTTGGGCAGCTGGCCCTTCCTATCCCTTCTGCCCGCCCCTCACCACCACCACGCTGCGGCAGCGCTGGTCTGGTTCTAATCGGGGCTGAAGTCAGCTCCCTCGCTCCCACTCCTCCCTCCCGCCCGCCCACCCCCACCCCCTTTTCCCTTCATTTCCACGGCTTTGGAAGCCAGAGCGTTCCAACTGTCTGCGTGCCAAGACCTTCCCGAGTCTGAAAGCTGCTGAAGTAACAGATCAGATTTTAGCAAGTGCTTTCCAGGCTGAGCGCCAAGCCCTCTTCTGATTCACGGAGAGCGAGAGTGAACGGGGAGCAGGCGGGGAAGCAGCGAGGGCTGCGCCGCCTCGGGCGAGGGCGTACGGAGCGCCGCCCGTGCGGGAGCGGCCTCGCGGGCTGCGGGCAGCGGCCCTCGGCCCCGGCGCCCCGCGTCTGCCCTCGCCCTGCGTGTGCGTGTCTGTCTGTCTGTCTGTCTCTCAATGCTGCAAACGCCTTTGAAGCCAGAGAGTAATTTACAACCGAAGCTCCCTCCCCGGACTCGAAATCCACTCGGCTCAAACGAGCCTTTTTGTTTGGAAGAGCGAGCGGCGACGTGAAGGGAGGGTTAGCAGAGAAAAAACCCCCAGGTCCCGACTCCGGCAGCTGCGGGCAGGGGGCTCGGAGCACGGCGCACTGCTGCGGCTCAGCCCGCCGGCTCCGGGCATCTCCTCCCAGCCGAAGCCTACCGGGGCTGCGCCAGCCCGCGCCAGCTCGAGCCCCTTGCCCTTGGCCAGTCCCAGCCCGCGCAGGGTGCGCGCGGAGCCGCCCTTCCGCGCCCTGGGAACAGGTGCACTGGGCTCGGCGCCCAGGAGGGTGGGGCACAGGGAGGGGGCGCGGCCCGGGAGAGGGGGGTCGGCTTGCACCGCGAGGCAGGAGCCCACGTACCTGTACCTGGAAGCACAGCAGCAGGAAGTGTAAACACCTGCAAGAGAGAGACGGAGAGGCGGTCAGCGGGACTCGAGGGAGGGGGCGCGCGGACAGACAGACAGATACGCCGTCGCAAAGTCAGGCGACCAGACGGCCGGTCAGGGTGGGCTGTCCCGCGCGCGGGCGCTTACAGGCAAGTGCAGGCGGAGGGCGCAGAATACATCGCTGGGCGGGGGGGAGGCGGCGGCTCCTAGCCCAGCCTGCACATGTCCGCTCCGCGCGGCCGGGACCGGGCGCCTCCGCCGCCGCCGCCGCCGCCGCCGCCGCTGCTGCTGCTGCTGCTCCCTCCTCGCCGGCTGCTGCTGCTGCAGACTCTGCTGCTCCGGGGCGCTCCGCGGCGCGCCCTGCGGCATCAGCGCCCCGCGCGGCTCCTCCCGAGCGCTGCGCCCTGCGGGCTGGCGCGGGGGTTGCGGGGCGGCCGCCTCTGTGCAGGAGGTGCCCGGCCGGTGCGGGGAAGCTGGCTCAGCGCTGGCCGGCCGTCCGGCCGTCTGGCCGTCCGCGGGAGGCTGGCTGGCTGGCTGGCTCACTCCGGAGACTGCATGCGCGGCGGGGCTGGCAGCTGGGGCGCGCTCTCTGGCCGGGGCGCGGGGCTGCGCGGGGCCGGGGGTCAGCGCTCCGGAGCCGGGGCGCGCGGCTGCAGCGCAAACGCGTCACGGCCGCTCCGTCTGGGCGCCCGCCGGCTCATGTCTCCTCCTCCGCGTCTCTCCGGCCGTGCGCATCGCCGCCTCCCACCACTGGCGGCGGCCGGGGCGTTTTCTACGCGCGGGCGGCGAGGGGGCGGGGGGCCGGGGGCGGGCCCGGGCCCGAGCCGGCACAATGAGGATGCGGGGCCCGGGGGCTCCCCCCTCGGGGCGCGGCCGGACGGGCGCTCAGCTCGCCTGGGTGCGCCGCGCCCACATCAAAGGCGGCCCTGCCCGCTTGCCTGCCTGCTGCGGCCTCTCCACTGCCGCCGCCGCCGCCGCCTCCTCCTGGCGGCTCCGGTTGGAAGGGAGGCGCTCAGACTCCGGCAGCTCCGAAGGGGCAGCACCCGCGAGGCCGGGCCCGGTGAACGCTGGAAGCCGTCGGAGCGCTGCTCCCGGGCGCAGTGACCCGCGCAGCGGCGCAAACGTTGCCCGAATCTGGCAGGCGGCGGTCCCCCAGGTGGCGGTTAGGTGCGGGGCGTCCTCGTTCGCCCACAGTCGCTCCTCGCACGCACACCCACCCGCGCTAGAGTGGGGAGCGGGGAAGAGGGCGGGTCAGTCCCAGCTCTCAGGGCGGCTCCGCAGCTGAAGGGGGAGTCGCTTTTACCCACCCCGTGAGCGGACCCAAAAGGGGGCCATTCTTAAGTCGCCCTCCCGGAGGGCCGGCCACTCTAAGGGAGCCCTTCCTCGCCCTTCCCGTGCTTGCTGTTGGAGGGTGAGACTCCGGGGCGTCTCTCCCCTGCCCCACCCCAGGCCTCGCTGGGGCTCCGGGGTCGCTTCTGGGGATCCCAGCTGGGCGCCTGGGTCAACAGCCAGCTTTGGAAACACACGGCTACCACCTAGCGGCCCCGAGCCGTCATTGCAACCTCAGCCGGGCGCACCACAGGCCGAGGAGTAGCCAGGACTCTGGTCAGCGCCCACTTTAAGCCCAAGAGCAGGCTAAGGTTTGCTTCCGCCTGCAAACTGAGCAGCTTGGGTCTTTTGACTATCACGCTTCTCAAGACACTGTTTTGCACCGCTTCCAGTCCGTCCAGAGGCATAACTCCTGTCCTCTCCACAAACCCCCAAACCTATTCTCACACCCTGCTGCTCCATCTACAGCCCACGTCAGCCAGGCTCTGCTTGGCCTTATGCTAAAGGAAACAGGCCACAGTGGGAAGGAAACTGGAAAACAAGCTACAAAGCAAAACTCAGGAATCTTCTTTGGTTAAAAGCCTCCTTGCGTTGTTCGTTGTGGTTGATATTCCCACTCCACTAAGGCATAAACTGAGGCATGTGCTGCTTCCTAGACATGGAATATGAAATGTCAGTATTAGTTCCAAGTATCAAGCCTTCCTGCAAGCTATTTGAAGTTCAAGTTCCAAAGCAGAGGCGATTATTCCCAAAGATTTGTTTTTTAAAAGATTTATTTATTTGCAAGTCAGAGTTACACAGAGAGAGGAGAGGCAGAGAGAGAGAGAGGTTCACTCCCCAGTTGGCCACAACGGCCAGAACTTCGCCGATCTGAAGCCAGGAGCTTCTTCCGGGTCTCCCATGTGGGTGCAGGGGCCCAAGAACTTGGGCCATCTTCCACTGCTTTCCCAGGCCATAGCAGAGAGCTGGATCGGAAGTGGAGCAGCCGGGTCTTGAACCTGCACTCATTTGGGATGCCGGCACTTCAGGCTAGGGAGGTAACCTACTGTGCTACAGCGCCGGCCCCTCCCGAAGATTTACTTGAAACAGAGATTGGTGGGGGAGTAGGGTGCACTGGGAGTAGGGGGAGAGAGGGAGGGAGGGAAGAAGAGATTGTCTCCCATCTGCTGGTTCACTCCGCATATGCCTGCACTAGCCAAGATTGGGTCAGGCCAAGGCCAAGAGCCAGGAACTCCATCTAGGTCTCGCATGTGGGTGACAAGGACTCCAAGTACTTGAACCATCATCTACCACTGCTCAGGTGCATTAGGAAGAGCTGCAGCTGAAGCCTGGAGGATCCAGGACTGGAACCAGGCATTTTGATATGGGATGTAGGAGTCTCAAGTGACAGCTTAATCCTCTGCCACACCAGCCCACAAGCAGAGGCTGTTGGGTTTGGCGCTGTGGCACAGTAGTTAAAGCCCTGGCCTGAAGTGCCAGCATCCCATAAGAGTGCCAGTTTGAGTCCTGGCTGCTCCTCCTCTTCTGATCCAGGTCTCTGCTATGGCCTGAGAAAGCAGAAGATGGCCCAAGTCCTTGGGACCCTGCACCCATGTGGGAGATCCTGGCTGCTGGCTTTGGATCAGCTCAGCTCCAGCCGTTGCAGCCATTTGGGGAGAGAATCAGTGGATGGAAGACCTCTCTCTCCCACAGCCCCTGTAACTCTATTAAAAAAAAAAAAAAAGATGCTGAGTGATGGAGAAAGTCCTTGTGTGAAGCTACCCAACTAAATTTACTTAGAAATTCCCATTGCCAGAACTTTTTAAGACGTCTAAGATCCAGTTAAGGAGTGGTTTGAGCTCACCACCCACTAGTGTGTGAAGTACCCCCCAGCTAAGAGCTGGAGGTCTCTGTACTACGACTATTTTCTATTACTTTTGAACACACTGAGCATGTAACTACTTGATGTCCTACCTTTTTGCGTGCAGTCTTTTCCAGGGCTCTGATAGCGTCTTTGTTGATCTCCCCTATCCCACAAACAACACTGACCAAAAAGTCAAGAACAGTCTGGGGTTACAAGCATAAATGCAAGAATCAGAGGTCCGGGATTTGAATGTTGCCTCCAATGTTCACTTATAAATTCCAGCAAACAAGTCTGCAGACTGCTTCCTCATCTACAAAAATATGGCCAAGAACAGTAATAACTCTCAGAGTTGTTGAGTACTGGACGAAACCATGCAGAGTCTGGCGCATAAAGGCGGCTCCCAACATTTTAGCTGTTATTAACTCAGCCGTAGCTACGGTTTCCACTGTATTCTCACATTTCTTTCCTTTACAACTTCCCGAAGTGGAGAGGTAGGATCACTCCCAAGGTAGTTGAAAAGGCTTCTAACTAGAATATCTTGACTTCCTTTTACTAAATTATTCCTTTTTCTCACCAAGCACACGCTCAAACCGAGCTTCACACAGCTGTTACAATATGACCTATTTGCCACATGCATTCGGAATCACTTATCAATTCATTTGACCACTGTCTGTTGAGTCTCCTGGACTTTCAGCCTTCACAATAAAGATAGGAAAGGTCCCCTGCACCAAAAAAAAAAACAAAAAACAAACAAAAAAAAAAACAAAAACAAAAAACAAAAACAAAAACAAAAAAAACCTACAGAAAAGGCAGTTAGCTTCTACTAGAGAACAAGGGTAATAAGCAACAGACCAAGGCTAAGTGCTACTTCTTTGAATGGAGCCAGCAGGATGGGAAGAGATGTAGTGGTCAGAAGACCCCATGGAAACATTTAGGCTGAGAGCCAGATAGACGGTCAGTCATGCAAAGGAATATTCCAGGTAGACTTCAAGTGCCTGTAATGGAAAAAGGCAGAGGGCAAAAACACAATTTGCTTGGCACCAGTTTTGTGGTATAGTGGGCTAAGCCGCCGCCTGCATGCTGGCATCCCAGATGGGCACCGGTTTGAGTCATGGCTGCTCCACTTCTGATCCAGTTCCCCGCTAATGGCCTGGGAAAAGTAGCAGAAGATGACTCAAGTGCTTGAGCTCCTGCAATCACATGGGAAACCTGGATGAAACTCCTGGCTCCTGGCTTAAGCCTGGCACAGCCCCTGGTGATAAGCCATTTGTGGAGTAAAGCAGTAGATGAAGCCCTCTCCCTCTCTAATAAATAAATCTTTTTTTTTTTTTTTTTTTTTTTTTTTTTTTTTTTGACAGGCAGAGTGGACAGTGAGAGAGAGAGACAGAGAGAAAGGTCTTCCTTTGCCGTTGGTTCACCCTCCAATGGCCGCCGCTGCAGCCGGCGCACCGCGCTGATCCTGGCAGGAGCCAGGAGCCAGGTGCTTTTCCTGGTCTCCCATGGGGTGCAGGGCCCAAGCACCTGGGCCATCCTCCACTGCACTCCCTGGCCATAGCAGAGAGCTGGCCTGGAAGAGGGGCAACCGGGACAGAATCCGGCGCCCCAACCGGGACTAGAACCCGGTGTGCCGGCGCCGCAAGGTGGAGGATTAGCCTATTGAGCCACGGCGCCGGCTAATAAATCTTTTTAAATAATAATTACCTTGATCATGCCTCATAGGAAAAATATAAGCCTTTTATTTTAGAATTTATTTGACAGAAAGTTCCCATTCACTGGTTCACTTACCAAACATACTGGAACTGGGAACTCAAACCCAGGTCTCACCCATGGGTGGCAGGAATCTAACAACTCAAACCATCACCTGCTGCCTCCCAAGGTGCACATCAAGCAGCTGGAATCCAGAGCTGAGCCAGGATTGGAACACTGTGATATGCTACATGGCCTCCCCAATCACTGAGCCAAACACGCACACCTCGGCATTTTTTTCACATACCATTTATATACAATTTTAATGCATCTAAGCATGCAGTTCGATCTTGACAAACTTAACTACATAAAAATGTACCTCCTCAGGTAACTTCCCCACCCCCAACCACTGGTCCCAGGCAGTTTTTCATATTTCACATAAATGGAACCACAAAGCATCGTGCTCCTTTGCGTGTAGCCTGGCATATTTTTTCCCCAAGATTCATTCTTTCTGCACTTTCCAGTAGTCATTCCATCTTGTTGTTAAGTAGTACTTAATAGCATGGATATAACCAGTTGACAATTTATCTATCAAGGGCTTTCAGACTAAGGGTTAAGATTCAGTTACTCTGGCTTTTAAGAATGGAGGAATGACACAAGTGGCAGTTGAGGGACCCACTAAGGGCCTCCAGGCTGTGGTGTAGCAGGTGAAACTGCCACCTGCAGTGCAGACATCTCATGTGGGTGCCAGTTCAAGACCCAGCTGTTCCACTTCCAATTCAGCTTTCTTATGGCCTGAGGAAAGCAGATGGCCCAAGTCCTTGGGCCCCTTGCATCCATGTGGGAGACCTGGAACTCCTGACTCCAGATAAGCACAGCTCCAGTTGTTGAGGCCATCTAGGGAGTGAACCAATGGATAGAAAACCTCTCTTTCTGCCTCTGTAACTCCTGCCTTTCAAATAAACCAAAAAAAAAAAAAATAGCCTTAAGGGCCTGAGCTGCATGGCTATCACTAGTTTGAGGATGCAGTTAGACACTCCCAACTCTAAGCTACTCAATTCACTGAGGGACCAGGAACAGCAAATTCTAACCCAATGACATTCTTCAGAGAACCCATTTAACTACTCTTTTTTAAGCACAATGAACTGACACTAGTTTTCCACTTTCTCCCAATCTTCATTGAGACTGACTCAAGGTGTTCATGGTATATACAACTAGTGTGGTGACAAAGATGAACATCCAACCCAACAGGGGACAAGATCTGCTCAAGCAGCAGCATCAACTGGATCAAGTTAGAGGTAGACCCTTAGCACAGGGGAGGCTCTCAAGTTCACACAAATGTGGGACCTATACTGGTAGGCCCATGAGTCAGGACACAGCTGGATGGACTGGATGGTAGTGCTCCTCCTTGCACTTCCCGGAAAAACTGTAATCCTCTAATCTGGACAACGTTATTTGTAATGTTTTACTATTTGAGAGACAGAGAGGGAGACAGAGCAGTCTTCCTTCCCCTGGTTCACTCCCCAACTGGCCACAACAGCTGGAGCTGGACCAATCTGAAGCCAGGAGCTTCTTTCAGATCTCCCATGCAGGTGCAGGGGTCCAAGCACCTGGGCCACCTTCTACTACTTTCCCAGGCCATAGCAGAGAGATGGATTGGCAAGGGAGCAGCTGGACTGGCACCCATGGGATGATGTCTCAAGCAGAGGCTTTACTCACTGTATGCCACAGTGCTGGGCCCAACCCCAAACACCCTATCTTATATGCAGAAAGGCTTCCTTTAGTCATCCAACTTCATCAATGTCCTTCCCCAGTGATTCCAATAGTCCCAAAAGGGTCTGTACCCGGTATTAACAAGGATTCCACCCTGGCTGTGGCCTATGGATATCATTGTTTTTCTCTGGAGAAATGGGAAAACAAACCTGATCACACTAAGTAGGTAGCAGCTTACCAAGGTTTGACAGAATCTTAAAGCAGCTTTTCTCAAATCTGTGATACAGCAGCTTGAAATATAAAAACCTGAAGTCAGGATGTAATTCACTGATTCCTTTGAGGTTGCTAGCTATCAGTCCATCATTCTGAAGACTGGCAAATATTTCTCACAAATGTAGGCACAAATGGAATCAATAAAATTTTGTTTTAAATGAAACCAGAGAAAATGCCTGCAGAGGGGCCAGTGTTGTGGGGTGCTGTATAAAGCCATAGCCTGCAACACCCAGATCCCATATGGGAACCCAGCTGTTCCATGTTCAATCCAACTGTTAATGACCTGGTAAAAGTAGATGGTCCAAGTACTTGGGCCCCCAACACGCACAGGGAGACCTGGATGAAGCTCCTGGCTTTGGCCTGGCCCGGCACTGGCAGTCACTTGGGGAGTAACCAGCAGATGGAAGATCTTTCAAATTAGTCTTTTAAAAAACGGCCTGCAGAGCACTTGGCTAATCCTCCGCCTGCAGCGCCAGCACCCCAGGTTCTAGTCCTCGTTGCTCCTCTTCCAGTCCAGCTCTCTGCTGTGGCCCGGGAAGGCAGTGGAGGATGCCAAAAGAGGATGCCGAAAGTGCTTGGGCCCTGTACCCGCTTGGAAGACCAGGCGGAAGCACCTGGCTCCTGGCTTCAGAGTGGCGCAGTGCGCTGACCATGGCAGCCATTTTGGGGGTGAACCAATGGAAAAAAGGAAGACCTAACTCTGCCGGTCAAAAAAAAAAGCTGCCTGCAGAATACAAAGGTACTGCTAAGGACTATGCCATCAAGCAGCATTCTTATTCAGTAAACTGACTAGAGGTAAATACAATTGTTTCTTCAATACAATTGTTCCTTAAGGCCAGTGGCTCCCACTCAGAATGGTCCTTTAGGATGTCCTGTTACCTGAAATTGTTAGGTGAAGTTCAACTTCAGACACATAAGCCAATATGTATAATTGTATTTCCATTAGGGTAAAACCAAATATTAACCCCACTTTTGAAAATGTTACATACATGATCATCCCAACAGAGTGAAGTGCCCAATCAGGGCAGCGACTGCATCATGTGGTTCTTCGTAGCATTTCTTTATGGCGTTACTTCAATACCTGTTACTTATCCAGTAAGTTGGCTGAGTACTTCATTTGGGATTGGTCTAGCAATTCAGTTTATAAGCAGATCTTTCCCTGTTATGCCTCCACTATAATCAGCAGAAAAGCAACACATATTTAGAACAATTAAATCAGTGAGGTTGTTAACAACCTCAATGACTGGAGGCACTGACAGCTACTACACCTTTTGTCCTCCTCCACCACCTGGATTGACAGCCAGCCCAGTTGGAAAGGGCAAGGACTGCACACTCCCAAAGCTGCCTGCACGTGTAATCATACTCCACCCTACTAAATCAACATACAACAAGTTAGGAAGGGAAGCTGGGGGAGAAATATAAAACGGAATCAGGGATGAGACTCCTTCATAATTACAGTATTTTTTTAGATTTTAAGTACATTCCAAAGGACCCAGGCACTTAGTTAAAGCTAAAAATAAAGTGACAAAAATTTGAGAAGGCAGAAAATAGTCTTTCCTAAAGTTTAAACAAAGGAATGAGGAAAAATATCCAAAAGAATCAAACACAAAGCCCAATAGATGGAAGTGGGACCCTGAAATCCCCAATGGCCCAGAACTGGAGATCAGACCCAGAGTCCCTCAGGGCCCAATTTATGAATTCACAAAAAGGAACATGATCAAGCCTCAGAACACAGTCATTTACCAAAGATACAACTGCGGCAGTGGACTTTGGACTTTGCCAGAAAAAGCTACACATTTCTGAGATTCAGCCTAAAAGGGAGCCTTCAGTTGTCAAAATCAAGACAACTTAAAAATTTTAAGCATTCAGAAAATACTTCTCACATGTACTTTTTAAAACTATCAAGACAAATGACAGGAAGCATAGCAATCACAACAGTATTTCCAACTCAAAAATGGTGAAATCAGTTTGAAGTGTCATTCCTGGACAAACCAAGAAAAGTCACAAAAACAGCTTTCTTATCTCAACTTAGGCAAAGGACTGTAGGTTGGGAAGTTCACCTGGCTGTTTTAACATGCCAATTTCCTTTGGGAGTTGGAATAAGGTAAGCACAGGCAGAATGACATTTGGAAACATGTTTTTATAGCTGTAGTTGTTGACTATTGTCCTGAGGTGGGACTGTATGAGCACTAAATTGTCACGAAAAAATTGGTTAACTCCAGAGACTATTTGGAGGGGCAGGGACTTTCAACATGGGATTTCAGGATACTATCAACATACAACATACTATCTACATACAAAAGGTTAAATAAGTGAATAGAAAGAGTAACAGTTCTACTTTATTAAAATACTGAGTTTATTTCACATGTATATTTGTCTCCCCACCATTTCCACGTCTGACCACTGCTACTACTGTGTCCTATCATAACATTCCATACATACTTAAAACCAAGCAAAGGGTGGAGTCCCTTCTTTTAAAAACTAAACAGGCATTTTGGACAACACATTCTTGGCAATGGAACCTGGACAACATTTATCAAACACGGTAGGGAAAGTTCTCACTCTGCATTATAAAAAGGACAGCCAGATATCAACTGTTACAGAAATGAAATAAGACGGAAAATTTTAACAAACTGTTTAAACTATTTTCTTAAAGAGACTTCCTCCACTGCCAAAGATCTTGAATAGCCTGGAAAAAATAAAAAGAAATGTGGTTAAAGAACCACAGTATTTCACAGACATCAATAAATTAAACCACGTCTCTCTGCACTGTTCAACATCTATTTTTCATTCTACCACAAAAGACATTCACACTCCAGATAATTAAGAACTAATACTGAACAAATTTATATTCAAACCAACTTTCAAATATTCCAATTCAGACACAGAATCCCAAGATTCCTACATTAACAAATATAATTGACCAGTGTGGCCATCCAGCTGAGGAAAGACTGAGAGCAGTTTGGACAATACTGCCTCAAACTCCTCATCAGCCTGCAAATCAGCTTTGGGATTGCCCATCAACCAAATAAAAACTCAGGACAGAATTGAATTTATTCCTTTATCTGGGGAGGAGGATGATTTACCTAAATCACATCACTAATTTTACCCCAGATGGGAATTTCAGTCTCCTGCTTTATGGAAATTACTTTCTTCAACTGTCCACGGAACAGTCAATGAGAACTGCTAAGCGTTAGATTCACATACTGACATTACCTACTAAGACTTGCTCTTTGTATCGAGCTGGTGAAGCACGAAACACAACTCCCCATTTTTCCATAATTCACTACCGTTTCATATTCATGATTTAGAAGTATCATTTACTTAAAAAAGCAAAAACCACTCAATTCCTATTTCCTTTAACATGATTCTACTTGTTCAAGCTGGTAGAATATTTACTTAAATCCTTCAAAAGATAACCATTTCAAAGCAGTATATCACATACATACATAGTTCTCCACTTAAGCTTTGAATTTATTAATTTTACTTTATTTGAAAGGCAAAGAGATATCTTCCATCTGCTGGTTCACTCCCCCAAATGACTGCCAAGGCCAAGGCCGGGATAGGCCAAAGCCAGGAGCTTCATCTGTCTCCCACAGGAGTGCACAGGCCTAAGCACTTGGGCTGTCCTCTGCTGCTTTCCCAGGCCAGTGGCAGGGAGCTGGATGGAAAGTGGAGCAACCCAGACTCCAACAGATACCCATGGGATACTGGTACTGCAGGCAGCAGCTTTACCTGCTATACCACAATGCAAAAAGACTGAAGAACATTAAATGGCAAATAACACAAATGTCTCCTAATCATTAACTTCAAACAATATGAAGGCTGTCATTTGCTCTAACACAAACAGATGCTGCCGGATTAGCATTCAGTAGGCTATGGACAGGACAGCCCAACACCTTCTGCAGATCACGTTGCTTCATTCAATTCTGCAATAACAGCTTGCACCTTTACATACAAGTTCAACAAAACTTCTATTTGTAGTTTCTACACAAAAGCAGCACAATTTTGATTAATTCTTTAGTAAGAGTTTTTGCAAGCATTTGCTATTGTTTCTTAAGTCCCATCTGGAAGAGATTTTAGCTGCCAAAGCCTTAAAAGTCTTTTGAGAAAAATATTGCACAAGCAAGGAGCTGTATGTTACTTGTGCCTAATCTTGCCAGAAAAGCAATTTAGAGATGGTGGGTCTCTACAAGCTAAGCATCCCTTATCTGAAATCCCAACTGCTACAAAATCCATAGCTTTGAGCACTGATCGTTCAAGGACATTGGATTTGATTCTTAGATTTGGAATGCCTGAAGGTTCCAATATCTAGAAAGATGAAATTTGATACTGTTCAGTTGCAAAGGCCAGTGGGTATGAAAGCAACATAGGTCCCAAGTGGGTGACAGGAGCTGTCACCACTACCTCCCAGGATCTACATTTGTAGGAAGCTGGAATTGGGAGCACTCAGAGTAAGGAAATCAATCCAAGTACTCTGATATGGGGTATAGGCATCCTAACAGCTTGGTTAAATGCCAACCTCAAGGAGCTTTTTATGTTTAATAACCTAATATTCACAGAAATCTAGTTTCATACCAAAGAAAATCAGCAACTGTAGAATTTGAATCAATTCCATGTTCACTCAAGGTTGACTACACAACTAACCATGAACAGGGCTGAATTGAAAGAACTACAAACCCAGAAACTAAGTCAAGTTGTGTTGCCATTCACACGATTCTTAAATGATAAATAGTGTGGCAGGAAAAGCTAATTGAAATTTTTAAGGCCGGCACCGCGGCCCAATAGGCTACTCCTCCACCTAGCAGCGCCGGCACACCGGGTTCTAGTCCCAGTTGGGGTGCCGGATTCTTTCCCAGTTGCCCCTCTTCCAGGCCAGCTCTCTGCTGTGGCCAGGGAGTGCAGTGGAGGATGGCCCAAGTGCTTGGGCCCTGCACCCCATGGGAGACCAGGAGAAGCACCTGGCTCCTGCCTTCGGATCAAGCGCAGTGCACCGGCCGCAGCGCACTGGCCGTGGCGGCCATTGGAGGGTGAACCAACGGCAAAAAGGAACACCCTTCTCTCTGTCTCTCTCACTATCCACTCTGCCTGTCAAAAAAAAAGAAATTTTTAAAATTTATTGAAAATATTTAGACTTAGGAGCCCTCCACAAAGACATAAAATTAAACACAGCACCTGTCCTGTATATGCCTAATAACCTTATCTAATTGCTAATTTTAGTCAGCAACTAAAAATCCAAATCCAAAAAATTAAGCCTACTAATAACACCTATACAATTATAAAATTCAGCGGCTAAATTTGGTTAAGACTTGGGACACCTGTGTTCAACACTGGAAAACCTCTGGGTTACTAACTGCTTCCTGCTAATAAGTGCCCTAGGAAACCAGGAGGGGAAGTCCAGCTTCTATCTGGCCAGCCTCAGCTATTGCAGGGATTCGGGTACTAACCTGTGGATGGAAGATTTTTGCCTTTCAGTAAACTACAGAATTAACTCAAGGGATTCAAAGATCTAGGTAAGTGCAAATTTTGGAAAAAAAATGCATGGGCTGGCACAAGTTTATATTCAATTCCATTTTTCTACAAACTCCTCGAAGAACTCATATATATAGCAAGTACAATTTGGCTTCTTGCTCTCTGAATTTTATCCTTTAGGTTGATTTTAGCAAAATTGTCTTCAGCTCCCAAGAAAGCCAAGAGCAGACTGCTCCAGACAGCCTAACAGAGCAACAAGGAAAACCACAGCTGGTTTCCTTAGCCAAGACAGCGCCAGAAGTAAAACTGGGCTCAGTAATCAAGAGGTAATTTACCAACTATATAAAAGCTGAGAAAAACGTACTAAAAATGTTATCTTCCCAGCCTCTGCCAACTCAGTTTTTAAGAGTTTCCATGTTATTTAATCTGACGTATTGTCTGTGGTCAGGAGCCTTTTAAAAGGAGCCAACAGTTAAGAGACTAAAGGAACAAAAGGGGAATCTTGATGAATCACCCAAGTCTGGATTGAGTCACAATGCAGAAAATGCAGTTACCTCCTGGTCAGTCATCCGGAAGCAATTCTTCACATAATTGATGAATTTGGCTTCCACTTTGGGAAGAGAACCACCCTATTGAGAAAGAAGATTAAGGATAAGTACAGTAACATGTTGTTTAACAAAGCAACTGTTAGGAAGATCTGCATGCTATTACATGAATTAGTTTATTCCTTATCCCTTTAACTTTACGGAACAGCTTTTAGGTCTAGGACATATAGTGGGCAGCATAGACTTTCAAAGTAGTCCCCCTCTACAGACGCCTTCAAAGATCCAAATCTTGCCAGGTAGTCACTCTAGGAATAAACATAGGCTACACTTGAGGTGCTTCAGGTATACAAACAAGCAACCACCTTCTACCACCCAGAACCAAATAAAAACGCAATCCCCTTTGAGAACTACATCACAAGTGACCAAAACTGTGTAATATAACATTTAATATTCACCAAGAACTTAGGTCCAGCACAATAACCTGGTATCAATTTAGGCAATGAGATGTTGAATGGCGAAATCCTAACATCACTAATTTGTAACAAAAATTGATCATTTCCTTCAAATTTTGGCTGCAGTCAACAAAGTGTTAGCAATACTTGTATTACCAAAATTTAAGACACTGCAAGCACTGCCAACACCTTAAACTGTTCATACTTAAATTTACCACTTAGGAAACATTTTGAATTTTTACTGGCTTTTCTTGTATCCTAAATACCACCTTTCATGCATTTTAAAGAAGGTTCCCAAATGGCAAACGGACCAGGCCTAACACCCAGAAAATAAACCTCACTGCAATCATTTTCATTTTTAAATTATTGTCACATACATTCTTATTTTATCAATTCAAATTTATTAAACAGCTAAGGAAATACAAAAGTAATTAACACATGGTTAAAGAGATGAGGAATATGCACATGTAATAGAAAGCAATGTCAAAGGTTTCACTGAATCACAGCAGTCACAGCAAAGTGCTAAAGGAGATTGCTTCAAGCCTGGAAGGGAGTATGGATGGCATATCAGGAAAGGGGATTGAGATTAAAATAGAAGACTTCAGTCTCGACTGTTGATGATACTCTGTATGGACTATATTTGTTTCTCCTTTTCCTCTCCCAATCTTTGGGCTTAATTAACCAGTAGTGCCCAGCAGGACTGTTCAATTCGCCTGCAATTAAACCAAGGAGATAGGACCGCATTAAAACTGAGAGGAGGGACTTCTCAAAGATGTCATTTTAGCACCGTATGCAAGGGACAACATTCCCAGAAACTGGATTCTTAAGTTATTATTCATAAAACTAATGCTGCTATGAAATGCAATTCTAAAACATGTGAACCCATTATTCCATACTCTACACGCATGTCCTGAGTTCACTGTTTTAATCTCAAATCGTGAAGGTAGTAGGGCAAGAGCTGACCCTCTCTTCACAGGTTTCCACTGACAGAAAGACTAAATGTAAGCATATTGGTCACTCAAATTCATAATTATATAGTATGTATTGGTTAGTAATGCCTTGCTGTAAAGGGCAAAGAGAATTGACTCAGATTGCCAGAAAATGCTGAGTTTTATTCACAATAATGCCAAGCAGGACCAACACAGAATTTCCTACTTTTCTAGCCATCTGCAAATTAACTGAAGATTCACACGCCCTCTGCTGGTTCTAAAAGGGATACAACAACCAGAGAGCAGAAATTTTCTTATCCGTGTCATTTTAACATCTAAAAGTCAGAATTTATCTTGCATCCAACGTGCTTATTTTCTTTACAATGTTAAATTTAGCACATTTAATTTCACTTATGCAAAAAAAATCAGACAAACATAAATGAATATAGCTAACTAGTTCTATTTTAGTAATCCTTTCTCTTGGAAAATTCACATCATCATGAAACAGGTTAAGTACATTAAAAGGCTAAAAAAGTGTAATGTTTAGTTTATCCAAAACCCAGAAAGGTTGTTTGAGGGGGGGATAGAACCAGCTAGTTTACTCACTTTTTCTATACTTGCTTGCATTTTTGCTTTAATGTCTTCTACGGAAGTAGGTCCTTTTGGTGTTTTAGGAGTTTTTTCCTGTTTTTTGAAGGATTCTTGACCCTGGGGAAAAATTTGAATGCCCAAAAGTTCATTAATATTAATGTATATAATATTGATAATATTGACCCTACAGTCCCCTCTATTACAATAGCAAGCATATAACCCAGAGGTGTTTCCATATATTCACGCTGCACCATACTGTTTGAAATAATTAGGAATAACTTGCATTTGCATTTATTTAGTTCAAAAGAATGAAATCAATAGCTGGATGCCTGGTGTTCACACCCCAGAGAATTCACCTTCCAAAGGTAGACGGTGGCTTCTAGCTCTACTGGATACCAACATGTAGACAGGGCTCAACCTCTGCTCTGTGCCACTACGTGTACTTTCAATAATGAATAATCCTAGGGCTGGCACTATGGCACAGTGGGCTAAGCCTCCATCTGCAGCATCGGCTGGTATCCTGGCTGCTCCTCTCCCAACCCTGCTCTCTGCTATGGCTTAAGAAAGCAATGGAAGATGGCCCAAGTGTTTGGGCCACTGCACCTGCATGGGGGACCTAGACGCTCCAGCCTTCCTATCAGCCCAGCTATTGCAGCCATTCAGGGAATGAACCAGCAGATGGAAGACCTGTCTCTCCTGTTTGCAACTCTACCTCTCAAATCTTAAAAAAAATCCATACGCCTTATAAGAAATCACTTATGTGGCCAGTGCCGAGGCTCAATAGGCTAATCCTAGAACCCCGGGTTCTAGTCCTCGTCAGGGCACCGGATTCTGTCCCGGTTGCTCCCCTTCCAGGCCAGCTCTCTGCTGTGGCCCAGGAGTACAGTGGAGGATGGCCCAAGTGCTTGGGCCCTGCACCTGCATGGGAGACCAGGAGAAGCACCAGGCTCCTGGCTTTGGATCAGCGCGGTGCGCCGGCCGCAGCGGCCATTGAGGGGTAAACCAACGGAAAAAGGAAGACCTTTCTCTCTGTTTCTCTCACTGTCCGCTCTGCCTGTCAAAAATTAAAAAAAATAAAATAAAAAAGAAACCACTTATGTAAATGTAACAAAAAGCTATGGTGGCTCCAACCCCTACCCCCGGAATCCTAGGAGCCACCTCTCCAGTATGTGGAATGGAACAATGAATAACAAGCATTTCTTCCCTCTTGACTGTATACATTTATCCACTTACTTTTGATCTTGGTGTTGATGGTTTTGAGTCTTTCCCATTCTGGTTTGATTTCTGTGCATTTTTGGCTGGGGTATCTCGTATAGACTGAAAATGGAAAGCACTCTTAATCAGAGGTCCCACAACAAAATCTATCAGTTCAAATAAACTGTGCCAAATCCCATAAATGCAGCATTTCGTCAGAAGGTTACCAAAGGCTAACAAATTGTGGGAAAAGGCCATGAATATCATTCCCCCCTTTAATGTTTTCAGTACAAGGCCATATTCTCTCCTTCCATGCACTACACAACAGATAAGCTGTCATTTCTGACAACCTTATAGCACTGTACTTACTTTCTTCACTGGAGCTTTTTCTTCAGTTTCCTCATCATCAAAATCATCATCATCATCACTAGAAATGAAATAAGGGAAAATATTTAAGAACTTCCAAAATTTGGGGGGAGGCTAGTGAAAGAATTGAATGCATTCTCTAAGACATACTTGCTCATTCAGGCTCACTGTAACACTTTTCAGAATAGCCAACCAAATGTCCAAATGGCTGAATAGATTAAGAAAATTTGTAAACATACAATGGAATACTATTCAGTCTTAAGGAAACCCTGTCCCATGCTGCAACAGGGATGAATCTTGAGGACATGTTAAAATAGCTAGGGGCCAGCACTGTGGCAGAGTGGATAAAACTTCTGTCTGCTGTGCCAGCATCTCATACAGGTGATGGTTTGAGTCCTGACTGCTCAATTTCTGAATCAGCTTTCTGCTATGGCCTGAGAAAGCAGTAGTGGATGGCCCATGTTCTGGGGCCCCTGAACCATGGGAGAGACCCAGAAGCTCCTGGCTCCTGGTTTTGGATCAGCCCAACTCCAACCATTGTGGCCATCTGGGAAGTGAACCAGTGGTTGGAAGCTCTCTGTGCTCTGTTTAACTCTTTCAAATAAATCTTAAAAAATAAAAAAAATAAAAAAAAAAAAAAACCCTAAAGACACAAAAAATTCACAGTAGACTTAAATCTAATGACAATATTCAACAGAATCCCTACAACAATGCTGACTTCCTTGGAAAAATCTGTCCTAAAACCACATAGGGTTCTCACTTGGTGATTCAAACAGTAATCTAAGACCTATATGAATGCTGAAGCTACTAGTATATTTTCACGACCTCAGATTTGGCAACGGTGTTTTAGGTTTAACAAAAGCAAAGCAAAAAATTCTGTACTTCATGAAAACGAATTTTTATGCAAAGGCTACCACCAAGTTACTGAAGATGGCAGAAAATGGCAGAAAGTATTTGCAAATCACCTAAGGTACTTGCTTCCAGAATATAAAGAACTCTAGCAATTTTTGAATGAGCAAGGGATCTGACCAACATTTTTCTCCAAAGATATACATATGGTATATGTCCATCACCAGTCACCATGGAAATGCAAATCAAAACCACAATGATACTATACACCAGTGGGGTAGGTATGTATACAACCCACCACTGGCAGGAATCATTCAGGCACTTAGAGGAACTGCCAGGCTTTTTTTTCCCGAAGAGTTAAACCTCCAGTCACCATTTACCCGAAACATCTAGAATAGGCAAATCTACAAATATAAAGACCAAGTTCATTCGTTGAGGAACATGAGGAGTCACAGCTAAGGGAAATGATTTTTTCAGTTACACCATTTTAAAATGATTTGTGCAGCTAGTGACGTGGTGTCGCATCTACTCCACTTCAGATACAGCTTCCTGATAACGGCCCAAGAAAAGGTTCAAGGAGCTGGTGATGTGCCGCAGTGGGTTAAACCAGCTGCAGTGCCAGCACCCCGTATGGACTCCAGTTCAAGACCCAACTGTTCCACTTCACATCCATCTCCTCTGTGGCCTGGAAAAGCAGAAGATGGCCCAAGTCTTTGGGCCTCTGTGCCTTCACGGGAGATCCAGAAGAAGTTCCTGGTTCCAGCTGTTGCGGCCACTTAGGTAGTGAACAGATGGAAGATTCTCTGCCTCTCTAACTCTGCCTTTCAAATAAAAAGTTTTAAAAATAAATCGGTTTAAGACATAAAAGAATCTGTCTTTAAAAAAAAACTTCAAAAGGCCAAGTTTTAGACACTTCCCACTCACTGATACTCCTGGCTCTTGGCTAGGCTCCACCCTGACTGCTGTAGCCACTTGGGGGCAAATCAGTGGATGTTAAGATCTGTTTCTCCCTCTCTCCTTAACTCTTTCAAATAAATGTAAAAACAGAAAATTGTTTTTAGGTGATGGCTGCACAGGGTGTTGATTCCAGGATCCAAGTATTCCACAATCCAGGGATATTTAAACCACTTATAAGAGTGTCCGCATACATATACACATACATATACTCCAAATCACCTCTAAGTTACTTCTTACACCTAACAAAAATGATGAAAGATTAAAAATCAAGTCTGTATTCAGTACAGAAGACACTGTCCAACAATACTAGTATAGAATCCAGATATAAATTTCAACTAAGCTGTGCCATACCCTTTCCATCCTCAAAAGAGGATCTCCCTTTCACCTTGTTCTTTGTTCAAAGTCTACTGCCAATTGGCTATTTCATCTTTTCACATCTTAACCATCATCCATGCCATGCTCTTAACCCTCAGCCCCCTTGAGGCAACCATGACGTCCCTTAGCACACACATGCTTTTGACTACCCTCTCCTCTATTCGAAAATGTGCTGATTTGGACCACCCATACTTTACTTTCTCCCTAAGCATTATCTACTTACTATATACACAAAGGGACAATTCCGACACTGTGGTTACATTTTAAAAAGTAAATCTACTGGGGCTGGCACTGTAGCACAGCAGGCTAAGTCTCCATCTGTGGTGCCAGCATCCCATAAGTGTGCCAGTTTATGTCCCAGCTGCTCCCCTTCTAATTCACTCTCTGCTTATGGTCTGGGAAAGCAGTGGAAGATCGCCCAATTGCTTAGGCTCCCAAACCCACATGGGAGGTCGAAGAAACTCCTGGGCTCATTGCTTTGGTTCAGCCCATTTGGGGAGTAAGCCAATAGATGGAAGGATTCTGTCTCTACTTTCCCATTCCTACCAATGCTGCATGCTCTACTCTTAGGAAAAGCCACAATGCACAGCAGCATTTTAAAGGCTCAGTCCCAACATTTTTTTGCTGACAACCACTGACCACATGAATCCCTTTAATTATGAACTATTGCACAGAATAACTCTGGTAAATCATTTCCATAAAATTACCACCCATGCACATAAAAGCATGCTACTCACTCTTCATCATCATCATCGTCGTCGTCGTCATCTTCATCATCTTCTTCAGCAGCAAGCTTTACTTTTTTCTAAAAAGGAAAATATACTTATGAGCAAATGCTGATTGTTACCACCTAACAAAGGCTGTAATGCAAATCTGCAGTGAAATGACATCTCTACCTGTGGCACCTTGCTGCCACCTCCAGGGGCAGATCGTTTTCCAGATATACTTAATAGCTTCACATCCTCTTCCTCCTCGTCTTCTGATTCTGCATCTTCCTCCACAGCTAAAATAAAATTATCAGACATTTATTTTAAAACTCAAACAAGAATCATTCAGGAAAAATAAAGATTAATACTATAGAATGCTGAACACTTAAAAATCCAACAAAAGGACAGCAAATGGCAACAGAATTTTTTAAAGGATTTTGTTGTTAAACATGCCCTTACTATCATTAATTTAAGGTTCTCACTGGAACTCACTATAAACAGTAATAGTATAACCAAGCCTGGTTTAAGTACAAACCAGAAGCCAAGCAACTGCAGTATATGATATATATATATATACAATGCAGTATATGAAAAGAACATACCTACTAAGTGCTGTCCGCTAATATGCACAGGCCCTGAACCACACTTCAACCTTAAGACCACAGGTGGTGTTATTTCAAAGCCCCCAAGGGAAACCTAAAATGGAGATTTAAGAACAGCATTACAGGCAAATCCACACACCAAAATAAACCAGTGAGTCTGTTTCCCCCTCTATTTAACAGCAGAAACCTTTTTAACAGCTGACCATTCAACTCTAGTGACAGAAACATGTAGCTATGACTAATGGGGTAAAGAAGCACCAAATAAAATTCCACTTTCTAGGGCCAGCACTGTGGCAAAGTGGATGAAGCCGCTGCCTGTATTGCCAGCATCCTGTATGGGCAACTGCTCCACTTCTGACCCAGATTTCTGCTATGGCCTGGGAAAGCAGGGGACACCTGGAGGAAGCTCCTGGCTTCAATCAGCCCACCTCCAGCCACTGCGATCACTTGGGGAGTGAACCAGCATTGGAAGACCTCTCTTTGCCTCTCTGTAACTGACTTTCAAATAATCTTTAAAAAAATTTTTACTACTGCTTGTAGTAACCTAAATACCTGCATTAAAACAGAACTAAATCCTGACATAAAATCCCAAATCCAAGCACCCTTACCGTTGGCTGTACAGACATTTTCAGCGTTGCCAGTGTGACTTTAATCGGGCTGCCTTCATAATTCATTGCCTCTGCTTCAACAATGTGCAGTTCATCCTTGGCACCAGCGCCTAAACTGACCTGTGAACAGTTTGTAAACTTTAATTTCCAACTGTTTTACAATCCTGCCTCGGAAATCTGTGTTTAAAAATACCAAATATGACTTTTATCATTATTTCCAACTTGTGCCAACACTACCTTCAAGTTTAGTAAGATTGGCAAACCAATTTCTCATGTTCAGTAAACTTGAAGAAATACTTAAAAATGCACACATATTATACAGAACACCTATTAAACACCCACTACAAAGCTGAGTAGGTTCGTCTGGCAGACACCCTAGAGATCTTTCATGATTCAAATGAAGCAAGATAATAAAACGGTGACTTGACTTTACCAGATTACCAGGTAGCAGTGAACATGCCCAGCTTTTTAATCAAGTTTATTGATGAGGTATATACAATATCCAATCATAAAAACTCTTATAAGCAGAGAAATAGGGGACAATTAAATTGCTGAAATCAAGAAATGTTTATTTTAAAAGCTTAAGTACCGTTCTTAAAGATAACTGGTGCTCATTTTCATCATTGTCCACTTTAAAGTGATAATCTTTGTCAGCCTTTAGTTCACAACCTGTAAAAGAAAAAAGCAATTCTAACAAGCAGAAAATTAACAAAGCTAACCTTTTAAGTAGTTTTCCTCTACTTTAGCTACCACAGAGTAGGAAGAATGGTCTCTTTCTGGTTTCCTCAACACTCATTTTTAAAAATCATTTAAGGTCCTTACAAGTCTGTATTAGTTGCATTTTCATTACAGTATTTTTCAATACACTGAGACAAGCACTACTACTTCTGCAGACATATCAATAATGAAGCCTAATATATAATAGTTAATTCCCAACCATTTAAAAAACTGGAATTATCTATCTAAACTCCCAATAGTGGAAAATTAGCAATGAGAATGGTTTCTCAGATGAACAGCTTTCATCTACAGAGAAAAGTACCAACATAAAAGAATCAACTTGTAAGGGTCAATATTCCAAAGTGATGCACATTAGAAATAGAGGCAACAGACACAATCAAGGACACTTCCAATATAAAGGGCCAAAAAAAAGAATTATTGTTTATAAAATCACCAGAAACCTCTAAAAATGGCTAAGAATTAAGTCCTAAAGTGCACTACCGTGCACATTATCTACTCCCACTCCATCGGGAAACTGTTTTAATTATTGCCAGAATAAAAATTTACGTGGTTACACTTCACTCCCATTCACAATAGATACTTAAGCATGCTAGTGCTAACAAACCTCAACATGGTTTGTAAACTAGGGGTAGGATTAGCATCTATTTCCATGTCTAACCAACAAAGGGTTCCCAGAATTAAGTTCTACTGTAATTCCTTAAAACTATGCATACATAGTAGTGTGAGTTCGCGGGGGACGGGGGCGCTGTGGTTCCCAATCTCTGGTTACAACCCGAGAACGTTGGTGAACATAACAAAATCCATGCTGGACTACCTCCGCTACACCCTTCCTGGAAAAAAAATAAGCCTCACTTATGAAGCGCTGGCTCTGCAATCAAGGATTTTGTTTAAATCTGGTTTTTAAGCGCAACCTTAACCTAATTACTTCTCTGAGCATCAGACCTGTATTGTGGTTTAGGTCCGTCTACCAGCTGAGGCAGAAAGAGGACTCTAAAAAGGCCAGTTACGGTACAGTTGATGCTGCAGACGCTGGACAAAGACTTCCAGAATCCTAGTTCAATCCGCCACTACACCTATCACTTCCCGCCCAACAGTCTCAAAGCAGCCACAGGACCCCTGGCTGGGGCGGGGGGTGGGTGGGTGACAAGATGCCAGAGCCCCGGATGTACAGCCCACACCCCCTCCCTTCCCCCAACCACGTGGCAACCACGTGCTTCGGGCGGTCGCGGCCTCCTCAAGCCCCGCCGCACATCCCCTCCCCGGTTCACTGGCTGAGGCACCCGAGCTGTCTCCGGGCCCGGAACTCTGGATGAGGACGCCAGGCTGCACCCACCTCCTCCTCCAGCAGGGACTTCCACGCCCCTCCATGCACCCCCCCCAACCTCCTGTAACACGGCCTAGCAACAAGCCAGCCGACTTACACACTACGGGACAAAAAATCACGCCTGGAATCCTACTTCGCAGCCCAGGCAACGCCGAACCTTCAGACGGCCTTGGGCCATGGCCCGCTCACGCCCCAGGCCGGGGGCCGCCGCTCCTCCCCACCCCTTTCACACGGCTCACTCTCTGCTCCCAGCTCCCACCCCGCTCAGCACCAGGACGCCTGCGGTCTGCTCCCTATTCTCTCCGGCCTCCAGTCTGCCGGCCTTTTTCCAACAGCCCGGGCCTCAGTCAGACTCCCGCCGCCCCCTCCCCCCAACCCTTAAAGCCACCACCAGGCCCTGCTCGGCCTCGCTTCAACCCCCACAATAGTTACCGAAAAGATAGTTCTGGGGCCTCAGGGGGCTCATGTCCATGTCCATCGAATCTTCCATGAGGCGGAGGGACGAACTTGGGTAGGAGAGAAAGCGGACGGAGATTAGACGCCCACTGCTGCAAAGAACAGCCGCGCAGGACGGAATCACGCCAGGGAAAGGACGCGGGCTCCCCGCTAGTATATATAGCCACCAGAAATCTCGCGATAGCTTTCCAAGTCCCGCCTCCGCGCGCGTGCTCTTCAGCCCCTTCTCGCAGTACGGTCGCGCTGCTGCGCAAGCGCTCTTCAACACACTCCTCTCTACCTCTCCCCCCACCTCTTCCAGGTACTTCGCGGGCTCACACCGGGCACGCGCACTCGAAACCCTGCCCCACCCCTCTGCCGCCGTCGCCGATGCGCAGGCGCGCTTTCCCCTTGCGGCGCGCGCTCCCCACCTCCGGCGGTTCCACGTCCTCTCCGGTTCCAGCGCGTCGGCTTCGCGCCAAGAGCCTGCGCAGCCCACCCTGCAAGATGGCGACAGCAGGCCTTCGCTGTGCTGGATGCGGAGGCTCAGGCAGTCGGGAATAAGCCAGAAAGCAGCTCCATTCTCCTTCCTCCATCCCCTCGTCTCCCGCAAGCCTCCAAGATGGCATAATCAGCGCGGGATTTTGACCTGCCCGAAAGCCTGGGCTCGGAGCTAATGGCTTCCCCACAGCTAGTCTCAGGTGCCAGAGCGGGAGAACGAGTGGACGACGGTTTTTATTCTTTATTGGCCAGACTTACAGGACTCTGTGTTCTTATAAATCCGCCCTTTCTGAGGAAAAATCAACAAAGTCCTCATTTTTATGGCAACTTGGGGCCACACGGGGACCGAGTCAGCCGCCTCCGCCGGTGCAGCCTCTGGGGATGTGCACTTCCTAACCTTTAACATTCCCGGCGAAAGGAAACGTTTGACTCGATTTAAATGCAGGAACCTTAATTCGAATCTTTGGAAGGCAGCCTGGGAATTAGCATTTTAAACTACTTGACAAACACGTAAGACCTCACAGACCCTGAGCGCTGGGCTTCTTAAGGAATTTTTTTTTTTTTTTTTTTTTTTTTTTTTTTTTTTACCTCAATACATCGAATTAGGAAGTACTGTGATGGTGGCGCCGGTTTGAGGTTTGAGTCCCGGCTGCTCCACTTCATCCAGCTCCCTGGTAATGGCCTAATGTCCCAAGTCCTTGGGCCCCCGCACCCACGTGGGAGACGGGGAAGAAGCTCCTGGCTCCTGGCTTTGCCTGGTCCACACCGACCATTGCAGCCATTTGGGGAGTGAACCAGCGGATGGACGACCTCTCTCTCTCTCTCTCTCTCTCTCTCTCTCTGCCTCTCCCTCTCTGTAATTCTGACTTTCAAGTAAATAAGTAAACTTTTAAAAAAATGTTTTGGATAGATGTTTGTCTATGGTAGTATAATGTAGGTATGTTATAATTTATTTGTTCCTCCATTGATAGGCATATTTTCTACCTAATTTTACTAAAAATATTATTTAGGTAAACATCTTTGTACCTATATTTTTATGGATATCTGAAAGTAGTTTAATAGAATATAGCCTAAGAAATGGACTTCCACAGTAAAAGGATGGGTACTTAGGAATATATGTACATACACTCAGAAATACTTCTTTTATTGTTTAAGTAAGATCACATTTTATCCAGTGTCCTCCAACTTTATTAACGTAGCTTGGTAGACATTAGCCTATCTGTGTGCCAGTGGTCAAAGAAAATGGGAATTTTTTGAAAGTGGGAATATTTGTGTGATGGCACAAGGATACAGGCCTTGGAAACAAACCAACATTTACATTTCAAAAGTCTTGCTATGGGTCAATAGTGTGCTTGGGTGGGTCCTACTCCTCTCCTTGGGGGCAGTTTAGTGGACTAAGCTAATCCCTCTGGGAGGGATTCCATGCTCAGAAAGCCCTCCACCCAGCAATACCCCTGAAGGGGTGTGGGGAAGGAAAAACAAAGGGCCCACACTCACATGGATAAAAACCAGTTTCAGTGCAGACTGGGCTCAGTTGTTTGCAGAGATGCTTGGCTAGCAGGCTTACTGTCTCAAGTCTGAAGGCAAGAACCACTGAGCAGCTTATCTCAGTGACCCCCTCATGGGGCTTAGTTGTCTTGCCGTGACATCATACACAGGGACCCATGGGACTCCTTTTCCACACTCTACTCTTTTTAGGGCTTGCATGGTATCACATTGGATGCATTCTTCTTAAATCCAAGCTTCTCTTTTAATTCTTCATTTTAAAACACATTTTACGATAGAAAATGTTCAAATCTGAACAAAATAGGATCCATGAGGAACACCCATATTTCCACCACTTAGCTTCAACAATTATGTGGCCAATCATGCTTCATATGTATTATAATTTATTTACACACACACACACACCCTTCCACGCAACTTCCTCCTCTCCTTTTATTTAAAAAAAAAAAGCTTTATTTATTTATTTGAAAGACAGAGTTATAGAGAGGTGAAGGCAGAGACAGAGAGGGGTCTTCCATCTGCTGGTTCACTTCCCATATGGCCACAAGGGCAGGAGCTGGGCCAATCCAGGAGCTTCTTCTAGGTCTCCCACGTGGGTGCAGAGGCCCAAGGACTTGGGCCATCTTCTACTGCCTTCCCCCGCCATAGCACAGAGCTGGGTTGGAAGTGGAGCATCCGAGACTCGAACTGGTGCCCATATGGGATGCCAGCACTGCAGGACGTGACTTTTCCTGCTACGCCACAGCAGCAGCTTTACTCACTACACCACAGTGCCTGCCCCCGTCTTCTCCTTCCGCTGGGTTGCTTAAAAAAAAATTCCAGGCAGGTATCATTTCACCTGGAAACACTTCAGTGTGTATTTTTAAAAGACAATTTTTTAAAACTTAGCCACAATGCCGTTATGATACAAAGCAAAAATTTAAATCATTGCTAATATTATGAATTATCCTGTTCAAATACTCCCTGCAGTCTTTAGCAGTTGATTGGCTTGAACAGGGATCTAAGCAAGCTATACACATTACATGGATACATTTAACAGTTTAACACATGTCATTTAACAGTTTAACACATGCCTATATCCTCTGAATTGTCCATAAATTAGTAAATCCAAGAGCCATACCGTCAAATGCAGAAGCCGCTAACTCCATATGGTATTTTAAATGAATTAAAATAAACTAAAATTTAGAAATCAATTTCTCTAACCGTGTATTCAATAGGCACCTGTGGCTAATTGCTATAGTGGTAGATGGCACACAAAACATGTGCATCATCACGGACAGTTCTATGGGACACCGCTCATCTAGATTGACTAGACTCATGTTCACTTTCATGGCAAGAAACTTTATAGAAGGCGAGAATCCATCCTTTTGTGCCAAAGGGTACATTCTGTCTGTCTGCTTCTCTTTCTGTAATAAGGTTAAACTCAGTGGAGCGGGCATTGTGGCCAAGTGGGTTTATGCCATCCCTTGGGAAGTCCACATCCCAAATCAGAGGCACCCTCATCCCCACCCCTTCCCGACTACTCTGCATACCAGAAGTTGGGGATGATGGCTCAAGTACTTGGGCCACTGCCACCCACGTGGGAAACCTGGATAGAGTTCCCAGTGCCTGGCTTAAACTGTCCAGCCCTGGCCATTGCAGCCATTTAAAGAGGGAACCAGTGGATGGAAGATTCTCTCTCTCTCTCTCTCTCTCTCTCTTTCTCTCTCTCTC
Source organism: Oryctolagus cuniculus (assembly GCF_964237555.1). NCBI lineage: Eukaryota > Metazoa > Chordata > Mammalia > Lagomorpha > Leporidae > Oryctolagus > Oryctolagus cuniculus. The sequence goes on along the minus strand of NC_091437.1, from coordinate 58,111,665 downwards.
TCCTAGTTTCTCTGTAATCTTTCTTTTTTAATGAATTTTAAGGTGCTGGCATTTCTGAATCACTATTTTTTTTTAAGATTTATTTATTTATTTGAAAGTCGGAGTTACACAGAGAGAGAAGGAGAGGCAGAGAGAGAGAGGTCTTCCATCTGCTGGTTCACTCCCCAGATGGCCGCAACGGCGGGAGCTGTACCGATCCAAAGCTAGGAGCCAGGAGCTTCTTCCAGGGCTCCCACGTGGGTGCAGGGCCCAAGGACCTGGGCTATCTTGTACTGCTTTCCCAGGCCAAAGCAGAGAGCTGGATTGGAAGTGGAGCAGCCAGGTCTCGAACCGGCGTCCATATGGGAGCCCAGCGCTTCAGGCCAGGGCATTAACCTGCTGCGCCACAAAGCCAGCCCAGTAATGTCTTTCAAATAAATGAAATAAATCTTCAAAAGAAAGGAAAGGCAGGAAAATAAATTTTTATTTACTTAGTTTCAGAATAATAAGGTAGAACCCTACATGATTCCAAAGATGACCAATTTTTTAATATCTATATATGCACATGAATTTTTATTTATTTATTATAAGATTGTCTTTATTTGAAAGGTAGAGTTACAGACAGAGAGAGGGAGAGACACAGAGAAAAGTCCTCCATCCACTGGTTCACTCCCCAGATGGCTGCAGCCGCCAGTGCTGGGCCAGGCTGAAGCCAGGAACCAGGTCTCCCATGCGGTTACAGGGGCCCAAGCACTTGACCATCCTTCGTTGCATTTCACAGGTCATGAGCAGAGAGCTGGACTGACAGTGGCATAAACTGGCACCCATATGGGATGCTGGTGTCACAGGTGGAGGCTTTAACCGCCACGCCTCAGCACCAGCCCCTTTGGTAGCTGTCTTACATGGGGGCATGATAAAATACCCCACATTCACTTTGTACATTTCCTACTCTAACATAGTCTCAGCCATTTCTCTAAGGACTCTGATTCCATTAGTGGGAATTGGTCTTAGGGACCATATTCTGCCTTTAAACAGGGTTCTTTGCTATTGCATTAATTTTTCTAGGATTTTCTATGGACAGCTAGGAAATATTTTTAGATAAAAAGTCATCTCTGGGGAGGGCATTGTGGCACACTGGGTTAAAGGCATCTCATATCAGAGCACAGGATCGAGTGTCAGCTCCTCCACTTCCCATCCAGCTCCGTGCTAATGCACCTGAGAAAGCAGAGGATGACAACCCAAGTGCTTAGGCCCCTGCACCCATGTGGGAGACAGGGCTCCCAGCTTTGGCCTGGCCTATTCCTGGGCATTGTGGCTATTTGGGGAGTGAACCAGCAGATGGAAGATCTCTCTCTCTCTCTTTCTCCCTCTCTCTCTCTCTCTCTCCCCGCCCCCCTTTCCCAGCACTCTGCCTTTCAAATAAAATAAACCTTAAAAATAAGACATCTACAGGGCCAGCACTGTAGCATAGTGGGTAAAGCCGCCACCTGCAGTGCCAACATCCCATGTGGACACCAGTTCGAGACCTGGCTGCTCAACTTCCGATCCAGCTCTCTGCTATGGCCTGGGAAAGCAGTTTTAAAGGCCCAAGTCGTTGGGCCCCTGCACCCACGTGGAAGGCCGGGAAGAAACTCCAGGCTCCTGGCTTCAGACCAGCGCAGCTCCAGCTGTTGCTGCCACTTGGGGAGTGAACCAGCGAATGGAAGACCTCGCGCGCGCTCTCTCTCTCTCGCTCTCTGCCTCTCCTCTCTGTGCTCTCTGCCTCTCCTCTCTGTACGTAACTCTTTCAAGCAAAATAAAAAAATCTTTAAAAAAAAAAAGTCATCTACAATTGTCATTGTTTGCATTTGCTTTTATTTCCTTCATTTAGCAACACCATTCATAGCACAATCACATTCCATATTTTAAATTTTTGTAAAGATTTGTTTGTTTTATTTGAAAGGAAGAGTTACAGAGAGAGAGGTCTTTGAGATAACATGTTTGTGGTTTTATTAAAAAGGCTGCTCCAAAGAATACAAATAAGGAGCCTAGTGGAGAGATACAAAGGGCTGGGCGTGGAAGCGCCCTGAGCACTGGAGCTGTGACCATGGCCTTGGGTGCCACCTCCCAGCACGTGATGTTCCCGTTCCTCTTTCTGGAAGCCCGCATGTGTTCAACTGCTTGCAAGCCTTGCAAGCCTTGTCTTTTTTGGTGTCTACAGAGGCTTTGTTACCTAGGCACTATTGAATAACTTATGGACCAGGGGCAAGGTTTAACCTCCAGCCTCTGTAGCATCCACGGAGGTTGGGAGTGCGGCTGAACTCTTAACCTTCTAATCTTGCTTGGTCATTCCAAGTGCCCATCCTCCATCCTGAAGTTACCTGGGTGCTGTCAGTCACTGGTCAACCCACCAAAGTACAAAATGACACTGTCGGCCGGGTCGCAAGGCGGAGGATTAGCCTAGTGAGCTGAGGCGCCGGCACACTGGGTTCTAGTCCGGTAGGGGCGCCAGATTCTGTCCCAGTTGCTCCTCTTCCAGGCCAGCTCTCTGCTGTGGCCAGGGAGTGCAGTGGAGGATGGCCCAAGTACTTGGGCCCTGCACCCCATGGGAGATCAGGAGAAGCACCTGGCTCCTGCCATCAGATCAGCGTGGTGCGCCGGCCGCAGCGCGCCAGCTGTGGCGGCCATTGGAGGGTGAACCAACGGCAAAGGAAGACCTTTCTCTCTGTCTTTCTCTCTCACTGTCCACTCTGCCTGTCAAAAAAAAAAAAAAAAAATGACACTGTCAGGGCCAACGCTGTGGCATACTGGGTAAAGCCACTGCCTGTGGTGCCAGCATCCCATATGGGTGCCAGTTAGAGTCCAGACTGCTCCATTTGTGATCCAGCTCCCTGCTTATCCATCTGGGGAAACATTGAAGGATGGCCCAAGTCCTTGGACCACATGAGAGATCAGGAAGAAGCTCCCGGCTCCTGGCTTCGGACTGGCCCAACTATTTGGAGAGTGAACCAGCAGATGGAAGATCTCTCTCTCTCTCTCTCTCTGCCTCTCAACTAAATAAATAAATATGTAGAATAAGGGGGCGCCAATGCTGTGGCATAGTAGGTTAAGCTTCCACCTGTGGCGCCAGCATCCTCCACGGGTGCCAGTCCGAGTCCCAGCAGCTCCACTTCCCATCCAGCTCTCTGCTATGACTCTCTGCTATGACCTGGGAAAGCAGTAGATGATGACCCAGGTGCTTGGGCTCCTGAACTCACATGGGAGACCCAGAAGAAGCTCCTGGCTCCTGGCTTCAGATTTGCCCAGCTCCAGCAGTTATGACCACTTGGGAAGTGAACCAGTGGATGGAAGACCTCTCTTTCTCTCTCTGTCTCTCCCTCTCTGTCTGTAATTCTGTCCCTCAAATAAATATAGAATATGAATAAAGGGGGAAAAAGGAACAAAATGATACCATCACTCCAGAGGGTCCATGGATGTGAGGAACTGTAGACAGGGAATGGAGGACAAAGGGCAAATTCAGATTTCACCGACCCTTCCTTACCATCTTGTCCCATTTGTAGCGGGTTTGAAGATGTCTTAGTTTCAGGCATTCAGAAAATTACATGAGATCTTAACCCTTATCTCGGGCTCTTGGCTCAGGCTCCAACCTGAGGAAAATAGCTCACATGACTCACCTCTTTCTAGGCAGACCACACTTACAGGACTTACTAGGATGTAGCTAAACCAGTCTCACAGCCTAATGCCCACCCAGACTACAGAAGCGTCCCCTTATGTGTGGTTGCATTTTCCTTCTTCTTCTTTTTTGTTTTTAAGATTTATTTATTTGAGAGGCAGAATTACAAACAGACAGACAGAGAGACAGAAAGGTCTTCCATTTTCTGGTTCACTCCCCAAATGCCTGTAAAGGCAGGAGCCAAGCTAACCTGAAGCCAGAAGCCAGGAGCATCTTCCGGGTCTCAAGCACTTGGGCCAAGTTCTGCTGCTTTACCGGGCCTTTAGCAGAGAGTTGGATCAGAAGTGGAGCAGCCAGGACTCAAATCAGCGCCCGTATGGGATGCTGGCACCACAGGCAGCAGCTCAGCTTCCTACAACAGTTTTAGTTTCCCGTGGTTAATCAGTCTGAAAATAAATTTTAATAAATTGACATATTTGGAGTAAGCGAGAGAGACCACACTCACATAACTTTTATTGCAATACATTGTTCAAATTGTGCTACTTTATTATGAGTTCCTGTGTTCCTGCCACCCATGAAGGAGACTGGACGCAATTCCTGTCTTCTGGCTTCAGTCTGGCCCAGCCGCAGCTGTTAAAGGCCATTGGGTAGTGAGCCAGTGAATGAAAGATCTCTGTCTCTCTCTCTGCAGTTCAATAAATAAAGAAATAAATCTTTTTTAAAAAATCAGTAACCATGATAAATAATACTTTAATGCAATATTTAAAAATTCAAAATGAATGCAGAAGAAATCCAAGATGACAAAACATCAAAAATGTGAACTCATGTCATTGCTATGCTGATCCATACTGGAGCTTGAAGCAAAAGGGAAAGTATGTCCCCCATCCCATACAGGATTTTTTTTGTTAAAGATTGATTTATTTATTTTGAGAGAGAGAGGCCGGCGTGCGGCGCCGGCACCTCGGGTTCTAGTCCCATTTGGGGCGCCAGATTCTGTCCCAGTTGCTCCTCTTCCAGGCCAGCTCTCTGCTGTGGCCCGGGAGTGCAGTGGAGGATGACCCAAGTGCTTGGGCCCTGCACCCCATGGGAGACCAGGAGAAGCACCTGGCTCCTGGCTTTGGATTGGCACAGCGCGCTGGCCACAGCGGTCATTGGGGGATGAACCAACGGAAAAGGAAGACCTTTCTCTCTGTCTCTCTCTCTCTCACTGTCCACTCTGCCTGTCAAAGAGAGAGAGAGAGAGAGAGAGAGAAAGAGAGAGAGAGAGAGAGAGAGATCTTCAATCTGCTGGTTCACTCCCCAGATGAGCAGCCAGGACTTGAACCAGCAGCTATATGGGATGCAGGCAGGAGTTTACCAGCTATGCCACAACTTCATCTCCCACCCCCTCCCAACAGGATTTTAAATTAGTTTGGGGGGCCGGCATTGTGGCATAGCCAGTAAAGCTGCCACCTGCAACATGAGCATCCCATATGGGTGCTAGTTTGTATCTGGCTGCTCCACTTCAAGCCAACTCCCTGCTAATGGCCTAGGAAAAGCAGCAGAGGATGGCCCAAGTGTTTCAGCCCTGCCACCCAGGTGGGAGACCAGAGGAAGCTCCTGGCTCCTAGCTTCCACCTGGCACAGCCCTGGCTGTTGTGGGCATTTGGGAAGTGAACCAGTAGGTGGGAGATCTCTCTTTCTCTCGTTGTCTCCCTCTCTCTGTAACTCTGACTTTCAAAATAAATAAATGTCTTTTTAAAAGAATAAGCAGATAGAATAATTTTTGACAGCTAAAATTTTCCCAGAACATTAAGATTGTTGAACAAATACTGAAACGTTGAAAAGTGAGTCCACTAAAACTCACATTATCAGGGCATGCGCTGTGGCACAGTGAGTTAAGCTGCTGCTTAAGATGCCAACATCCCATATAAGAGTGCAGGTTGCATCTCGGACACTCTGCTTCCAGTCCAGTTCCCTGTTTAATGTGCCTGGGAAAGCAGCAGAAGATGGCCCAAGTGCTTGGGCTCCTACCACCTGTGTGGGATAGAAGTGCTCTCTCTCTGTCGTTCTGCCTTTCAAATAAATCTCAAAAGTTTATTTTAAAACAATCTAAAGATCTTTTTTTATACCCAAGCAGAGCCTTCTGCGGACTGACCCACCTGTGAACCCACCAGTCACAGGACCCAGGACACAGAAACATCCCAGCGTGTTTTTCTCAAGTGGCTTTCTACTGCGGAGGGCAGGCCTTTGCTCTGGACCCCTGGGCATCTGCATTGTGGCTCTCCCATAGGGGTCTGAAAGCAACTTCACAGGGTGCCTTATCTACTGCAGATAACAAACAGGACCTAGCCCAGGGCAAGCCTGCTCCCGGCCCCAGAGCTCTTTCCGACTCTGGCATCCTTCCAAGGCACCTGTGGCTGAGGCAGAACAACATTCCTAGTGCAGGACTTGCTGCCTCCACACCGAGAGCCTGTCAAGACTGTGCCTCTTAGCAGAGGGAGTTGGGGGGAGGGGGCAATGGCTTGTCCTTGATCTATCTCCCCACAACTCCCGTATCACTGCCTAAACACTTCACTAGCATACGTCTGGGAACTTCTACATTGTGTAGGATCTAACTCCCAATGCTTTGGGGCACATTTATCTTACCAGAGCATCTAAATATTTGCTGTTGCTTTGCTGGCTGCAGCCTCTCCACTCCAGGAACACTGTGGTCTTGACAATTGTAACAAACCTCTGGGAGGCAGGTACACCTGGTGACCATCCCAATCTTGCTGCCCATTAGGCAATTCCACCCACCTTGCCTTCAGGCTCTGAGAATTCCCACCCAGTGGGCAGGGACTTGGCACAGTGGTTATTTGGGGGCCGGCGCCGCGGCTCAATAGGCTACTCCTCCACCTAGCGGTGCCGGCACACCGGGTTCTAGTCCCGGTCGGGGCACCAGATTCTGTGCCGGTTGCCCCCCTTCCAGGCCAGCTCTCTGCTATGGCCCGGGAGTGCAGTGGAGGATGTCCCAAGTGCTTGGGCCCTGCACCCCATGGGAGACCAGGAGAAGCACCTGGCTCCTGCCTTCGGATCAGCGCGGTGCGCCGACCGCAGCATGCCAGCCGCGGCGGCCATTGGAGGGTGAACCAAAGGCAAAAAGGAAGACCTTTCTCTCTGTCTCTCTCTCACTGTCCACTCTGCCTGTCAAAAACAAAAACAAAAACAAAAAAATAAAAAAGATGCTATTTGGGGCTCCTGCATTCCATATGAAAATGCTTGGGCTGGGGTCCTGACTTCTGTCTCAAGTATTTGGGTCCCTGCCAGTGCCAAGCAGTGGATTAACTCACCAAACCACAACAGTGAACCCCCTGCGCCTCTTAAGATCCACTACCCGTGCCTGTTTCCCCACAGTACTGGTTCTCAAGCTCTTCGGTGAATAATCTTCTCTTCCCTTCCAGCCCTGTACTTCCTCAGCCAGGCCATGCTGTGACTTGACTCCAATTATTGGTTTAATAGACATGGGGGAGCTGAGGACACATCTTAGGGAGGAAAAGTGTTATTTCTACTAACTTGAAATACTAGGTTGAAATGCATGCCCCCTGCACGCAAGGTCAGGCTGCTATAATCCAGCAGGGGCAGCAGACCACTCCTGCAGGCCCGTGGCTTCAGAGGCATCTAGAGTTTCCGTGAGTTCAAGTTCTACCTAGCTATCCCTATTCCATGTCTCTGGGGCCCATCCGCTCCCTGTCAGGGCATAAAAGACTTGCAAAGGCTAGGAATTCAGGCTTTCTTTGTAGTTCTGCTGCTCTTAAGGTGTGCGCACGGGTCTCAGCTCGGCTAGCTTTCTGGATGAAGGTGTCTTTAACATCACCACAGATGCTTCCTGACTCAGACTGTGTCCTGATTTGGTCATTGGCCACCCCGAGCTGCCCATTTTCTTCTTCAGAAAGCATCATTGGCATAGACGTAACCCCCACGCTGGTTCCCTGTCCTTTGCAATGAGAGCTATTCTAACAGAAAAGGCCAAGAGGGAGTTACCATAACCACTTCTACCCGTGAAAACCATAAACGGAAAGCAACACCACATTCCTGGAGAGATTGCAGAGATGAGCACCTCCATCAAAAGACCTGGAAGAATATGAAGGAGCGGTGTCTCCAACTCGCCTTGATGGCTGTGCAGGAGACAGGTGGGTCTTGGAAGCCAGGGGATTATCGTAAAGTTAATCAGCAGCGACTTCCCTGCATTGCTCTTCCAGAACTGGTTTCATTTCTGAAGTCAGACAACACACCCCCAGGACCCGCTCTGCAGTTATTCATCTACAGAATGCTTTCCATCAGATGCAGTTACTTCAAGCTGGCAGGGCCAGCGATGGACCTGCTGTGTCCCTCCTCAGGGCCCTATCAGCTCTCAGCCCTGGGTCGTGGTCTGCACTGGAAGGACCAGGTCACTTTCCTTTCCACAGGACATTAAGCTGGTTCATTCCATGAATGACGTGAGTGGACCTGGTGAGCACGAAGTAGTAGCAACTACTTTAAAAAAAAAAAAAAAAAAAAGATTTATCGGCCAGCGCCGCAGCTCAATAGGCTAATCCTCTGCCTGTGGCACTGACATTCCATATGGGCGCCAGGTTCTAGTCCCCATCGGGGTGCCGGATGCTGTCCCAATTGCTCCTCTTCCAGTCCAGCTCTCTGCTGTGGCCCGGGGAGGCAGTGGAGGATGGCCCAGGTGCTTGGGTCCTGTACCCGCATGGGAGACCAGGAGGAAGCACCTGGTTTCTGGCTTCAGATCAGCACAGTGCACCAGCTGCAGCGCGCCGGCCGCAGTGGCCATTGGGGGTGAACCAACAGAAAAGGAAGACCTTTCTCTCTGTCTCTCTCTCTCACTGTCCACTCTGCCTGTCAAAAAAAAAAAAAAAAGATTTATTTTAGTTCTTTTTTTCTTTTTTTTTTATTTATTTATTTGACAGGTAGAGTTATAGACAGTGAGACAGTGAGAGAGAGAAACAGAAAGGTCTTCCTTTCTTTATTTTTACTCCCAAATGGCCACCACGGCTGGCACGCTGCGCTGATTCAAAGCCAGGAGCCAGGTGCTTCCTCCTGGTCTCCTATGCGGGTGCAGGGCCCAAGCACTTGGGCCATCCTCCACTGCCTCCCCAGGCCACAGCAGAGAGCTGGACTGGAAGAGGAGCAACCGGGACTAGAACCTGGTGCCCATATGGGATGCCGGCGCTGCAGGCAGAGGATTAACCAAATGAGCCACGGCGCCAGCCCCTATTCTATTTATTTGAATTGCAGAGTTACAGAGAGAGGCCCAGGCCAAAGCCAGGAGCCAAGAGTTTCTTCTGAGTCTCCTACATGCGTTTAGGGGCCCAGGTACTTCGCTAGGCACATTAGCCGGGAGCTGGATCGGAAGTAGAACAGCTGGGCCAGTGTGACAGGTGGTAGCTTTATTGGCTATACCATAAGATTGGCCTCAAACTTTTTTTTTTTAATGTTTATTTTCATGTACTTGAAAGATATAGTGACAAAGAGAAAGAGATCTGATCTCTTGGTACATTTCCCAAATGCCCACAACAGTAAGACTAGGCCAGACTGAAGCCAGGAGCTCCACCCAAATTTGGCAGTCTTAGTTGGTAAATAATAGACAGTAAAGTGTGCTGCTCTTCACTGTGCAACCCGCTATGCCACAGCGCTGGCTCCTAAAAATTTTTTTAAAATCTATTTTAATCTTCTATCTGCTTGTTCATTCCCTAAATGCCTGCAATAGCCATGGGCTGAGCCAGGCTAAAACCAGGCACGCAGAATTCTGGAAATCCCACATGGGTGGCAGAGACCTGCTCTTGAGTCATCGCCTGCTGCCTCCCAGGGTGCACACTGGCAGGAAGTAGGATTGGAGACAGAGGAGCCAGGACTTCTTCTTGGGCATCCCAAGTGAGGTCTTAACCGGGGAACCAAGTGTCTGCCCCTTCCTTCCTTCACCATTTATTAGTTTTTTGTCTGTACCCTTGGACTTCATATAACTGGACTAACATGCTGTGTATTCTTTTGAGACTGGCTGGAATGAATTGCTCCTAAAAAACCTGCAAGGCATTCAAAAGAAACACTTACTGAGTCTTAGGTGACGAGTGGCAGGACAGAGAGATTAATCTTCCCTACTTGATCAGTCCGACTCAGTGACATGCACAGTCTCTGGTCTTAGCCATCCAGAGCAACCTGGAACTACCATTTTTTTTTTTCCTGAGGACACATTCCATACTTTATTAACATTTTAATATAAATCACATATCCATACACCTATTTCCTTTTTTCTTGCTGACTTCACTTAAATGCATAATTTGTTAAACAAATACTGTAAACAAATATTTAGCTTGTTACATGTGACACACAGAAGCAGCTTTTTTTTTTTTTAAAGATTTATTTATCTATTCAAAAGGCAGAGTTGCAGAGAGAGAGAGACAGAGATAGAGGTCTTCCATCCACTGGTTCACTCCCCAAATGTCCTCAATGGCTAGGGCAGGGCCAGGCAGAAGCTAGGAGCCAGGAGCTTCATCCAGGTCTCCCACGTGGGTGCAGGGGCCCAAGCACTTGTGCTATCCTCTGCTGCCCTCCCAGGCACATCAGCAGGGAGCTGAATTGGAAGTGAAGCAGCCCAGACACCAAGCAGTGCTTATATAGGATGCTGGTGCTGCAGATGGCAGCTTAAACCTCTGTGCTACAGTGCCGGCCCCTAGGAAAAGCTTTTAGCAAAAATTCATCGACCCCTCCAAACTTTTTAAAATTATAAATTGTTATCAAAACGATCCTAGGAGCTGGCGCCTGTGGCATAGTAGATTAAGCTTCTACCTACGGCCCTTGGATCCCATATGGGCACCAGTTCATGTCCTGGCTGCTCCTCTTCTGATCAAGCTCCCCGCTAACGCAACTGGAAAAGCAGCAGAGGATGCTCCAAGGGCTTGGACTCCTGCATCCACATGGAAGACCTGGAAGAAACTCCTGGCTCCTGGCTTTGAATTGGACAAGCTCTGGTCGTTGCGGCCACTTGGGGAGTGAACCAGCAGATGGAAGACCCCTTTCTCTGTTTCTCCCTCTCTCTTTCTGTAACTCTGCTTCTCAAATAAATAAATAAAATTAATCAGTAGCCTTCTTTTCAGTAGTCTCTTTTCAGACCCTTTCTGTAGCTAACGGTGTTCTTAGCCAACCATATCACCTACAGCCCCACTTTCTGGGCCATGCCAATGTGTGTTCACCACGTACCCACGCATTCTCACTGGAGTTAGACTTCTTCAGAACCTTCCCATGACTCACTGGACATCGCTGACCTTGTGCCTTCTGGGTCTGGGTCACTCACATTCTGCCTTGCATAAACCGTACACTCACCATTTTATGGATCCTGTTGATTTCTGTCAACACTGGACTCTTTCATGCAACACAGTTCGGAGCTTCTTCTCTCTTGTTCTGCACCAGTGGTTTACTCTTTTTGTTTCAAGGTACCCGAATGACTGGTGAGGGAAAGTTCTTCCTGGAAACAAACTCCAGGGGCAGGTGCTGCGGTGCAGCGGGTTAAGCCGGTGCCCGGGCTCCTCACTTCTAGCCCTGCTTCCTGCTAATGTGCCTGGGAGGCAGACATTGGTGGCCCAAATACTTGGGTTCCTGCCACACATGTGGGAGATCCAGATGGAGTTCCTGGATTTGGCCTGGCCCAGCCCCAGCTTTTGTGGGCATTTGGGGAGTAAATCACCAGGAGGAAAACCTCTCTTTCTCCCCTCTCCAATCCTGGTCTTTCTTGTCCCTCTGTCACTCTTTTTTTTTCTCACTCTTTCTTTCCTCCTGGATTTATTTATTTATTTGAAAGGCAGAGTGACAGGGAAAGAGAGAGGAGAAACAAAGGGATCTTTTTTGTTTTGTTTATTTTTAAAGATTTACTTATTTACTTGAAAGACATAGTTACAGAGAGAGGGAAGAAGAGACAGCCAGAGAGAGAGAGAGAGAGAGAGAGAGAGAGAGAGAGATCTTCCACCTTCTGGTTCGCTCCTCCAAATGGCCACAATAATCGGGGCTAGGCCAGGCTGAAGCCAGGATCCTGAGCTTCTTCTGGGTCTCCCATGTATGTGCAGTAGGTGCAGGAGCCCAAGGACTTGGGTCATCGGCTGCTTTCCCAGGTGTTATTAGCAGGGAGCTGGATCATAAGTGGAGCAGCAGTAACTCGAACCATTGCCCATGTGGGATGCAAGTTCTACAGGCCATGGTCTAATACACTGTACCACAACACCAGCCCCACCAAAGAGATTTTCTATCCACTGGTTCACTCCTGAAATGGCCACAGAAGCCAGGGCTGGGTCAGGCTGAAGCCAGGAGCCTAGAACTCCATCTAGGTCTTCCATGTGGGTGGCATGGGCTGAACACTTGGGCCATCATCCACTGCTTTCTCAGGTGCATCTGACACCAGTATTGAAAGCAGTGGCTTGGGGCCGGTGCTGTGGCTCACTTGGTTAATCCTCCGCCTGCAGCGCTGACATTCCATATGGGCGCCAGGTTCTAGTCCTGGTTGCTCCTCTTCCAGTACAGCTCTCTGCTGTGGCCCAGGAGTGCTGTGGAGGATGGCCCAAGTGCTTGGGCCCTGCACCCACATGGGAGACCAGGAAGAAGCACCTGGCTCCTGGCTTCAGATTGGCCGTAGTGGCCATTTGGGGGGTGAACCAACAGAAGGAAGACCTTTCTGTTTCTTTCTCTCACTGTCTGTAACTCTACCTCTCAAATAAATAAATAAAATCTTTTTTTTTTTTTAAAAAGCAGTGGCTTAACCTGCTGAGCCACAATGCCAGTCTCTTGTCACTCTGTCTTTCAAAAGAAATCCTTATAACAAAGAAGGGTCCAGAACCAGATTGTTCCATAGATGAATTCTACCAAGGGATCAAAGAAGAATGAATATCAATTCTTCTTAAACTCTTTCAAACAATGGAAGAAGGGAGAACATTTCCAAATCCATTTTATGAGGCCAGCATCTCTCTGATAACAAAACCAAACAAAAACACCTAAGAAAAGAAAGCTACGTGCCAATATCCCTGATGAACACTGATGTAAAAATCTTCAATAAAATGTGAGCATGGGAAATTCAATCACACATACAAAGGACTGTACAGCCTCACCAAGTGAGATTTACTCCTGGATTGCGAGATCAATCAATTGACATGATACACCATGCTAACTGAATGAAAGGCCAAGGTCACATCCTCATAACAGGTTCAGAAACAGCATTTGAAAAAAACCCATGATATGAACTCTCAACAACTAGGTACAGAAGGAAACTACATCAACAACAACAAAGACCTAATAGGAAGCTCACAGCTAACATCGCAACAATGCAGAGAAACTCAAAGCTTGTCCTAAAGGCTCGGCACAAGACAAGGATGCCCACTCTCATCAATTCTTTTCAACAAAGCACTGGAAGTCCTAGTCAGAGTGAGTTGACAAAAGGAAGGAAGGGAGGAAGGAAGAAGGAAGAAAATTCGAACCATAACAGAGGTTAAGATTGTTCTACTTTAAGACGACATGGTTTTTATATGCAGAAAACCCTGAAGATTCGATAGCAACTAAACCCTGAACTAAGAATAAATGAATTCAATACAGTTGCTGGATGCAGAAATCAGTGGCAAATCTACGCACAAACAATATCTGGCAAAAAAACACCTAACAAGAAAATTAAAACGATCCCATTTTCAATAGCAACAAAAAGAATAAAATACTAGAAATAAATTTAACCAACAAGGTGAAAGACGTACGCTAAAATCTGGAAAAGATCAATTAAAAACACTAAAGAAGACACAGATAATTGGATCGACATTCAATGCCACTTAATAGTGATACAATGTCCATATTACTCAAAGTTAGCCACATGTCCAATGTGATTGCTATGATTCTAATAGTACTCTTTATAGAGATTTTACAAACTCCGTGAGGGGCTGGCGCTGTGGTGCAGAGGTTAAAGCCCTGGCCTGAAGCGCCAGCATCTCATATGGGCGCCGGTTCTAGTCCCAGCTGCTCCTCTTCCGATCCAGCTCTCTGCTATGGCCTGGGAATGTAGTAGAAGATGGCCCAAGTCCTTGGGCCCCTGCACCTGTGTAGAAGAAGCTCCTGGCTCCTGGCTTCGGATTGGCACAGCTCCAGCCATTGCGGCCATCTGGGGAGTGAACCAGTAGATGGAAGATCTTTCTCTCTGTCTCTACCTCTCTCTGTTAACTCTGTTTTTCAAATAAATAAAATAAATCTTAAAAAAAAAAAAAAACTCTGTGAATAGCCAAGGCAGTCTTGAGCAAAGCTGAAGGCACCACACTATTTAAACTTCAAAATATATCACAAGGGGCTTGTGACATGGCACACTAGCTTAATCCTCTACCTGCGGCACCAGCATCCCATATGGGCACCGGTTTAATCCCGGTTGCTCCTCTTCCAGTCCAGCTCTCTGCTGTGGCCTGGGGAAGGTAGTGGAGGATGGCCCAAGTGCTTGGGCCCCTGTACCCACATGGGAGACCAGAAGGAAGCACCTGGCTCCTGGCTTTGGATAGGCACAGCTCCGGCTGTTGCAGCCATTTGAGGGGTGAACCAACGGAAGGAAGACCTTTCTCTCTGTCTCTCTCTCTCTCTCACTGTCTGTAACTCTGTCAAATAAATAAAATAAAATATTATATATATGTATATATGTCGCTCCCCCTCTTCGTGGAGGAACGACACAGGACCCTGCGCTGTTCTTTTGTCTGCTCGGCCCTTCCCGGGTTTGCTGCTGGTTCTTCCCGGGTTGGCTGCCGTCCTTCCACCTCCGTGGAAGGGCGGTTCCCCCTGACACTTTCCCCACTTCCGCGGGGGAGCGGCACACCGCCGGCCGGCTCTCTCGGGGGCTGCTCAGATGTTCCTCAGGTGTTCCCCTTAGATGTTCCTGGTGCATGGTGTCTCTCTCCTCCTTTATAGTCCTCTTCCACCAATCCCAACTCTGCTACCCACACACCGAGTACGCTGCTCTCCTCCAATCAGGAGCGGGATCAGCTCCTGCAGGTTACTGGTTGAACTGGAGGCAGCTGTGTAAAAGTTGTTTTTACTCCTCTCCCAGCGCCATATTGTGGGAGAGCAGATGCATAGAATAAGGCTTAATTCCAGTAACTTAGTCTAGTCCGAGTTGCTCCATATATATATATATATATATATATCTCACAAAATACCTGGGGCCAGCTCGGTCACTTTATGTCTCATTCTGTCTGTCCATCCACAGATGTCATCATGGCGGACCTGGCCAGCCAGGTGCTCCTGGGCTCTGGTCTCACCGTCCTGTCCTAGCCACTCATGTTGGATATGAGCCTCTTCCTCTGATAATAGAACAAAGTAGTTTTGGGTGGCAAATATGTCAACTTCCTGGTCTCTTCTGCCATAACAGAAGGACATGCTAGCTTCGATGGGAGGTGTGGGTTGTTCACAAAGTCTGTGATCAGGAGTCCTTGGAACTGTGGTCAGTGGTAAAGTTTTACAGCGTTACAAGGTCGAGGAGTTGGGATCTAGAAAGTTCCAGAAAGAAGTCTCATCTTCCTTTGACCAAGTTCTCAAAGAGACAACTCAAGAGATCATCTGTCGCTCGCTCCACCTGCTGCCGCCCTCATCACACATGCCTTGCATGGGATCACGCTGACATCTGTGGTGCAGGTCACTGAGTACTGTGGACTTCGTGACTGCCCAGTAGCCATCTAGCAGGAAGAAGGCATCCTAGGAGTTTCTGGAGGTCTTATTTCTTGCCTCCTGGGTGACGTAATTTCTTCGTGGCTCTGTACCTCACTGGCGTGAGGTGGGGCGTCCACCACAAATGCAATGAGTGACTCCCAAGCTGTCCCAGGCATTTTTGCCATCATGTTGACCCACCCCTTTGTGCTTGCTCTAATCTTATGACTGTGAACAGCTGTGGGCTTGCTGGTGGACGCTCTCCTTTCTCCCCAGTACACAGTCCCTGGATAGACTGCTGCTGCATGCCACCAAAAGAAGGAAATATGAGTGAGGAAATAGCTTGTTTCTCCAGAAAGTCACTTTCGGGAAGACTTTTTTTTTTTTTTTTTTTTTTTTTTTTAAGATCTATTTATCTATTTGAGAGGCAGAGTTACAAGTACAGAGGGAGAGAGAGGGAGGTCTTCTGTTTGCTGGTTCACTCCCCAAATGGCCACAATGGCCAGGGCTGGGCTGATCTGAAGTCAGGAGCCAGGAGCTTCTTCTGGGTCTGCCACATGGCTGCAGAGGCCCAAGCACTTGGGCCATCTTCTACTGCTTTCCCAAGCACATTAGCAGGAGCTGAGTTGGAAAATGAATAGCCGGGACATGAACTGGTGCCCATATGGGATGCTGGTGCTGCAGGTGGAGGTCTAGCCTACCACGCCACAGTGCCGGCCCCCAGACTTACTGTTGTGACCCGAGAATGCTAATGTGAAGTTGAGAGGCAGGGACAGCAACACTTCTATAATTCCAGATGCACAGAGTTACAAGAGAGAATGTTGATTTCTATACAGTGTGGCGCACTTTTTTTAGTAATCATTTAATTTTGGGAACAACAAGGAAAAAAAAACACAAAATATACCACAAAGCTGCAATAATCAAAATAGCTTGGCCCTGGCATTCAAAACAGACATTTAGGCTAATGGAGCATACTGTAGAACCCAGAAATAAGTCCATGCAGGGGTGGGTGTTGTGGTGCAGCAGGTTAAGTAGGATGCCTGGGATTGACTCCTGCCTCTACTTTCAATCTGGCTTCCTGCCGATGTGCCTGGTAGGCAGCAGATGATCCCTGGAAGGCAGCAGGGCCCAGCCCCAGTTGTGAGGCTTTGGGGAGTGAACAACTGAAATGAGATTCTCTCCCCCCGCTCCCTTCCTATCACTATGCTTTTCAAGTTAAATACACACATACATAAAATAAATGATGAAAGAAGTCCATGTATTTGCAGTCAACTAACTTTCAACAAGGATACCAAGAGTACACAGTGAAGAAGGGACATTGTCTTCAAAAATGGTGTTGAAAAAACTGCATTTCCACGCAGAAGAATGAAATGGGGGGGCGGGTAGTGGCATTGTGGCATAGTGGGTAAAGCTACCGCTCATGATACCAGAATCCTATATAGGTGCCAGTTTGAGTCCCAGCTGCTCCACTTCCCATCCAGCTCCCTGCTGATGACCTGGGAAAAGCAGTGGAGGATGGCCCAAGTGCTTGGGTCCCTGCTACCTTCGTGGGAGACAGGGAAGAAGTTCCTGGCTTTGGCCTGACCCAGTGCTGGCCACTGCAATCATCTGGGGAGTGAACCAGTGGATGGAAGATCTCTCTCTCTCTCTCTCTCCCTTTCAGATAATAATAATAATGAAATTAGACTCTTTTCTTGCACCAGTTACAAACATCAACTAGAAACGGATTAAAGACTTAAATGTAAGATGGGAAAAAGTGAAACTACAAAATTAAATTTAAAGAAAGAGCTTTCTGACACAATTTCTGGGCAATAAGTTTTAGGTGAGACACCAAAGGCACAGACAACAAAAGCAAAGACAGACAGCAAAGAAAGAGTGAACCAGAGGATGGAAGACCTCTCTCTCTGTAACTCTGCTTTTCAAATAAATAAATATTTTAAAAAAAGAAAGAAATCTTCCCATTTTCTAATGACATCAAATGAAAAGCTGCACAGCCAGTGAAATAATCAACAGGGTCAGGAGATCATCTACAGAATGGGAGGAAACATCCACAATCATACATCAGATAAGGCATTAGTATTCAGAAAATACAAGGAATGCAGACAAACAAAAAATGTAATTTAAAAAATGAGGGGGGCATGACAGGTGTGGCGCAGGGAATTAAACCTCCCCTTGGGACACCTGCATCCCATGTTGGAGTACTGAGTTTGAGTCCTCCACCTGTGACCAGCTTCTGCTAATGTGCACCTTGGGAGGTAGCAGATGGTGGCTCATTTACTTTGGCCCTGCCACCCATGTGGGAGACCCAGTTGGAGTTCCCGACTCCTGGCTTTGACCTGGTCTGGCACCAGGTCTTGTAGGCATACTGGGAGTGAACCAGTGGATGGCGGATTAAAGGTACTTTAAAAAGGGGATGAGGTGGGAGTTTGGGCCAGCGGTTAAGGTGCCAGTTAAGACTCGTGTCCCATATCAGAGTACCTGAGTTCAATGCTTGCTTCCACATCCTGACTCCAGCTTCCTGCTAATTCAGACTCCGGGAAGGAATGGTGATGGCTCAAGTAATTGAGTCCCTGCCAGCCATGTGGGAGATGTAAATTGAGTTCCTGGCTCCTGGCTTCTGCCTGGCCTGGCTGTTGCAGGCATTTGGGAAGTGAATCAACGGATGGGAGCGAGCTCGCTCTCTCATAAAAAAATAATAATATAGGCAAAAAAACTTATATAGACATTCCTCAAAAAGACATACTAAAGGCCAACAAGTATTTGAAAAGGTGCTCAACACGACTATCATCTGGAAAATGCATATCAAAGCCACAATGTGGTGTCGCCTCCCCCGGGTGTTGGTAAGAATAGGAAACCTTTGCACACTGTTGGTGGGGGCGTACACTGTATAGCCACTATGGAAAACAGTGTGAAGTTTCCTCAAAAATTAAAAATAGGTGTTGGTGTTGGGGCACAGCAGGTTAAGCTGCTGCCTGCAGTGCTGGCATCCCATATGGGCGTCGGTTCGAATCCTGGCTGCTCCGGTTCTGATACAGCTATCTGCAAATGCAAACAGGAAAGCAGAGGAAGATGGCCCAGGTCCTTGGGCCCCTGCACCCACATGGGAGACCCGGAAGAAGTTCCTGGTTCTTGGCTAAGGCCTAACCCAGCCTGGGCTGTTGCGGCCATTTGGGGAGTGAACCAGAGGATGGAAGACCTCTCTCTCTGTAACTTTGCCTTTCAAATAAATAAATATTTTTTTAAAAAGAAAGAAATCTTCCCACTTTCTAATGACATGCATGCACCTGAGGATGCTATGCTGAAAGAAATCAGCCAGGCACAGCAAGACAAATGCCACACGGACTCCCTTCCAGGTGCACTCTAAACCATTTTGACTCCTAAAGGTACAAAGGTTGCCAGGGGCTTGGTAGGGAGAGGGATGGGAAGACGTTGGCCAAAGGATACAAAGCTTCAGTTATGCAGGAGGAATGCACACGGTACTGTCATTAACAGTATTGGAACATGAACTTGAAAGCTGCCAAGAGAGTAGCTCTTTATGACATGCACAGAAAAAGATAGCTGTGTTGGGTGGCAAATGTGTGAATTTAGCTTGATCATGGTGATCACTTCACAACGTATAAATATACCAGAAATCAAACTGGGGCCAGCATTGTGGAATAAAGGGTTAAACTGCAGCCCCGTAGCGCCAGCATCCCAAATGGGTGTTTGTTTGAGCCCCTGCTACTCCATTTTGGATTCAGCTCCCTGTTAATGCTCCTGGGAAAGCAGTGGAGGATGGCCCAAGTGCTTGGGCCCCTGTATCCATGTGGGAGACCCGGATGAAACTCCTGGTTCCTGGCTTCAGCCTGGCACAACCCTGGCCATTACTGCCATTTGAAGAGTGAATCAGCAGATGGAAGATCTCTCTCTTTCTATATCTTCTTGTCTCTCTGTGTAACTCTGCCTTTCAAATAAATGCAATCGATGTTAAAAAAAGAAATCAAACTGTATACTTTATATACCTTTTTCAATTTGCCAATTATACATAAAGCATGAAAACACACACACACACAGAGTGTATGTGGCCAGAGAGAGGGCCACAGTGTGGATCTGATCCAAGGGTTTCACAGGAGGCCCATATACAAATAAATAAGTAAATACATAGAGTGTATTTTTAAATGCATCAAAATGTTAATGGAAGTTACCTCTGAGTGGTGGGATTACCTTTTTAGTTTTCAGAATTGTATATGTGTTGTCAAACTGCACATGATTTTTAAAAGATTTATTTGAAATGCAGAGAGAGAGAGAGAATCCTCCATGCCTTGATTCACTCCCCCGATGGCTGCAAATAGCCAGGGCTGGGCCTGGCCAAAGCCAGCAGTCTATCCAAATCTACATGGGTGCAGGGGCCCAAGCACTTGTGCCGCCCTCCACTGCTTTCCCAGGGAGCTGGAGCTGGGAAGCGATCTGACACCCATGTTGGGTGTGTGTGTGTGTGTGTGTGTGTGGTAGGGGCAGGCTTAGCTCACTGTGCTTCAACGCCGGCCCTCAACTGGGTTTTATTGATGTTTATTTAAATCAAACAGTGTCTGCTCAAGCTGAATTAGGCCAGTAACTTAGACAATACTGTATCCTGCCAGATTTTGAGCAGCACGTTTAACTCACAGGCGCCCGCAGCCGAGGGGTCTCTGGAGGGTGGAGTCACACGCCCGGGCGCGCCTAACGCTGACTGGGGAGCTGGGGCCCGTGATGGGCCGCGCACAGGGTCCGGGAGAGGCAGACACCGGGCTGCCTCCTGGAAACCCAGGCCAGGCCCTGCGCTCCCTGCCCGGCCTGGCGGACGCGTCGGGCGCAGGGAGGCGCGCGGGGAGGAAGCCGGCGCCCCCCGCACGTCGCCCCGCACGGCCGCCCGCCCACCTGCTGAGGGAGCGCCGCCGAGACTCCGTGCACGGACACCGGCGGTGCCTCCGAAGGGCCCGCTCGGCGCCAGGAGAGGGGCAGGGGAGCCACACACGGGCCTGGGGCCGAGCGACCCAGCGAGGGGCGGCCGCGGAGCCCGGGGCGGCTGGGCCGGGCTAGGCGGACGACGCCCCTCAGGGGCTGCCCGGGCGCCAAGCCGGGGGACCCGGGCTCTCGGGCGGCGCGGAAGGAGGCAGCCCGGGCGTCCAGCCGGGGCGCGGCGGGTCCGCGAGCCCGCGTGCACCTGCGCTCTCGGGCAGCGTTCACGCGAGGGAGGCTCTGGCGGGAGAGACCTGGGAGGCCGCTCCTCCCCGCTGCCGCCGGCTCGCTCAGGAGGTGGCAGTGCTCACGGAGCGCCAGCAGAGGGCGCTGTGACCCTAAACTGCCACCGCGCGGGAGAGGACGGAGAACCCGTCCACCGCGACCCCGGGCTTGTAGCTGGCTGTACATCAGGGTCTGGAATGTCTTATCTGGAAGTAGCACTAATTTTGTGCTGAAAAAAAAAAAAAAAGACGGATAATTTATGTGATTTCACCAGTTGTTTAAATCCCCGGGATTAGTCGAGAGAAGCTCTTTTAGGGAAGATATATTTTATGGCTAACTCTGCAGAGTAAACTTCTAATCAAATATTCTCTCTCTCTTTCTTTTTTGCCCCCAGAAACCTTTTATTTAAGGGGTACACCCTTTGTACATTTCATAAATACAGCTGTAGGAACATAGTGATTCTTCCCACCCACACTCCCCACCCTGCTTCCCCCTCCCTCTCCTATTCCCATTCTTAATTTTACTGATCTATTTTCAGTTAACTTTATATACATAAGAGTAAGTCTATACTAAATAAAGAGTTCAACAAATAGTATATAAAAAAAACATTCCTCAACAAGTATTCCCTTTGAATAGTTAGGAATAGATAAAATATGGACACTCATGCAGTAAGTATGCTCATGGTGCTAGCAATTTCTCACAATCAGATGTGAAATTCTCAGCATATTTTACTTGTAGGACTTAAATGGCATGAACCAAAAAAAAAAAAAAAAAGAAAGAAAAAGAAAGAAAGAGAAGAATGTGAATCTGTGTCGCCAGATCTCTACACTTCAAATTCAACATTTAAAAATGAGTTTCTCAGAGCAGGCACTGGGCCCTGCAGTTAGGACGCCCGCACTCGGGATGCCCACATCCCATGTCAGAGTGCCCACATCCCATGTCAGAGTGCCTGGGCTTGAGTCCTGGCTCGGCTGCGGATGCCAGCTTCCTGCTAGCACAGGCCCTGGGAGGCAGCCGTGATGGCCCAAGCAGCTTGTGTCTCTGCCACCATTGTGGGAGACCCAGATGGAGTGCAGGACTCCTGGCTTTCACCTGGCCCTGCCCTGGCTGTTGTGAGCCTTTGGAGAGTTAACCAAAGGTGAAAGCGCTCTTTCTGTCTGTAGCTCTGCCTGTTAAATACATAAAAATAAATAAATAACTTTTTATTCACATTGCAGCTTTATGTAGGATTAAATGAGATGGCTTTTTGTGAATACTATTATTTATGAAACAGTATCCAGTACACAGAAGGCACTCAATAAATGCTAGTTCCTTTCTTCCCTTGCTTCCTTTTATTGAATTTATTTCTCAACTTAGTTGTTATAAAAAATACTGTATTCCCCACAAAGATTAGTAACATTAAGTATCATTCTCTGTTATTGATTTGGGCTGTTAGGAATGCAAAAGATAAAATGCAGGGGCTCAGGGCAGATAAAAAGTCAACTGACAATTGAGAAATCACTCTGTGGCTTTGTTGTTGCTGCTGTTTGTTTTTGATACTGTGCAATTACAGAAATTTACAAAGATCCATTTGAGAGGACAATGTCCTGCTCTCAGAGCCGGTTTGCTTCGGCATAGATCAACCGAGAGACTGGCTGTCGCCTTGCTATTGAATTAGAGCTATATTTTTGACAAGTCTGGCAGTCGTATCATCACTTTACTTACCCAATAATCCGCTGTGTCTCTTTATGCTAATAAATAAAACATCCTCCGTTAAATATTTCCTAGTAAGCAATAGCAGACCTGTAATCTCTGTCTATATGCTACAAAGTAAAATGATATAACAGTAATCAAATCAAATCAAATCATGTCTAGGAGTTTTATAGACAACTAAAAGCTGCGATTCCAAAGTGCACATCAGATTCCAGTGACGGGCACTTTTCTCTTTAATATAATGTACTATGCATATTTCACTAACTGTCTCATGATATCAAATGAATTTAACAAGATGATTATGTAGGTCAAATTACTTAGTAAGTTCTTTTAAGAATGGCTTTTAGACCTATTATGACTTTTAATGCTGCAATTTGTTAAATGATTGGAATTTCTTGAATCTTGCCTGCGAGTCCTGTCAGAAGCACTTGCTCTGCCCCGGTGATCTATGCTGAAAGTCGGCTTCTCGCTCGTGGCAATCCAAGCAACAGCGACCACCAAAGAGCAACTTCTCCAAGTTCATTCCTCATTTTTAATTATTTAAATGACTTCCTATACTGCCAAGTTATAACTTGAGTATTCCAATTTCAAATAGCCTTCTGACCACATTTCTTTCAGCTCTGTATGAAGATGTCCTGAGAGTTCTTTTTTTTAATATCAAATATAACCCTGCTGACTTTATGACAGGAACTACAGACAGAATAGATATTACTAAAGCTTCAACCTTTTAAGATGGTGGATTAGTTCTTTCATTATACATCTCAAACAGTACATTTCCAGGGAAAATCCAATGAACTATGATTGAAACAGTCAGTCTTCGCCCTTGGGATATTGTCTCCATCTGTGTTGCTTTTTGGTATAGGTAGGTATTTTGATTTTACCCAGTTTGAGAAAGGTTACTACTTAAGGTAAGTATTTAAAAAATTGTCCACCAAAAAGCACCTGGTGACCTCTGGATTTCCCTCTTTAACAATCGTGGTTTGAGGGCAGGCATTTGGTGTAGCTGTGGAGCAGTCACTTGGGACACCTGCAGCCTATAGTGAGCTCCCTGGGTTCAAGCCCTCACTCGGCTTCCAACCCTACTTCCTGCTCATGTGCACAAGGGAGGCAGCAGCTGATGGCTCAAGTACTTAGGTCCCTGCCTCCCACGTAAAAGATTCAAATGGAATTCCTGGCTCTCAGCTTCAGCCTACTCCAGCCCTGGCTGTCACAGGCATTGGGGAATGAACTAAATGGTTCAGTAGACTCTCTCTCTCTCTCTCAAATTAAATAAATAACATTTCAAAAATGGTGATTTAAAAAAAAAAGAATTATGGTATAAAGTTAACTTGAAAATGCCTTCACATAGTAACTAATCTTAAAAGTCAACAACCCTTTCAAACGAATCTTACATCTCTGGTTTCTACACACTTTACATTGAAATTCTCCCAGAATGCCAAACGGCCTTAAACCCTGAGGGCTCCCTTGTAGCTCTGTCCCTCACAGAAGCCTGCACTTCCCAAAGTGCACATTCTGCTTGCGGTGGAGCAGAGAGCATTGTGGGGCGGAAGCTGCGGGTGCTGCTGGGAGTCGGCGGTTCTGTTCTTTCTTCACCCTGACTCAGTAGATGACCCCGGATGCAGTCCCTGGGCCTGCCAGAGCCCACGGTGGCAGCTCGGAAATGAAACTGACAATTCCTGATACCTGCTCCTCGGGGTCGCTCCGGGGCTTAATGAGAGCGGTGTGCACATTCTCATTTTCTCGCTCATGTCTTCAGTGAGTTGGAGGTAGGGGCAGAGTGAGAGTGGAATATGGAAGTCGGCTTAGATGTCTGGGTGAGAGTCGCTATAGAACAGTGTTATTTAATATTTCTACTTCTTTCAGTTCAATGGATGTAACATTCACAATCCTCTCAAAGCCCATCAACCACAGAAACTTAATTAGATATTATATCTCCTTGGTTTAAAATAGTATTTAATTTTACATAATGTGTTCAGCCAAAATATTAGGATTCCCTAAACAGAAATGTTCCCTCTATTTTTTTCCCTTGAGCTTTACTTTCAATTTTTTTGTAGCTTTTAAAAAAATTATTCTCCTTAAAGTATGATTTCGGCAGTTTCCCTGTGTGAAACATCACCAACTCCCCTGCCACCACTACTTAATTGAAGATGTAATCCCCACTTAGCCGCGATGTTGCCTCCCAGATAGTGCGTGCAGAACGAGTAAATATTAACATTCCTGTTAGATGTGCACTACCTCTTATTCCTTTCCCCCACAAATTGTCTTTCTGCTCCTCCGAGGGTCGTCTACAGTGAGATGATATTAACCGTGCCTTATATGGGGCTGGGAGGGCTGGAGTTGGAATTAATGGGCAAATATCATTTTCCCTTACAGAGAAAATGAACCTGCCGTCCCGGAGCCACATCCAGGTGTGACAGAAAGGCACAGACAGAGGGGACAAACCCAACCAGGAGCACCAGGCTGCAAAATCTAACAATAACCAGCCCCGCGACCACACAGCCCAGGGAAGGCAGCCGCTTGGGGCCTGTGTGAAATCAGGGAGAGTGCCCTCTCCTGAAATTCTCCCCGAAACACGGTGTTCCCCGAAACTCTGTTTCTTGCCCGGGAGACCTCGTCTGGATGCGGGCCATTGCTTTTTTTTTTTTTTTTTTTTTTTTGTCCCACTGCCCTCCAAGTTGGAGTGGGCGATGAGGCTGGGGTCACGGACATCCCCTGCTCCACGTGGGAGTCCTAGCCCCCAGCTCCATAACTGGAGGACAGCCGTAAGTCTGAGCCCAAGTGGATAACTTTTCTTTTAAGTGGACCTTCATCATCGCACACGCGTGTGAGCTGGAGGCTGATTCAGTACATGTGGACAGCGCATCCTGGTCCACTCGGAGTCAGCAGCATCTCCTGTCCTTAAACACGGACCTTCCTGGGTGCCAGAGACCTTCACAGCCCTCTCCTCTCGTTCCCTACAAAATGCACGCTACGCGGAGTACCGGGGCTGCCTTACCCGGCGGTAGCAGAGGGCGTGACCAGAAGTGAACTAAGTCAGGTGCAAACTTCTGAGAAGTCAAGAGCAGTTCGTTTTGCTTCCTTGCAAGTAGACGTTTATGGCTCCCTCAAGAAGCGTTTGTTTCCCGAATTACAGCAGAGGGCACTAGAGACTACGGCAAGGTGGCTCCTGGCTGCCTATCACGGCACTGCCTGCGGAGCCCTGGGCCACCCGTGTTCGGCACTCACAGGTCAGTGGCGGCGCCCCCACAGTCACGTTCGTGCAGAAAGCTAAAGTGCAGGAGGCGCGCCAGGCGGCATCGGCTGCTCCAGCACGCGCGCAGCCGCCTGCAGTGCGCATGTCCCCATTAGCAGTGACACATTTGTGCACATAGATGTGCATGGATCATTTTTTAATCAAAACGAGAAGGAAAAATTATTACATAACAACAATCCCAGTCCTACGGAGGGCCCTGTCACGGTGCTCCTGTGGGGCTTGGTGAACATCTGTTCAGCATCAGTCCCCCACAAAGAAATTATTCTTATGCTCATTTGAAAGACAAGTAAACTAATGGTCAGATGGGTGAGACGCCAGCTGACAGTCTCTGTGAGTGGAGGGAACCAGCCAGAGCTTTCAGGGTCGGACAAGGATTCGTTTGTTATTCCAAGTGGCAGCAAAGGCCAACATTAGCTATGAACGCCAAAAAATTGCTGCAAACACACCACTTCTTCCCAGGCACCTGGGGGCTTCTAGGCCATTTTCAGTGCTGAGAGGTGGCTCTGGTTGATTCAGAAGGCAGCTGTCACACAGGAGGAAGGACACAGAGAGGCGGATTGCTCCCTGGTCCATCAGCCCAGGGAACCCCCTTAGCTGGGTCCCTTATGGGGAAATCCTGTCCTTGTCAGAGGGAAAGCCCCAGGCCTCCTAAGGAGGCAATCTGGCCTGCATTCTCTCCTATGGAAAGTTCTAGAAAGGATTAATTTTAGGATAAGCCTTTGTGTTGCTTTCTTGGATTTGCTTCTCTGCTTCATTATATAGGGAACTTGCAAACTTGGATCCACAAGGTATACTTGGGTGCTTTCAAGTTCATAGGAAAAAATGAATTCAAGCGCCAGCTGCATTCAGATTCCAGCTTCTTGCTAATCCACACCCTGGGAGGCAGCGGGTAAAGGTCCCTGCCACCCTCAGGGGGGACCTAGATTGAGTTCCTGACTTCTGTTTTTGGCCCCAACTGGAGGCCATTGCAGGCACTTGGGGAATGAACCAACCCGTCTCTCCCCCCACTAAAAAAAAATTTTTTTTAAGACACAAAAGATAAGTTTCTTGTGGTGCAATGGAATTTTGAAATCCAAGCATAGCTTTTTTTTTTTTTTTTTTTTTTTTTTGACAGGCAGAGTGGACAGTGATAGAGAGAGAGAGACAGAGAGAAAGGTCTTCCTTTGCCGTTGGTTCACCCTCCAATGGCCGCTGCGGCCAGCGCACGGCGCTAATCCGAAGGCAGGAGCCAGGTGCTTCTCCTGGTCTCCCATGGGGTGCAGGGCCCAAGCACTTGGGCCATCCTCCACTGCACTCCCTGGCCACAGCAGAGAGCTGGCCTGGAAGAGGGGCAACCGGGACAGAATCCGACGCCCCGACCGGGACTAGAACCCGGCGTCCATATGGAATGTTGGCACCGCAGGCAGAGGATTAGCCTATTGAGCTGCAGCGCCAGCCCCAAGCACAGCTTTTCACAATACATACTTTCCATGGACATTTTGCACTTCACAATTTTTTTGCACCCAAGAAACTTCGAATGGCATTTTCCATGAACATTTTGAGGAGCATCGTATCGTAACTTCTCTGGGAAGCAAGTCCATTTCTGCACCATTTTGCCAAACAGCAGAAAGCTCACCTCAGCCACGTTAGTTTCCCCAGCTTGCTCTCCATTCTGAGGCCTCCGAGGCGTCCAGGCAGACACCATCCTTAGCCGAGGTCCATGCATATGGCAGCATCTCGCTTTGGTCTTGACCTTGAAGGATGCTGCTACACGGTCCGATCCTGGCTTTCACCCATACGGTCCCTCCGGATCTGCTGTCTGAATCCTCCCAGACTCCCATTTTTGTGGGCACAATATCTATACCCTCTGGAGCGTGGGAAACTCTGGGAGGTGGTCCCGGCCCACTGTCTAAGCACACAGCCATTTCTGTCACGGGGCTGGCATTCTCCCTGAGCCTGAGTGGGAGGCAGGGCACCTGGTCCTGTGGAACAGGTTTCTCCCAGCAGGTGGGGTTCCTGCTCTGCCGCACCCTCCCAGCCCACAAGCTCCAGGAGCCCTGCTCTGCCTCACTCAGTCCCCCCTCTCCCAGATCAGCTCTCTCCACCCCAGCCTGCTCCCTCCCCGCCCCATCCCACCCCTGGCTCAGCACCTGAGCCTGGAAACGCATCTAAGGTGACTTCCCTGAGGAAAGGATCCCACCGGGTCCTGTTGACTGAGGGGGAGGAAAGGAAATGTGGGAAGGGAAAAAATATCAGCTGAAAACCTAGGCTATCACGTTAGCCCATATGCGTTGAAACTGACCCTAACTTCAAACAAAAAGAGAAACAAGGACATAGAAACAGAAAATCAAGTCCAGGGGAAAGACAAGTCTTAACCCACAGCCCAGGGGCTAACTTAACGGAAGGCAGAGCTTCCTGGAGCCTAGGGGGAGGAGTGGAGACCCATTCACTTCTCGTTCTTATTTGCATTTATTTTTAGAGATTCATTATTTGAAAGGCAGAGTGATGGGGCAGGGGGGAGATCTTCCCTCTGTTGGTTTACTCCCCAAGTAGCTGCAATGGCAGGGGTTGGCCCAAGCCAAAGCCAGGAGCCTGAAACTCCACCCAGGTCTCCATGTGTGTGGCAGGGACCTGATTCCTTGAGCCATTGCCACTGCCTCTTGGGGTCTGCATTAGCAGAAAGCTGGAGTCAGGAGCTGAGGCACTCTGGTCAGGGACACAGGTGTGCTATCACTTTACTGCCAGGCCAAATGCCCACTGCCGGTCTTATTTTCAACACAGGGAAAATATACGAATTCATCAGGGGAGGAGGACAGGCGTCGGCATTGTGGCAAAGTGGATCAAGCCACTGCCTGTGACGCCAGTATCTCATATCATCGTGCTGGCTCCAGTGAGTCCTGGCTGCTCCACTTCCCACCCAGCTCCCTGCTAATGGGCCTGGGAAGCCAGTGGAACATGGCCCAAGTGCTTGGGCCCCTGCCACCCACGTGGAAGATCTGGATGGAGTTCCTGGCTCCTGCATTTGGAGAGTGAACCAGTGGATGGAAGTTCTCTCTCTCTCTCTGTCACTCTGCCTCTCAAAAAAAAATATATATAAACAAATTAAAAAAAAGAGGTTTTATTTTTCTCTCATTTTCAAAAGAATTTTAACTTGGAACCTTAGGATGGCAGCTCCAGGAGAAAAATGAGAATTTGCTGTCGCCCCAACCCAGAAATGAGCTCAAGTGGCTGCTTAGTCCTGGTCACCCCTGCCCAGGAGCCTGAAAACTTAAATATGCAAATCAAGTATAAACACAGAGGTTCCCCTTTACCCAAGACCCCCCCAGTGGGTGCCTGAAATCACAGACTGTAAGACTCCTTGTCTGTGCTGTGTTTCT
Source organism: Oryctolagus cuniculus (assembly GCF_964237555.1). NCBI lineage: Eukaryota > Metazoa > Chordata > Mammalia > Lagomorpha > Leporidae > Oryctolagus > Oryctolagus cuniculus. Next base: position 58,082,870 of record NC_091437.1, on the reverse strand, counting down.
CCTACAGCCTTGCTGTGCTGCCGCACAGAACCAGAGATCATCTGTGCTGCTGTGGGTCACGCCCTGGGGCCGCCTGTGCAGCTCTGCTCTTGTGCTTTGGGCCACTGTCAAGTAAAATCAAAGGGTGACCTGAACGCAGACACTACAACACCACAGCACCGGATCTGATAGCAGGGACTAGCAGGCGGGCAGATAAGCTGTACAGCGTGCACCTGCCAGACAAAGGGATGATTCACACACACACACACACCCCGGGAGAGAGCAGGATGGCCTGAGGGTTCACCACGCTGCTCAGAACAGCACACCATTTAAAGTGTACAAACTCTTTATTTCTAGAATTTTCCATGTAATATTTTCAGACTGTGGTTGACTCTGGGTAACTGAAGCCATGCAAAGTGAGACTACTGGTCAGGGGCACTGCACTGGTGACCCATCTGTTGCTCTCCCGTCTCTGTCTCCCATTCCCCAAGTCTGCTCCAACACAAGTCAAGGCACCAGCTCTGTGTCTGGCCCTCCAGGGCCAGCTGGTGCTTGCAGGAGGGTATGGAACCATTATTTTTTAAAAATACAAACATAAGTTACTATGCACACGTTCTGCACCTTGCCTCTTCTCTTTGCACTACCTCTGGAGAGAGTCCTGCATCAGTCCACTTTCTGGAATGGCTGTGTAGATTCACTTAGAAAGTCACAATCAGTTGTTCCTAATGATGCCGCAGTGAATGTCCTTGTGCATACTTCTTTGATCAAGCACAGAAGACTATCTGCTGGATAAAGACCTTAGGGAAGATGCTGTCAAACTGCACTACAAAAAGGCGGACCAGGTAGCATTATGCCACTAGTTTGTGAGCATGTTTATTTTCCCTAATCCTGCCAATGGAGTAGATTGTTGAAGGACTTTTATCTTGGCCAATTGGATAATGTTCTCTTTCTTGATTGTAGGAACTGTTCTATTTACAGAGGAGAACAGTTGGGTTGGGGACAGGCACTCCCAGGGAGGGTTATCTGCCTTGTGCAGGCAGAGCCAGATAACCAACTTCAGGCCCAGTGCAAAATGAAAATGCAGAGTTTCTTGTTCAAAGAGTATTCAGAGAGGCTAACCCTGGGGCACAGCGGGTTAAGCCACTTTGGAAAACACTGGCATCCCATACTGGATTGTCAGTGCAAGTACTGGATGCTCCACTTCCAATCCGGTTCCCTTCTAAAGTGCATGAAAAAACAGTACAAGATGGAGTGACCCAGCAGACGGAAGTTCTCTCTCTCTCTCTCTTCCCTGCTCTGTCCCTCCCACCCCGCCCAGTTGCTGTGCCCTTCAAATCAACCATCAACCTTTGTGCTTAACGTACTAAGAATCTCAGGCGGGCACAGGAAAACTTTACACCAAGTGTGGTTCTCCTCTCCACACAGGCTCCCGGGAAGGCTCGGGGGGTAGCCCGTGAAGCTGGGCCTGCATCCAGATCCCATGACAGACCCATGGGATACCAAGCAATCCTCAAAAGTGACGAGCCTGAGACTTCGCGTGACAGAGCGTCGTGCTTGGCTCTTGTGCCCAGCCTGCAGCTTCACAGCATGGCTGCTCCCGAGCTGCCAGAGGTCAGGGGTGTGCTGTCTTGGCATCTCAGTTCCTCAAGTTTATGCACCAAGAATCATCAGTTAGACCACCTGAGCCTTCTGTGGCTATAGGTGATGACTTCCTGTGGTGCTTTGGGGCCAATCCTCTTGCATTCTGTTCAGCTCCCATCAAAGCAGGCTGTGAGGAGGACTGAAGAGCAAGCAAATTATTAGGCATTGATCACAGGAGATAATGGTGAGAAGGGAGGGGGAGACAGGGAAGGGGAGAGAACCAGGAAGAGGTGCGCTTCCTATTGAAGAGACATCTGCACTCCCACGCCCCTGGCCACACTGTCCACAAGAGCCAAGGCACAAAAGCCACCTGGGTCTCCATCAACAGATGAACGAGTAAAGCAAATTTGAGTATATACGCACCATGGAATATTATTCAGCCATAAAAAATAATGGCGTCCTGTCATTTGTAACAAAGCAGATGAGACTAGCGAACAAAATGAACCAGAGAGAAGAAATATTGCGTATTCTCACTTACACGTGGAAGGTCAAAAGAAGTTGATCTGAATGTAGAACAGCGATCCTGGTGGTGGTGGAGGGTGGTGGGGAGTGGGCAGAGGAGGATGGACACAGTCATTCAGAAGGAATCCTTTCTGGTGCTGGGCAGCACACAGTCTGTATTTCACAAAGGACTAAGAGAGAGGAGTTGCAAGACCACACAGGAGGCAATGCTAGGGAGAGGGAAGTGTTAATTACTCAGATTTGATTGGCGCACATGGTGTATGCTTATTGAAATACCACACTGCACCTCCATACTTATGTACAGTTATTGTTGATCCAAGAACTTTTTAATGTCTAAGGAGAAGGAAATGTGAATTAACTGTGTTGATCATCACACTTTGAATATGTATATCAAATTATCAGACTGTACCCTGTAAACAGGTAAATTCATAATTTAAAACTGTTTAAGAAGAGACATCAGCAAGCAAAAAAATTGTCCAATAAAAGGCATTTTGGGCAGGCGCCGCGGCTCACTAGGCTAATCCTCCGCCTTGTGGCACTGGCACACCGGGTTCTAGTCCCAGTCGGGGTGCTGTCCCGGTTGCCCCTCTTCCAGGCCAGCTCTCTGCTGTGGCCCGGGAGTGCAGTGGAGGATGGCCCAAGTGCTTGGGCCCTGCACCCCATGGGAGACCAGGAGAAGTACCTGGCTCCTGCCATCGGGTCAGCGCGGTGCACCGGCCGCAGCGCGCTGGCCGTGGCGGCCATTGGAGGGTGAACCAACGGCAAAGGAAGACCTTTCTCTCTGTCTCTCTCTCACTGTCCACTCTGCCTGTAAAAAAATTTTAAAAAAATAAAAAAGGCAGTTTGTCTTATTTTAAGGCTTATTTATTTGAAGGGTAGAGAGAGCGATAGAGAGAGAGATCTTCCATCTGCTGGTCCACTCCCCAAATGGCTGCAACAGGCAAGTCTGGGCCAGGCTGAAGCCAGGAGCCAGGAGCTCCCTGCGGGTCTCCCTCGTGGTGCAGGGGACTGAGCACCTGGGCCATAATCCGCTGCCTTCCCAGGCACAGGAGCAGGGAGCTGGATGGAAAGCACTGCCTCAGAACTTGCCCTGGCCTCAGGTGTCAGATGTGGTTGTCACGTGGGTGGAGGAACCCACAGTGCCGCAATGCTGGCCCAAAAGGGGTGCTTTCAAGCTAGCTCCCTCTGGGACAATTGGAGCTCTCTGCCGCAGGGATTTCTGGGAGATGTGAGGCCTCCTCTCCACCTAGGGTCAGGCAGCTGGGGTCTTCATACCTCAGCTCCCTGCTCATCACTAGGGGGAGGGAAATACGTCCTGGTCTCTGCTCCTTCCTGCCTGCCTCACTGAGGGGCACTAGTGCGCAGGTGCCCCATGGCCAGGGGTGTGTCCTTAGGCTGAGAGGCTGCTGGGGTCCTGCACATGTCCTGTCTCCTTGGGACTCACTTCCCTGCACCCATAACTCCAGTCCTTGTAAGAGCCAGCCACCATCGTCCACTTCAGCTTGCTTGCTGATAGCAGCCAGCACTTCAGCACTGACCTAAGGGACAGAACCGTTTGTCCTGAAGCTCAGTGTTAGACCAGTGAGGGGAGGACTCATAGTGTGCACACCAGGCTGGGCTGGGGCGGGATACACCCACATGGGGGATGCCCACACGGACACTGCAAAAGTTCATGGAAATACATACATGAGGTATCTCCCAAATGTTCTTGGAAAGTGTATATTATGAAAAAAAAATCACACATTGATTTCAAAATGTTTTGCGCCACAGCAGGTTAAGCCACCACCTGCTATGCTGGCATCTCATATCAGAGCACTGGTTGAAGTCCCGGCTACTCTCCTTGCAATCCAGATCCCTGCTAAGATGTCTGAGAAAGCAACAAACGATGGCCCCAATGCATGAGCTCCTACATCCACGTGGGAGACCCAGATGAAGTTCCTGGCTCTTGGCTTCAGCTTGGCCCACCCCAGCCATTGCAGCTATTTGGGGGAGTGAATCAGTAGATGAAAGATCTCATATCTCTTTTGCTCTTGCTTTCCCTTTCAAATAAATAATAAATAAATCTTTTAAAAATGGTTTTCACCAAAATAAACTTTGGATTCCACTTTCCACACACTTTTGGAAGTGCCTTTGTGTGTCTAAGAGATACAGAGGAGCTGGAGAACTTGGGGAATGTGCTTGTCTTTTGCAGAGTTTTGTGGTAGGCTCTGAATTCCTCACAACCTTGTGGGTGCAGTCACCAGGGTTCCCCTGTATTATAGCCTCTCTGTTAAGAAAAAACGTTCATAGTCACCTGCTGGCCCATTTCTCAGAGTCAGCCAGTTGATCCTGCAAATGCGTATCTGCCCATCATGGCTGCCCTTCCATCCCCTCTGTGGCCCCTGCAGCTTGTTCAGAGGAGCCACCTGGGACCCAGCCTCTGCATTTCCCCAAAAGCTCCTTTTATGCTTGTTTGAGTGGAGCAAGAAAATTTTTGGCTTTTTCCTTAAAGGAAGTATTAGATGCTGGAATTAGATTTTAATGGTGATTTCTTAAGAAAACCATTCCCCTGAGCAGGTGTCAGGCACAATGGCTGGAGTTGCCTTGTGGAACACCTGCATCCCATATTGAAGGGCCTGGTTCAAGTCCTGGTTCCTTGGCTTCCGATCCAGCTTCCTGCTAATGCCCAGCCTGGGAAGTCAGCCAAAGATGGCCCAAGTGCTTGGATTCCTGCCACCCACGTGGGAGACCCGGATGGAGCGCCTAACTCCTGACTTTGGCCTCCTTGTTAGCATGTGGGGAATGACCCAGAGGTTGGAAGATCTCTCTGTCTCTCTGCCATTCAAATAAAATGGAAAAGAAAAAAAAGAAAAAAAGAAAAAACTGTTCCTGGAGGTCTGTGAGCATTGACTACATTGAGGATAAATCTAATAACCAGCCAGGAATCTTGAACATGTCAGCATGGGTGCTTTCCAAGACCCTTGGCAGAGTTTCGATCATTTTGTTCTTACAGGTAAGGAGTTGGTACTGCTGGGGAATGAGCATTTTTTTTCTCCGAAGTCATCCGCCGGCCCCCTGCGCGATGTGCACCCGCTCTGAGCTGCCTGTCACCTCTCTGGAGTCAGCTGGTGCTGTTGAAGCCAAGACGCGCCACAGAGGCCAGAGGAAGGGAGAACAGCGGGGGCAGGCGGGCGGATGCATCTGTGGCCGCGGGTGCTTCTGCCAGGACCCGCCCGCCGCCGCCGCCGCCGCCACTGCTGCTGCTTCTCTGGGTTTTTTTTTTTTTTTTTTTTTTTTTTCCCTCCCTTTGACAAGTGTCTGCCCGGAAACGCATTCAGCCTGTCTGCGGCTCACTCTCACTCGCCCAAAGGTCTCCTCGTGCAGGAGGCCCTCCGTGCTGCCCTCTCCAGGGCGGGGCTCTGCGTCCAGGTCTTTGTGCCTCAGGTCTCTGCAAAGGCATTTGCGCAAAGCCCATGGTCCCCGTAGATGAAGGTCGCCCCTGTGATTATTCCTGCAGCTGGTTCTCGCTGGCGGACACAAGCACTGCAGGCCCGGCGGCGCCCAGGTTACAGAGAGGAAAAGGGCCTCGCCGGGGTGACAGAGCTCCGCGGCGCTGCCGCTGGAATCTGCACCTGCTGGGCCTCATAGCCCCGGACTGCAAGTGGCTCGCATCAGTCCCACGCCTCCCAGGCCTGCCGCACCTCCCCTCACAGCACAGGGCGGCCGCACTTCTTAAGACGTTTCTGGAACCTTCTTCCACTTGGGGGGACTCTTCTTTTACAGCCTGAACCCTTTAATTTTGCTTCCAGTGTCACCTCCCGGCCCTTCTCCCCCACAGGTGGTTTCGAGAAAGACGTCTTGCACACCCTACCCACCACCTGGCATAAAACCCTTCAGGGCCCCGGCTCCCCCCGCCCAGGGATTCGGTCTCAGTGAGGAGGCCTCCCCACCCCCCTGGCTGCTCGGCCCTCTCCTCCCTTCCGTGTGCTCTCCTGCAACACCTGGCCCACTACCCATTCCCACAGCCACACATTTCTCCTGAGTACCCCACCCCAGGAGGCCCTCCAGGGCAGGGGGTATATTTTCTTTTCTTTTTAATTGATGAACTGTAGTTGTATATACTTAAGGAGTAGAGTGTGATGTTTTGATACAGGCACCTATTAAGGAATGAGTACATTGAGCTAATTAACATATCTATCACCTTACTTTGGGGGTGTGGTTAGAATATATGAAATATTCTTTAGCAATTTAAAAAATATTTACTTGTGTATTTGAAAGGCAAGAGAGAGAGAGAGAGAAAGAAATCTTCCATGCACGGGTTTACTTCACAAAAGTCCACAACAGCTGGAGCTGGGTCAGGGGAAAGCCAGGAACCAGGAACTCAATCCAGGTCTCCTACGTGGGTGCGTGGGTGGCGGGAACCTACTGGAACTAAATTCACTCATGACTGGGAATGCTTTGGAGTGACACACAGGACATCATTGCAATCATGCAACAAGACCCCTTTATCAGTGATTTAGGACCCGCAAACACTCATACATGGGAAATCAGAGAGAACTCGCTCGCCCTTCTGCTGTGAATACTTGACCTGGTACTGCCACTTACATGTACGCATGTGTGTGTGTGCATGCGCACGCGTGTGCGCGCGCACACACACACGCAGAAACACACAGACGCCAGGTCCCCACAGCACTTAGATTCCATTCGCGCAGATTCTAACGACGCTACCTTTTGAGAAGGGATAAAACGGCAGAAATGAAAGCGTTGGCTGTGTTTGAGAAAAGCCGCCGGGGAACAAGCAGACAAACCCTACAGCTTGGCATGGAGGGCTTGGAAGAACAGTCCCTCCAAGTAACTGATACCCTTCCTGAACGCCAATCCGTCTGCAGCGCTAGTCACAACAAAGTGGGGACGGAGCTAATTACCCTGTCCTCCATGTCCCCATTGAGACTCGAAGGCTTCCCTGGGCGGCACAGTCCGCCCCTTGCACTTTGCACAGCCATTTCGTCTCATCAACGTTTTACGTTCAATGACTTCATTCTGAATTCTGAAAACCATAGGAAAATGCAAGCTCTTTTAAAAATGTTTAAAACATTGAGGGACTGAGGTTTACGGAGCTCCTGTTACATCCTGGCTTGCTGCTGAGTCTTGGAAGAAACACAAATCCAGGTATGGTAGCCTAGAGATTTTTAAGGAGTTCTTAGTGATGCTTAAAAAAAAAAAAAAAATTCAAAAAGGCTTTTGGCAGCAGGATGGCTAACTTCATCTTCGTCCTTGTTGCCCTGCGTACCTTACACATTAGTATACATTTTGGCTTCCTTCAAAATCCACTCATGGGAGACCCGGAAGAAGCTCCTGGCTCCTGGCTTTGGATCAGCTCAGCTCTGACTGTTGCGGCCAATTGGGGAGTGAACCAGTGGATGGAAGACCTCTCTCTCTCTCTCTCTCTCTCTCTCTCTCTCTCTGCCTCTCATCTCTCTGTGTAAATCCGACTTTCAAATGAATAAATAAATCTTTAAAAAAATCCACTCATTTATTTTCAGAAACTCCTTAAATTGATGCAAATCACAGTGTGAAGACCAGCGTCTCTCATTGATACCACAGCAGGTGCCTACCCTTGCAGTCCTCTGTCCTGTACCTAGGCGAGTACACCAGTGTGCATGTGTGCATGTGAGTGTGCATGTGTGTGCATGTGTTTAATGGGGTAGAACACGTGGGGTGTCCTGCAACTGAATTGTTTCACTATTTAATGTGCTGGGGACATCATTCCATGTCAGTACCTATCAACTTTCCCCATTCTTTCTTTTTTTAAAAAGATGTATTTATTTGAAATGCATTCATAATTATTTATTACTTGAAAGACAATATGAGAGAGAGAGAGAGAGTGAGAGAGTGTGTGTGTGTGTTTATCCCCTCGTTCACTCCCTCAAATGACTGCCAACAGCCAGGGCTGGGCCAGGCCAAAGCCAGAAGCCTGGAACTCCATCCAGATGTCCCGTATCATTGGCAAGGGACCAAGCACTTAAACTGTTGTCCACTGCTTTCTCAGGCACATTAGCAAGGAGCTGGATCGGAGGCAGAACAATCAGCACTTGGATATGGGATGTCGGCCTCGCAAGTAGTGCCACAGCACCGGCCTGTCCCCAGTCTTGTTGGTGACTTCTTGTTCCTCTAGAGTGTGACCGAGCTCTAAGTGATGGACATTAAGTTATTTCCAAATCCCTCCCTTCCCTTCCAGCCCCTGCTATGGTCAATACCCAGGAGTATGTAATTATGTACACCTGCACTCTCATTCCAAAAATGTCCTTTAAAAAAATGAAGTGATGAGGCTGGTGCTGTGGCATAGCGGGTAAAGCTATGGCTTGCGGTGCCAGCATACCATATGGGCACTGGTTCAAGTCCTGGCTGCTCCACTTCCTATCTATCTCTCTACTATGGCCTGGGAAAGCAGTAGAAGATGGCCCAAGTCATTAGGTCCCTGCACCCATGGGAGACCCGGAACAAGCTTTGGCTCCTGGCTTTGGATTGACACAGCTCCAACCGTTGTGGCCATCTGGGGAGTGACCCAGTGGATGGAAGACCTCTCTCTCTCTCTCTCTCTCTCTCCCCCCTCTTTCTCTGCCTCTGCTTCCCTGTGACTCTGCCTTTCAAATAAGTAAATAAATCATTTAAAAAAATGAGGTGAAACCCACATCACCTACGTGAGCTTTCAGCGTACAAGTCAGTTGCACTGTGTGTCTTTGCAATGTTATGCAAGCATAACCTCTGGTCTCAAAACCTTGTCCTCACCCCAGAAAACACTCCTGACCCACTAAGTGGCCACTCTGAGTCCCCCTCCCCCGCACCCTGGGAAACTCTGACCTACTTTTTCCTCCTGGATGTGCCTGTCCTGCAATTTCATACCATATGAGGGGACTTCAAACATTCATTGGAAATGGAATTAATAGATGATGGCATTTTCCCTGACTTTCTTTCTTTTCTTTTCTTTTTTTTTTTTTTTTTTAAGAATTATTTACTTATTTGAAAGTCAGAGTTATAGAGCGAGAGAGAGCGAAAAAGAGAGCTTCCATCTGCTGGTTCACTCCCCAGGTGGCCACAACGGCTAGGACTGAGCCAGGTCAAAGCCAGGAGCTTCACTCAGGTCTCCCACGTGGCTGCAGGGGTCCAAGTACTTGGGCCATCTTCTGCTGCTTTTCCCAGGTGCATACACAGGGAGTTAGATTGGAAGTGGAGCAGCTGGGATTCGAACAGGTGCCCATTTGGGATGCAGACTTTGCAGCGGCTTTACCTGCTATGCCACAGCGTTGGACTCTCTGTGAACTTTCTGAAGCCCGTACACCCCATGTATGTAGTCTTTTGTGTCTGACGGCATCCACTCAGCTCATTTACAATGGAGCCCGTCCCAGTGGTGCTCGTCTCTCTCCATAGCCACACAGGCTTATCCAGTCCTCCACTGCAGGTCTACACTCTTCAGGAGGATGGTTCTGAAAAGCAGTGTGCACACAGGCACCACCTAGGGCCCTTGCAGGGTGGCCCTGCCTCACATATTTTGCTTCTATATCTAGAAGCAATCCGGGCTTGGCCACATGTCCTGGGAAACTTACGCCCGAGAACTTTGGCTGCCTGCTTTTTTTTTTTTTTTTTTTTTAATCGAGGGCAGGTGAAAAGAGCCATCGGCCCTCAAGTGCCTGGTGATATGGAGTTTCTCAAATTGGAGACAATGTTAGTAAAGTAACTGGCTTGGTCAGTTTTTATTATGTGTGCTAGCAAAGAATCAGCTCATGGTACAAAGGATTCCCGCAGCTCCTAAGACCTGGCCCTTGGGGGTTGCAAAAAATGGCAACAGTAATAAGCCCTTATGCTTGAGCCAGCATTGTGGGGGCTTGGTGGTGGCAGGCGGGTGATTGTCTGCAATACAGCACTATGTATTTTATCCAGGGTCAGGACTTCTGCTAACCCTGCACTCTGAAGCTCTATCTATCTCCTATTTTCAACTCTTTCTTTTTTTTTTTTTTTAAAGATTTATTTATTTATTTGAAAGTCAGAATTACACATAGAGAGAGGAGAGGCAGAGAGAGAGAGAGAGGTCTTCCATCCGATGGCTTACTCCCCAATTGGCCCCAACGGCTGGAGCTGCGCCAATCTGAAGCTAGGAGCCAGGAGCTTCCTCCGGGTCTCCCACGCGGGTGAAGGAGCCCAAGGACTTGGGCCATCTTGTACTGCTTTCCCAGGCCATAGCAGAGAGCTGGATCGGAAGAGGAGCAGCCGGGACTAGAACCGGCGCCCATATGGGATGCTGGTGCTTCAGGCCAGGGCGGGCATTAACCTGCTGTGCCACAGCGCTGGCCCCTTTACCTCCTTCTTTTCCTTGATCTCCTGAATCTTCCTTCAAGTGTCTACTGCGTGCCAAGTAAAGAAGGCGAGAAATGACTCTGCCCTTATGGGCTTGTGTTCCAGTAGGGGAGATGGACACACAACCAGGACAGGCAGTGCAGCACGAGGACCAGAAGGCATCAACTCACCTTATCAGAAATGAACGCATCCAACTGCCTATTGTGACACCCCTTGTCCAGTCTGGATGCCCATCTGGGTGACAGCACATGGACTAGACACGCAGATGAGTAACAGGTCGCGCCCTCCTCACAATGGTCCTGTGCACGAGCAGGTTTTTCACAGCCCAGGTTCAAATTCTGCTCCACTCACTACCTCTGAGCCTCAGGCAAAGGTACACCCACCAGGATTTTCCATACGCACTTCCAAGATGAGGATAATGCTCTATCTGCAGTGCAGAGAAACGAGGGGACTTGCAAAAGTTCATGCACATGTGGAATGAAAACATTATTTTGTTGCAAAAAAAAATTGAGATCCATGCATAGATTTTTCATAAGACACATTTTCCAAGAACGTTTTGAAGATCCCTTGTAGATGTGCAAAATCTAATGATGCATAATGATGCCCAACAGGACATCCTTTGTCCTGTTCCTAGATTCATGTCAGTCCACTTCCCCCAGAGGCCGGCTTCTCCACGGGCTGGTCCCATTTCAGACCAGAGATCCCCGGTGCCTGGGGAAAGGCTCCCGGAGGGCCTCCGGTTCACCTGTGTGCCTCTCCTCCTCTGCAGAAAACTGGTCAAGCGTGGTGTCCCACATCCACGCCCCTGGCTTGTCTGCCCACCCTCAGCATGCGCGGCTCAGCTCCAGCCTCTTTTCCAGGCGGAGTGCCCGCCTCCAGCCTGAGCTCCTCGGCCGCCCCCGCAGCACCGCAGGGCCGCCCAGACCTGCCTGCCGCGGCCAACAGCAGCCACGGTCATGCCCTCCTGACAGATTGAGCCCGAAGCGGGAAGATCTTTCTGTTAGAACTTTCTAACAGTGTCATAAATCTTTTATTAACATTTGGTATTATACTAATTAAAACTGTTCTCTATATGTATTATTAATTTCCCTAGCACTTCTTGCCGGGGTGACGGTTTTAGCCAGCTAAGCAGAATGTAGCACAGTAAATAAGAAGAAACTCATTTCCAGACAATTAGCCTTGCAGAAAAATAAGTTGGTTAATGGAAGGCATGATGATTACAAATTTTACCTAAATAAACAGGGTATCTTAATGGTAACTCTTCAAGCTAAGTAAACAGATTGCGGTGGTAATGTCCTAAGCAATACTTAAATGTAACTGTTTAATAAATTGGTAAATTACTCATTTCATCTTAGAACAAAATGGTAATACTGTAGTAATAACCTAGTATATATTCCGTAAATATGAAGCATTATCACTTTAGCTCTGTAGAAATCACCACAGTGATATGTCAGCATTGATCTAAAACTGCAGCATTTTATCTCAAGTTTATTACCCATTTTTGAGAATCGCTGAGATTTTCAGAGCATAATGGCAATAAAAGAAGAATTTAAAAAGCGCTTTAATGTGCATAAGTTAATCAGAGGTATCCTCGGGGGGAAAAGGAAATTTGGTAAAACATGAATTATAAGCATCATTTAAACTTACTTTGGACACTAGAGATAATAAATGGCACCATAATTTAGAAATAGCTTTTAACATCAATGACGGTAAGTACCACTTTACTGTTCATAAGAATTGCAGAGCGATGGTGCTGAGGCCAATTTTATTAGCCATTTTTTTCTTTATAAAAGCAATCCAGCCCTTTCTACAACTGAGGAGACAGGAACAAGAGTTACGTGCTAATATGCAAAATGCATTTAAGTTTTTTGAAATAGAGAATAATAAATTGTGCCAAAAGATAGAGTCTGGAGACAAATGAATGATCATTTAAAAAGAATAAGGCGCTCTCAGAGTTTACATATTTGGGGAAACTTGATAAAAAAAAAAGCCAACAAATTGTTCATACATTTTCCCATTTGCTGGAGTGTGCGGGTGTGCTTTCAAATCCGGGAGATGAAGTCATAAATCCCAGCGATTGGGAGATGCCGCAACAGGAATATAGTCTTGTAAATTGTCGTCACTGACAAATGGCTTTCCAGCTACCCGGAGTGCAGGTTCCACTTTCTGTTCAGGGCACCCAAGCCACCTTCCTGCAGGGCAGCCTCTGACCCTGACCTCTGCTTGTCCAGCACGGGCAGCCGCACAGCTCAGCTGTGGCTGGGACCATCACCAGGACTTACTGAAGCACCTACTATGTGCACCATGCTTGCCTGAGCTCCATGGGGCCTCAGGAGGGGCGTGCCTGAGATAGCACAGAGCCAGGCTACAGAAAACTGGTGGATGTGTGAAAAACAAATCCAAGACATCAGCCCAGAACCTGCCCTTGAGGGTTAGTCACTGCAAGCTCCAAGTCTCGTGCTCCCCATGGGAGGAATTTGAGGACACACGGAACAACATCCACTGTTCTTGGTCTTTACATCTTAGACGTGACACTAACATGGAAGTCCCTCCCTCCCTGCTTTCGAATAAAAACTGTGTGGAAGGCAGGGTCTTCACCAAAGGCAGCCCCTTCTGGAGGCAGATGGGACAGACAGCACACTGGCACTGACACTGGGAGAGAGGCAGAGAGAAGAGGACACTGCGTGAGACGTGCATCCCAAAGGCGCAGGCCTTCCTGCCCATGGTCCACCTCCCCCTGACTTCTCTCCTTGTTCTTCCTATGCACACTTTGCCATTGCCTGGTCTCTAGACATCAGCAAGCTTCCCTCTCTCTGAGACAGCCCAGGGAATTCCAGTCTGCCTGGCTTCCTTGTGGGAGAAGCCACATTTTGTGTGGGAATGACACTCCCACACCTGCAGCTGCCCCATCTCCATACAGCACTCCAGCTTGGGTTGGAGGCTTCGAGGCCAGCTTTCGAAATGGACTGGAGCATCCCGGGCTAGCACACGGAGAGAACTGCTATCCTCAACACAGCTCTGAGACCTCGGGGGAGTTGCCCTGTAAGGGTGCTGAGCCTTAGTTCTCCCATCTCCAAAATGGGGTTGAAAACTGTCCCACAAGACTATCGTGGGGACCAAGGGAGAAGATAGGCATGATTGTACTGGGTCGGTATATGGTGCATAGTAGGTCATGAATTAGGCTTTCTGGAACCTGAACACTTGGATTCTGACCCATTCACTATGTGACATCTGGAAGTTATGCAGCACCCCTAAACCTCACATTGGAACTTCAAAATGGAATATTCGTGTCTATCTATGTCCTGGGCCTGTTTTAAGGGTTAAATGCTTGGTCTACTGACTGGCCCATAGTAGGTGTTTTGTAAATGCTACTTACTAGTCCTGGTATCATTTAACAACGAGTCCTGAGATTTCACCATGTGCTAAATTCCAGCAACCAGAGGAGACTGAAGCCCCAGAAGGCAGCAGGGCACCTGGTCACTTTTTCTTAGAGTAATCTGGATGCTCAACCATCAATCAACAGTCATTTCTGGAAGGTTCTCCTTCAGGGAAGACGTTGTGCAGGGGGAAGGAAATGAGTATTTAAAACTGGGTTTGAAGTCCAGCTCCACCACTTCATTTCTGACCATGAGCCTTCTGATTGTGAACTTTAGTTACCACTAATAATACGAGTAAATGTTTCCTCACAGAATACAGAGGAGGAGGTAGAGTTTGAGCTGGCAATGAGCATACCCACATTCCACGTCAGTGTCTGGGTTCCAATCCCACCTCTGCCTCCCAACTCCAGCCTTCTGCTCATGTGCACCCTGGGAGGCAGCAGCAGGTCAGCAGGTGATCCCAAGTACTTGGGTTCCTGCCACTCAGGTGGGAGACCTGGGCTGAGTTCCTGGCTCCTTGCTTTAGCCTGGCTCAGCGCCAGTCATTGCAGGCATTTGGGGAGTGAAACAGGGGATGGGAACTGGCTCTCTCTCTCTCAAATAAATGAAATATAAATTTTAAAACAATGCAGATGAGGACTTTGAGGCTCAGAGAGGCCACATAACCCATGAGAAGTAAAGTTAGGATTTGAACCCAGGCCTGTGCAAGCTCCACCTGTGTGGCTGGCATTTTGGTGCTAATAGCAAAGTGCATGTAACTGCCATCTTCCCTCCCTCAAGCGGAAAAATCCTTGGGGCTCAGCCTAGAGAGGAGGCGTTAAGCTGCCTCTCAGCACCAGCCACAGGGATCACCAGAGCCTACACTTTAGCCCCGGCTGGGGGCTGTGATGGGACAGAAGCAGCCCCCAGATCCTCTCAAAGAAAGCCAAGAGCCAGCACGTTGCAGTCACCTGTGGGACGTCCCAAGGAGAGACAATGGGATAGGAATGGTAGCAGCCCCTGCAACGATTTTAAAGGACAACCAGGATTTTCTGGTCTGTGTGTGACAAGGTTGAGGAATGACAAGGCAGCCTGGCCGGAGTTCCCTTTGCAGTTACTTGAAGACCTTGGCTTTAATAACAGGGAGAGGCCTCTGTGGACAGAAGCTTTGGAGCTGGAGTTCCTGGGAATGCATTCAAGTCCTGGCACCAGAGTGCCCTTGGGGATGTTGCCTCACTCCTTGGAGCCTCAGCTTTTTCATCTGCAAAATGGGCATTACCGCAGTGCCCTTCTCCGGGGACCCCCCTGGGGATTCCGAGATTGTGCTCGGTGCTCGGTGGCTGCCTGGCTCAAGATCCATCGTGGGCGGGCGCAGGTGGCCGCAGTTCTGAAGGGGCTCTCCCTGCTGGGACTCCATCCAGCCTCAGGGGGACCCCACCTGCCCCGCCCAACAAACGAACACGAAAACAGCAGACAACACAGCGCTGCCCTCTCTCAGGGCTGGGTTCCCTTTCTGCCTCCCAACCCCACCCCCTCTTCCTAGCAACAAAAGTGACCCAGCTGTGGCGGCCCCGACAGCAGGTGCGAGCTCCGGGCTGTTGAGCGCGCTGGGTATTCCCGGGCGCCCGTGGGGCCCCGCACCACCTTCTCCTGCCCCAGGGCACCTGGCCCACTCCTACCCCAGCCGCCCGGGGGAGCGAGGCCGGGTCCTCTCCTGGGGCGCTCCGCGCACCCGTCGCCGAGGGCAGTGGATTTTTCCGGGATGAGGGCGAATGAGGCAAAGGATGCACAGCCGCCCGGGGCTCCAGGCCCTGGAGAGCTTGAGCGCTTGCTTCCTGGAGGCCGCCATCGATGGATGGCTTGATGGCGAAAAGGGCGCGCTCCAGGTAGCCGGCCAGCGCGGTCCGCAGGCTTTCAAAGCCCGTCTAAGAAGCACCCTGCACTGGGGGATTTGGTTTCTGAAAATCAGGGGAGTCTGGGTCAGCACAAGTCTCTCTAATGAGCCTGCGGATGGCGGTACCCCAGCCTGCGCTCCGGGTTCCGGGCTCCGGTCCGGGACGCAGGCGGCAGGCGTTCGGGTCCAGAGCCGAGTCAGGGCTCCTGGGTGAACCTGGGCGGGGCAGCCTTCTTTGCTCAACTTTCTATTCGTAGAATTGGAGCACAAGACTGTCCTGGGGACTCCGCGGGATGACAGAGCGTGTAAGATAATAAAAACAAAAACACGCTCACACATTCTGTTCAAATGTTTTTCTCCTGCCATTTCGCCGCTCGCCACACCGACGGAGCACACCGAGGCGCTAAGCGGCAGCCGGTCTGACACTAGAAAAGGTTTTCGTTTCCACTAAGGGCAGATGTGACCGCCGACCCCAGGGTGAGACCAGGACACCCGGTAGCCTTGCCCGGTCAAGCCAGGGGCAGGTTCTGGGCGACGTGGTCACCCTCTGCCGCCAGGGGCCAGAGAGGTGAGCCGAACAACACCACCACGGATTCAACACTCGCTCTATTAGTAGGCATCGAATTAGATTTTTATCCGAAAATAAAAAAATATTTTAAACGTGTTTTTGTTTTCATAGTAAATCGAGAATCTGCTGTACTATCAAATTATAATAAAAATAAACTTTGTTATTCTTCAATGACATGCTGGAAGCCAGAACTACTCGTTCAGGGCCACACAAACAGGGAACCGACGGAACCGAGGGGAGACCCCCAGCCACCGGCGCTGGCTGGCCGGAGAGGAGCCGGCAGCCCGGCCGGGGTTTTTGCGAGGGTCCGACCCAAGAGTGCGCGCCTGGGCCTGTGCGTCGCGAACCGGGGACGCCCTTAACCGAGCCGGTGCTCCCGAATAGGGTGGGCCGACGGATGTGGATTTCGCGCCGGGAAAATCGCTTCGCTCTTGAGAAACCTTCGCCACTCGCGCACGCAGGCGCAAGCACCACACTCGCTCGCGGTGGGTTTTTGATGCGCCGAGGCCGAGGTTGGGATTTTGACCAAGGTTCTCGGGGACCTTCCGTGTGGTTTCGATTCAGGCCCTGCGCTGGGTTGGAGGCCCCATTCCGCGACCCCTAAGCCCGAGCGCCTGGCCCCGCTGCGAGGGAAGGCGGCGCGCGCCGCTAGCAGCAGCCTAGGCCGTGGCGGGCGAAACGGCTCAGCGGGCGGCGGGCCCCTGCTGGCACAGCCGCGTCTTTCGGCTGCAGGTCGGCGAGAGGCGCCTCGCACCCCAAAAGAGTGCCACTCTGGGTGAAGAGGGCAGGTGGAGGTCGCCCGGCCCAAGGGCGCACCGGAGCCTCTGGCCTCACCGCTGAGCTCCCGGAGGCCGCTGCCAAGTCTCCCCTCTTCTGCATCGGCGGCAAATGGGGGCCAGCACGCAAGCCTGGGGAGCCAGTTTCACCCCAGCTGGAGCAGGGGAGCCGGTGTGCCCCACTCTCACCCCAGGCCTAGTGTCAGGGAGGATGCAGGGCCCCGGGTCCGCCTTCCTAACCCTCATTACGCCGGAGCTCCCCTTACTTTCCCCTCCACCCCTGAGAGTTGTTTTGGCGGCGAGGGCACCTGACTGCCACGCCTGCGCGCCCCAGTACTAACTTCTGAACTTCTCCGAGCCTTAGTTTTCCCATCTGCAAACAGGGGAGGTGACCCCAAGCCTCGCGAGTCGCGGGGACGTGCGCAAAGCTCTCCCCCGGTCGGCGCTGCAGACCCGGAACCGCTCCCACTACACACACTGAGTGCCCGGCCCCAGGATTTGCGAAGCGCTTTCTCAAAGGCTCTGATCAGGACGGGTCCTTGTCGCGTGCCCCCATTCCCGGACCTTGCCCGCTGCGGAGCTTACCCGGGAGAGCTGAACCGAGCGCGGCCTAACTCCTGCGAGGGCCTGCGGCCTGTCCCTTCACGCAGCCCGGAAACCCAAGCGCAGGCCGAACTTGCGCGACAAGTGCGTGTGGGCCCGCGTAGCTGCCTCGGGCTTCCCTGTCCTGCATCTGTGAAATGGGTGCGCCTTTAAGGGCGCAAAAGGCGGCGAGCTGTAGCCCTCGCCCTGAGGCCAGCTGCTTCTCTTCCGATGCTTTGCGCGGCCGGGCTGGCCGTCCACACTCACCTATCGGCTCCGGACCTTGGCTGGGAGACGGTCGCGAAGCAAGCGCCCATGCGGGGTCTTCCCGAGCCGTGCTCATTCTTTCCTCTCAAGCTCAGGCTGGGGGAGCCCGCCGGATCAAAACATTAACGCGCCAAGATTCTGCCCCATGGCCCTCCGGTTGGAGGGCCCTGAGCTGGGGGCATCTGTGGACCCTGGTCCAGAGCAGCCACACCGAGAAGCCCGCCGCGTGGCCTTACATACCGGGAGGAGGGGCTTAGGCACTAAAGGTCCGTGCACCGAGCAGGCAGTCTCTCTTTCCTGCCGGGGGCGCCCCAGCCGCTACGGGTGCGAGCTGGTCGCAGAACATAGAGACCTCCTGGAGTCAGCGCTCAGCCCCCTAACTCCAAGAGACTCCCAGCCCGCGACGCAGAGCGCGAGGCGCCAGAGAGTGCCGCGAAGGCCCCGGGTGCGCGAAGGCCAAGCGGTGCCGAGTGCCGCAGAGAGACCCGGTCCCCGACTCCCTGCCCGCCTGGACGCCGACCGCGGCCCGGCCTCTCCGCCAGAGACCCTTTGCGCCAAGCGAGGCGTCAGAGAGAAGGAAAGAAGTGACGAACGTAGGTTCGCAACGAGGTCCCACAATCGAGCCTCCTCCTGGCAAAACAGCTCGGGTAGTTTAGGAAAACAAAACGCTAGGCCGTAGGAGGAGCAACAGAATAAAACGAAGGGGAGTTGAAAAGCGACGCCAGGCCCCGTAGAAGCGCCAGCCTTTCTCGACCGGCTTTTCAGAGGGGAAAATAAAAACATTTCAGGAAAACACCGTCGGAAGAGACCCCAAGTTCCGTGTCGCCCCCAGGGCATCTGTAAACCCCCAGGGGTGCAGATCCCGGATCTGTAGCATTTGCGCGTGGATTGAGGGCAGGAGGACCAGGAGCAGCCGGGGAGGGGGTGTCAGCCGCGCTCCCCTCCCCCAGAGCCCTGCCAGTATGGACCATCGTGCGGACCGTCCTGTGGTCCGCGTGCAACGAAGGCTCCGAGGCCCTGGGACCCGCGAATGGCTCCGAGGGACGCAGTGGGGGCGAGGCGGGCACGCACTCTGGGACTGGTCCCGAAAGTGTTTAGCCTTGGGGTGCTACTGGGAGCCCGACCGGGACCAGGGAGGAAGGGAGAAAGGTGAGGAAAAAGAGACAAAGAGCGAAGCCAAGAGATTTTGAGGGATGAGACAGGGAAGACAAAAAGGACAAAAGAGGGTGATGGAAAAAGAGAGAGAGAGAGAAGAAAGGAGGGATTCAGAAATCAAAGCAAAAGAACGAGCTAATAAACATAAAACTATAAGGAAAAGGAAAAAGGAGTAACAGAGAGCAGGAGTAGCGCACAGAAGAGGAAATGGAGAGCAGCATAAAGGAAGAAATGGAGAGGCCAGGAAAATAATTTCTCAAGGACCGAAAGAGAATGACGGGCGCGAGGAGGTGATCACGGGCGATTGGAGTATGTGTTTGCTGGAAGGGGCCACCGCTCCCGGTGCCGCAATCCCGACACTTCCAACTCTGGAGCCGCCGTTAAGCTTGTTGGACCGGATCGCGCCGCAGCCCAACTCCGGCCTAAGGTTCTGACTATTCCGGGCGCCCCGCCCCCTCCTGTCCAGTGACGTCACCCGACGTCATGCCCCATCTGGGGTCCCACGCAAACCCGAGAGGGAGTCCTGGGGTTGCGCTTTGCCCTTGCGTTCGGAGACCTGGGCCGTGCACCAGCTCTGCACTAACAGCCCGCGCCCAGTGCGCCCAGACAGCCGGGTCCGTGGGTCCAGCCCTGGGTCCCTTCCCAGGCCCCGCTGGAAAAAGAACGGAGAGCGGGTTTCGGGTTCCCAGGGATGGGGGGGCGGGTTCCTCGTTCCGGCTAGCATTCCAAGAAGTTGGAGACCACCCGGATTCTCACCCGCCCAGGTGCACTAGACTAGGTAACGGCCCAAGTACGGCCCAGGCCTGGCCTTGCACTCCCCAGCGCTGGTCCGCGTGCGGCCTTCGGGCCTCCAAGCGCCTTCACCCTCAGGGCGCAGGCACCCGGGCTGCGGGAGGCCGGCACGAACTGACCTGCACCGCGCATCCTCCGCGGGGCCGCGGCCGGGGTCCGAGCTGAGCCGAATGCCGACGAACCTTGGAGCCGTGGACGCGCCCCCCGCACACCGCCGCTCGGCTGCTACCGCCGCAGGGGTGGGGCGCAGGGCTGAGGTCGCCAAGCATTATTGAAACGAAAACGAAATAAAAGCGGCGTTAAGTGAAATAGCTAACTTTTTTATTAAATAAAACGACTTAAATAAAAGGAACGGAAAAAGGAGAGGAGTGGACCCAGCCTAAACGCAGGGTGACCCCGGCCCCTGGAGCTCCCCCCCGCCGCCGCGGGGCCGGCCGCCCCTCCCCCAGCGGCCCCCCGCGGTGGGGGGAGCTGAGGGCGGGTTTCTAAAGAAAAAAGCCAAAAGTTTTATTATTTACACGTTTGGGCAAAAGTACAAAGTATAATACAGGCGCCCAGCCCGGGGGGATGCGGGCGGGGGGCGGAGAAACGTAAGGCGCTTTCTTTGTCAGGCCCGGGCCTGGGGCGGGACGGGGCGCGGGGCGGGGGGGGGCTCGGATTGTGCAGCCGCGCGGAGCCCGGGCCCAGCCCCCCTCCGCGGCCGGCCGGTTTGCTGAGGCGCCCCGGGGCCTCCTGGGGCTTGGTGTCCCCTTCCCTTCTCGGCCTCCGGTGCCTCCCTCCTCCCGCCCCACCTCCCCCAGCCCGGCTGGGGGGTCCGGGGCGCCCCGCCGGGCGGGGGCGGCGATCCGCGGCGACGGTGCGCGCGGGCGGCTCACACCAGAGAGGTGACGGCGGGGACCTTGGAGCTGTCCTCCTCCCAGGGCTGTAGATTCTGCAGGGCGAAAAGCGACGAGTTGTGCAGACAGAGCGGATCGGGTTGGATGGAGTCGTTGAGGCTCTTTTGGAAGGCGTCGTGTTGCAGCTGCAGCATGAGCCGGCTCGCCTGCTGCCGCTCCGCCTCCCGCTCCTCCGCCGTCTGCCGCCTGCACCAGGGGAGGGAGAGGGGCAGCCCCGTCATACACCCGGCGCGGCCCTCCCCGGAGCTTCCCGACCCGCGCTGGACGCCGCAGGCCCGCGTCTACGGCGCGTGGCCCGGGGTCGAACGTTTTTGTGGCTCACGCAGGGGTCACCGGGAGGGAACTGTGTCCACTTGCATGCCCGGATCCTCTGGCTGGGCCAACAATATTGTTTTTTCGCGGGATAACAAGGGTGGGTACAGGGAATGTTTTAAATGGACTCGGCCCCGTGGGCAGCAGGGGCGCCGGGAATGTTCTACATCCCCGCGGGGCGTCCGGGGCCCGGGCAGCCTCACCCCGTTCTGCCAGGCCCTGTCTCGAACCCTTTTTTCCAGGATGCGATCGCTTCGCTGTTTACGGGTTAGATGGAAACGAATCGGATAGAGACTGGACTCAGAGTGGGACACGGAGCCCGCGAGGAGGGTCGGGAATCGGGGAGGGCGGGCAAGGCTGAGGGAGGGGAAGAGAGGGCTGGGGGTGGGGGGAAGCGGGGAGGAGGGGGAGAGCAGGTGAGCGGAAATCGAGCGAGCGCCAGGAGACAAAACGCCGGCAGTTGGAGGTGCTGATGAGGTTGGGGGTGGCGGGTGGGCACCGAGGAGCAGCCGAGACGCTCCAGCGATGGAGAGAGAAAGGGGTAAATAAAATCCGGGAACGGGGAGGCGGCCTCACCAGGTGGAGAGGGCGCGGGGCTGCGGCGCGGGGCGGGGCAGGGACAGGGCAGGTGCAAGGTGAGCCGGGCCCGGCCTCTCTCACCGCCACTTGGTCCTCCGGTTTTGGAACCAGGTCTTGACCTGCGCGTCCGTCATTTTGAGGGACTTGGCGAGCGCCGCCCTCTCGGCCGAAGCCAGGTACTTCTGGCGGTGGAAGCGCTTTTCCAGCTCGCAGATCTGCACCCGGGAGAAGGATGTGCGCGGCTTCTTACGCTTGGGCGGCGTCCGGTTCTGGTAGGGGTGGCCGATGCGCCGGGTCACGGTGAAGGGCGTGAGCGCGGCCGCCGCTGCGGAGACACGCGAGGCCCCCTGAAGCCCTGTCCGACCCGGCCGCCGCTCAGGCCCCTGGCGGACGCTGGGGCGCCGCGTGGGACACAAAGTGCTCCGCTGTGTCGCTGGTCGCGCGCGTCCCCAGAGGCAGCCGGCGGGTCGGGAGACGCCCCCTCCCCTTTCTCCTTCTCCCTCCCCCGGACACGGGTTTCTTTTCCCGCAACTCGTCGCTTCCCCTCCCCTCTACCTCTGCCTGGGGCCCTGGGCGCCAAGGCCTCCGCCGCGCTAGGGCCTCCGGATTCGTTTCCGGGGGGTGGAGCGCACAGGGCGCGGCGCCCCTGGCCCCCCGGAGGGCTGAGGCCTGGTGCCTGTTGGCCCGCTGGGCTCACCTGTGAAGCGGTCTTTCACGAAGCGGCGGCTGCTCTCCATCCAGGGGAAGTTGAGGCCGCCCAGACTGGAGACTGTGGGCACGGAGGGCATGGCGGGCAGCGCGCTTGGCAGAGGCGGCGGCACGGCCCCGGGCAGCGGCCTGTGCGCCGGCACCCGGATCACTCCGGCGGGCGCTAGGCTTAGGTTGACACTGTAAGATCCCGCGTCCTCGAAGGGCGCGCCGAGGCCGGCAAAGGAGGCGGGCAGCGACGGGTATGTGGCGCCTGGACGGCCCCCGGGGGGCCCTCCCAGGTAGCTGGCGCCGTCGGGGCCCCGCGGGGCGGGCGCGCTGTCCTGGTCCGGGCTGTTGAGGATCTGGTCGATGCCGAAGCTGATGGGCTCGTGCGGGTGCGGGGTCTGCGCGCTGGCGGGCGCCTCCATCCTGGGTGGGCGGAAGGGCTGGGCCGGGCTGGGCGGGGAGGCGGCTGGGTCCCCGTTACGGCGCGGCCATGGAGCGCCCGGCGCCTCTCGTCGCACTGAAACTTTGCCAAGAGTGCGCGGGCCCGACAGGCTCTGTGTCATCTTTCTTGAACCGAACCTGGAGTTTCCGCTGCTAATTCCTCTCCCGCCGCAGCCATTGGCTGCGATCAACAAGCCTCTCTCCTCTCATTGGCTCTTGGCTTTCAATAAAGGCCTAATTCATGGAAATAGGAGCTTAGGGACTGTTCCAAGGTGACATCATTTTAACAAACGAACAATAGGTCAAATTTATTAGCCGGGATAATGGGCGGCGGATATTAGCGCCCGAACCGCAGCCTCCCAAACCCGGAATCTAACGAAGCTGCAATTAGCAGACGCTCCCCGCTCCTCCCGGGCCCCGGCCGCTTCCCCGCCGCCGCGCGGGGCGGGCAGGACGCTCCGCCCGCGAAACTGTCTTTTTGCAGAGGGGGTTTTCGTTTTCTTCCAAAATGTTTCCTCCGCGTGAAAACCGAACCCAGTGAATCCTGTCAACCACAGCGGAGTTGCGGCCCCGGAACGACTCCCGCGGAATCAGCGGAAGCCTCTCGGAGAATTCGCCGCCGAAGGAGCAACGAATCGGGCGCACTCCAGGGCGCAAGGTCCGCACTCCCTGCGCCCCGGGTGAGGGGAGCGCCGTGGCTTTCTGCGCGCTCCGGAGGACACCGACCCGCGTGGGGAGAATTCGCCCTGCTCACGCTTCGGCCGCGGCGTCGTGGCCACTTTGGAGACGCTCCCTGGTTCGGGCCGGGCGGCCCGAGGCGGGAGTCTGCAGGTGCCCACGCGTGCCTGGCCAACCCTGGCAAGGGACCCCGGGTCGCCCGGCGGGGAGCGGGGATATCGCCCTTGGAAATTCGTTGCAGGATGGACGGGGCAGGGGTCGCGCGGTGGGGGGCCTCCTGAGGCTCGGAAGGTCTCGGGACCTCGGGTTGCTGGGATGGCAAAAGAGAGGACGACTCCTGTTGGGGGCAAATAGCGGGATTTCTCTGGGAATCGTGAGCACTGAGCCCCTCCTGGTTCCAGTCCGACCTGGGCGTTTCGCGCCCTCGGAGACTGCCCAAGCAGGCCCGGGCCCCGAGGCCAGAGCGCACGCGAAGCGGGCACCTTCGGCGCCAGCCTGCGGGAGGCAGAGCCGGGTTCGCTCCCGGCTCATTTTAAAGTCGTTAGGTGTTAAACTCTGAGGGCTGCACCCAGGGCCGGGCCTCTCCTGGCGCGCTCTGTCGTGCCCACAGCGGCGAGGGCTCTGGTGTGCTGTTGGCCAGAAGTGACTTTAGATTTGGGCCAGTGGCTCTCCTGGCTGAGTGACCTTGAGCGAGTGACTCGTCTCTTCACGCGTTGGTGTTCTTCTTTGTAAAATGCAGAGTAATGCGTGCACGGGGCGGGTTGGCCGGGAGCCGCGAGTGAGAACCAGGCTGGGCACACGGTAGCGCTGGGCTGTGGCTCCCTTCCCCGCACGCCTAGAGAGAGATGGTTGATGCATTAGTGTTACGATTCTTGTTGATTTTGTTTGCAGCTTTATTTTATGGGCCGGCGGGCTCCGTATCTTGGAGAGAAAGGCAGTGAGTTTCAGAGGTGCTGCTTCTTCTGCCCTGCTTCCAAGAGACCAGAGGCCTCCAGGCTGGGCTCTGTGACCTTGGGCAAGAGGCTGGCCCTTTGGGAAGCTCTGTGTTGGGTGGGGAGAGCCAGGCCTGAGGCAGAGAGAAGCGAGGAGCCTTTGGGGCAAGCACGCCCCACTGCCTCCAGGCCCAGGCCCGTCAGTGGGGCGCCTCCTGCTTCTTAATTCAGCCTGTGCCCCTGGCAGTCTGGGGGCTGCTGGGTCCCTCACTTATTTGTAAAACAGAAAGGGCAACAGCTACCCCTGTGAGAGCTGAGTGAGATGACATCTGTGGACGTGGCAGTGAGACACTCGGGCCATTATGTAATCATAACTTTAACGGCAGCCGTCAAGCTGCGGGCCTGAGAACTTTGCGTGTGCCAGGAAGGGGCTGCACGCTTCCCCAGAGCCCCGCGGCGGAAGGGTCATTGGTGACCCCGGTGTTTGGCTGAAGAGGGAACTGAGGTTCGGAGTCTGAGTGATTCACACACACACACACACACACACACGCACATGCCCAGGGGCTAGCGCTGGCACCTCCCCGGCCCCACGCCCCTGCTGCCTCCCAGAGTCCTGGATGCCAGGCCCGACCTTGCCACTTCTCTGCGCAGCTCAAGTGGGAGAGGGAAGGCCCACGCCAGCGAGGTGCGGGTGTGGGGTTCAAACGGTGCCGGTGGTGTGGCCATGGCGTGTGCAGAAGATCTCCATCTCTTCCTCAGTTTACCGGCTGTGGGCTAGGAAGTGTTCATCTTTCTGCCTCAGTTTCCCTTCTAGTAAAAACACCACCCTCGTGTGATTATGCAAGTTCACCAGTGTCAAGGGCTCTGCCTCCCTGCTGGGGTCCTGGCTTCCTGAGGGAGGGCCTGGGTGTCTGGGCTTTGTGCCCCAGCTCACGAGCTCATAGGCTGCCGAGCAAGGGCCATCAATGGAGGCGGGAGCAGCTCCGAGGACCGTGGTTCCCAGTGTGTGTTCCCCAACCAGCAGCGCCAGCATCGCTGGGAATTTGTTAGAAATGCAAGTTCTTGGACCCTAGCCCAGAGCTACTGAATCAGAGACTCGGGTAGGGCTCGGCAGTCTGTGCTAATGCAGGCTCAAGTTCGGAAACCAGTGGCCAGGGTCTTCCCCTTTGGTCCAAGTTTTCGCATTTCCTGTTGCGCGTTGTGGGGGAGAGGCTCTTGGGGTCCGCGCTGAATCCCTGTGCTTGGCTTCCCATCCGCCTCTCTGCCTTCTCTTGCTCAGTTCTTGCCCGAGGTTTGTCTGTGTTATCTCTCTTTAAAAGAAAAATAACCTTTGACTTGCGGATACTCTTTTTTTATGCCCCTTTTCAGGAATGTCTCAGTTTTATTTTTAGTAGTTCCTTCTTTGTTGAGATGAAAACTTAGCTCATTTGTCGATGTTTCCCTTTTTAAAATAAATGGATTCGAGGTCATACATTTTCTTGTGAGCACTGTTTTGGCTAAACATATTTTGATATGTATTTGCTGTTCCTGAGAATATAATGTTTTTTTTTTTTGCCACTCCTTTTTAGCTGCTACCAATCGAACAATGACACACACACACACACACACACACACACAGAGAGAGAGAGAGCGCGCGCCAGATTAGAAAATGAGAAATCTAAGAAAAACTTCCTGGATGTGCACATACCCTCTACTCCTCCCCATGGAGAAACTGGGAGAAAAGCTGGTGGAGCCAGCGCCTCTGGGAGTCTGTAGGAGAGGGCGGGGCTTCCGAGAGGCAGGATGCCACAACCTCCAACTGGTCCCTGAGCCCAAACGCAGGAGGCTCACTCTGCCACTGGCTTCCTAGGTGGTGCCTTGGGGATTTTAATTTCCCAGTGCTGTAAAAATGGGGTAGAGCGACCGGCACTGTGGTGTAGCAGGGAAAGCTATTGCCTGCAATGCCCACATCCTGGTGTCCTGGCTGGTGTCCTGGCTGCTCCACTTCTAATCTAGCTCCCTGCTAATGCACCTGGGAAAGCAGCTGAGGATGGCCCGAGTGTTTGGGCCACTGCACCCATGTGGGAGACCTGGAGGAAGCTCCTGGCTTCAGCTTGGCCTAGTCCTGGCTGTTGTAGTCATTTGGGGAGTGAACCAGTGGATGGAATTCCCCCTCCCCCTGTCTCTCTCTCTCCCTCCCTGCCTCTGCCTCTCACTCTCTGTAACTCTTTCAAATAAATATATAAATCTTAAAAAATAAAAACGGTGCAGAAATGGAATCAGGAATCTTAACTACATTTGGGTGGGCTACTCTGTTTGAAAGACTAATGAAAATATTAGGTCTAATAAAGGCAAATCCCTAATTTGGTGCATGCACTGTCACAGGTCGCTCATCATTTTTGGATCACACGCCCTACTTAGGAGTCTCCAGGGCCTTGCAGGGTCTCAGGGTGCAGTGGATGGCTCTGAGGCAGCTGCTCCCATCTCTTCACCCATTCATTTATTTATTCAGCAAATATTTACTCAACATCCATACACCTTTCCTGGACCACAGCCCAGCTCCGGGGCTCCGTGTGCCCCTCTGGCAATGGGGGCAGTGTGGTGTGAGCTCTTCCACACTGTCTCCGCCATGGGGAGGGCTGAAAGTGTCTACTGAGGAAGGACAAGGCCATTGGGTGCTGGGTGCTCCTGGGGTTCACCTCCCCCCCGCAGTGTCACATGGCTTCCAGGACAGTTGGCTTAGAGAAGTGATGTCCCCTGTCCAAGCACGTGCAGCCAGGAAGGAACAGAGCTGGCATCCGGACCGAGGACCGTGTAGGCTGCAAAGCCCACTGTTTCTACCCTGGGAACAGGTAGTCGGGATTCTCAGCCACAGCACTGAATGGGGAGGCGAAATCCTGGAGGGTCCTGGTGAAAGAGTGTGGGAGTGGGCTGCACACTGGCTCGCTCCCAGCTGGCCTGGGAGCTCCTTAGAGCAGAACGGTGGCCTGGGGCTGGGCCCAGCGCCTGCCTCCCCCCTCCCCAGTCCCGAGGATAATCCTGGAGTTTGTGGTATGAAACAGAACGACATACACGCAGTGAGGCTGGGTGAGGGCCACGGAAGATGCGGTCAGCTCCGGGGCCCAGGAATTTACGCCGTCAGCATGTGCCTCCCCCAGCTCTTTGTGCTGCCTGTCCCCCCCCTTTTTTTTTTAAAAAACCATTTATTTATTTACTTGAAAGGCAGAGTTACAGAGAGTGAGAGACACACAGAGAGATCTTCCATCCGCTCATTCACTCCCCAGATGGCCTCAACTGCCAGTGCTGGGTCAGGCTGAAGCCAGGAGCCAGGAGCTTCATCCAGGTCTCCCGCATAGGTGCAGGGGCCCAAGCACTTGGGTCACCTTCCACTGCTTTCCCAGGCCATTAGTAGGGAGCTGGATGGGAAGTGGAGCAGCCAGGATACTACCTGCACTCATATGGGATGCTGGTGGCGCCCCACCCCCACCCCCACCCCCACCACACTGGCCATGCACCGCCTGCGCCTTTGCTTCCTGTGACACCTGGCTCCGCTTCACCCCTCTGCAGGTCCTCTGAGGCAGCACCCCCTCCCCAGTCATTCTCCATCCCTGTTTCTTTACTTTGCTGTCCTCGGACCCCACCTTGGTTTCCTGCTCGCCCCCGCAGGGCAGAGGCTTTGTCTCCGTCACAGCACTGGTTCATCCGTGGCAGGTGAATGAAAGATCTTAGGATCCTGCAGCTGGGTCAGACCCAGGCTCTGGCCTTGATGAGAGCCCCAGCCGTCGCTGGGGGGGGGGGGGGGAGAAGCTGAGCCCAGGGCTGGGGATTAGAGGTCGGGAGGCAGGAAGGGGCCGGAGTGGGGTGGGAGGCTCATCTCTCCATGCGGGGCACCAGTGGAGACCTCAGAGGGCTGCGTGGGCAGTGCCCGTGTGCAGATGGCAGTGTGGGCAGGGGAGCAGGGCCTGGTCTCTGCATATAGGCTCATGGGATGCGGGACCTCCAAACCCCACCTCACTCCTCCGTGGGCTCCTCTCCCTCCCACCGCCACGGTTCCCATTTGTGCTGTACAACTTTCCTCCCTTCCTGACAAATTTCTCTACTAAATTTGACTTCGTTTCAACACTTTTGTTGGGCAAATTACATTAAGATGGATGTTGCAGGTACCCTTTATGGTTTATTTATCATGATACTGTTTGTATCTCACGCTTATAAATAACTTATGTTATAGCTTTTGTTTGTGGAAATGTAACTTACATATTTTATTACGCTTTCTGTAAACCTCAAAAAGAATCTTGTCAAGGAAGCGCTCTTATCAGCAATCCAAACTATGGGACGTAAAAACCGACACTAACATTATTTTTTAATATGCCAAGGAGCAGGTTACTCTTGCTGTAGTTTGAAAGGTTTGCTGTCATCGTAAACTTGTGCCTCAATAAAACATTAAGAAGTCTCAGGAATGATTTTATAAAGTTCAGGAAGGAGGATGGATCAGTGGCAGAACCCACAGACACAGCGCAAAGAGCCCAGGTCCTGGAGTGGCTTTTCTTTGGGCATGCCTAGTGTCATCGGGGGGTCCCAGAGGGTTCCATACCCACTCCCCCTCCCAGCTGTCCCCCACAGCCAGCTGGGCAGCCCCAAGGCTCCGGATTGTAGTAGAAGGGACACATGAGCGTGGGAGTCAGACGGACCTGCCTGCTTTTGAATACTGGCTTGTCCACTTTCAGGCTTTGTGCTTGGCCTTTTTATTTTTATTTATTTTTTTTAATATTTATTTGAGAGACAGGGAGACAGAGAGAGCTCCCATCCACTGATTCACTGCCCAAATGCCCACAACACTGCACTGGGATGAAGCCAGGGGCCCGGAACCCTATCCAGGTCTCCCACATGAGTGGCAGGAACCAATCACTGGGTCATCTGCTGTCTCCAAGGGTCTACAGAAGTGGGAAGCCAGAGTCAGGAGCCGGAGCTGGGAACTGAAAACCAGCACTCTGATTTGGGCTGTAGATGTCTTAACGGCTAGGCCAAACACCTGCCCCTTGTCTCCCTGTTCTCAACTGTAAATGGGGACAACAATACTTGATATTCCTGTTGGGAAGCATTAGGCAAGGTAGCAATTTGCAATGCTGAGCGGGCACTCAATGAATGCTAGCAGTTCTCATGGGTTTGTGTTTGTCTTGGGACTCTTGCTTGTCCAAGTCAGGGGAACCTTTTATCTGCCAAGGGCCATTTGTGTATTTATAATATAGTTTGCAGGCCTCACAAAATGATCAGCTTCACAACCAGCCCGCTAGGGATTCACTGCATTTCCAGTCCCTGTGGTGCCTTGGCAGGGCCAGAGCAAAGGATTTCACAGGTCTTATACAGCCCATGGGTCACGGGCCAGCCAGGCGGCCCCGCTGCCCCCTCCGCCCACCCCCGGCCCCGCCCCCAGGTGCTCCTTTTCCTCCTTAGGGAGCAAGTTCTCTCACACGCTGCTTCCTAACCTGCTGGCCAGCTCACGTCCAGGTACAGGTCCCCCAGGCCGGCCGGCCCTCCAGCATCCTGGGTGGAGAACAGAGTGCAGCGTTCCCTGGGGAGAGGTTCTGCACTCAGTGTGGAGGGCGCAAATGGAGCCCGAATCCCTTCACCAGGTCTCTTGCTTGAGCATGGGCTGGAGCGGGTGGCCGAGGCCACGCTGCATGCGGGGACGCGTATCTATGCTCCTGCATCCAGTCAGAGCGGGGTGTGCAGATGGGCCCACAGGTGGCTCAGGGCTTGTGCTTGTTAAGCCTTGTGGATTTTCCCCTCTTGGTGAATATCAAAGTCAGGCACATTTGTGATGGGGCTGGGTCACATGACACCTGCACAGGTTTGGGTGTGTCCTCGCGTGCCTGTGTCCTTGGGATTGGATGTCTCCTTAGAGACCACTCCCACCCACGGCTCCAGGTCTCCCAGCGCCAAGGCGATTCTCCAGGCAACAGAGCCCCTAATTGGGATCTTGGCTGTTGTGGGCTAAGCGTGCAGTGGAGCGTGCTCCCTCAACACCCCAGCTTCCCCTTCTCCTCTCCCTCCCTCGGGAAGGGCTCGGAAGGGAACTGGGCCCTCTCAAGGAGATCAGGTTTACAGGAGGAACCTGTAGCCCAAAGCCAACCCGGGCAGCAAAGGCCAGAGGACTGAGCTGTGGCTGACGGCTTTCCCTGCTTCCTGGTAGACACCTAGTCCTAGTGGTGTCCTTCCAGGGAGCATGATACGGCAGGAGTGATGGGAGATGTTCCCTCGTCCCCAGACAAGGCTACATACCACCGCGACTTCCAGCCTGCTGCACTTGCTCTGGCTACTCTCCGGTGGAGCAAGATGCCATGCTGGGAGCCGCCTGTGAAGAAGGCCACCGGGCCAGGAACTCAGGCAACAATCCTGGAGAAACTGAGTCCCGCAGATAACCACGAGGGAGCGCGAATGTAGGTCCTTCCCCAGCCAAGTCTTTTTTTTTTTTTTTTTTTAAAGATTTATTTATTTGGGGCCGGCGCTGTGGCTCAATAGGCTAATCCTCCACCTGCAGCACCGGCACACCGGGTTCTAGTCCCGGTCGGGGCACCAGATTCTGTCCCGATTGCCCCTCTTCCAGGCCAGCTCTCTGCTGTGGCCTGGGAGTGCAGTGGGGGATGGCCCAAGTCCTTGGGCCCTGCACCCGCATGGGAGACCAGGATAAGCACCTGGCTCCTGGCTTCGGATCAGCGCGATGTGCCGGCCGCAGTGGCCATTGGAGGGTGAACCAATGGCAAAAGGAAGACCTTTCTCTCTGTCTCTCTCTCTCTCACTGTCCACTCTGTCAAAAAAAAAAAAAAAGATTTATTTATTTGAAAGTCAGCTAGAGAGAGAGAGAGAGAGAGAGAGAGAGAGAGATATCTTCCATTCACTGGTTCATTCCCTGAATGGCTGATATGGCTGGGGTGGGGCCAGGCCAAAGCCAGGAGCCTGGAGCTTTTTCTCGTCTCCCAGGTGGGCGCAGGGGCCCAAGCACTCGGGCCATCCTCCGCTGCTTTCCTAGGCACATTAGCAGGGAGCTAGATTGGAAGACGAGCAGCTGGGACTCGAACCAGCGCCCATATGGGATGCCGGCATCAACGGTGCTGGCCCCTCCAGTCAAGTCTCGAAATGATCACAGCTCTGGCCAATAACCCTGCCTGCTGCCTGTGAGAGACTCTAACAGAGGACCCAGCCCTGGCCTCCTGACCTTCAGGAACGATGAGGTAATAAATGTTCATTGAGGCCACAAAGTTTTGGGGTAGTTTGTTATGTAACAAGAGTTCTGAAAAACAGATGGAAATGGACCTAACAGGTGTTAACTGATTTCAACTCACCATGCTGAAAAACAGCACAGATCCAAGTTCAGATCCTGCCTTCGCGTCCTCATCAGCCACGTGGGACGACAGCTGTCCACTTCCGCAGGGCCGTTGTGAGGACGAAGGGTGACACAGCACAGAGGGTGTTGGAGATACTCAGTGAATATTTGCCCAGCCTGTCCTCTGGCCTACACTTCCGCCGCGCAGCGTACTAAGTCCAGCACCACGGAGCAGGTGCTGAGGAAGAGAGAGGGGCGCAGGCCCGAGCAGCCGGCTCTGAGAGCACTGCCCAAGGCTCCCAGGCTGGCGTGAGAGCACCGTGTGACCTCCGCAGTGTCACGGAGGGAAGCGCGTGCACACCTTCATCTTCCTGTGAACATAGTAATGAAACAGTGTGGTGCTTGCCGAGCCTCGACAGAGCGGGAGAGAACAGTGCCAGACGGGGTAAGCCTTCTATGACGCGTTTCTGTGGAATGACTGTGCAGTTAGAATCTGCCGAGAAACCAAGATTCTCGCTAGACTTCTCTACCAGCTGCTGTTTTACAGAGTTCAGGATTTGCCTTCACAAGGAAAACTGTATTTTTAATTTTTTAATGATATCTTTATTTATTTGAGAGGTAGAGTTACAGACAGAAAGAGGGAGAGGCAGAGGCAGAGAGAGAGAGAGAGAGAGAGAAAGAGAGAGAGAGGTCTTCCATCCACTGATTCACTCCTCAAATGGCCGCAGCGGCCAGAGCTGAGCAGATCCAAAGCCAGGAGCCAGGAGCTTCTTCTGGGTCTCCCACGTGGGTGCAGTGGCCCAAGGACTTGAACCATCTTCTACTGCTTTCCTAGGCCATAGCAGAGAGCTGGATCAGAAGAGAAGCCAGGACTCGAACCAGTGCCCATATGGAATGCTGGCACTGCAGGTGGAGGCTTAGCCTACTATGCTGCTGCGCTGGCCCCTGTATTTTTAATTGCTAATGAAATAAAGTATAAGGCCATGGCTCACTTATGTTTGAACTACTAGAAGGAATCCCATCTGCAACACATTTCCTGTGGTTTTCCTCACACATGGGAGAGCAACATTTCTACATAAACGTGGTGACTCTGCTTTCAGAGTTGCAAGAAAAATTTCAAGAAAACACTAGTCTGAGAAATGAGTTATAACAGGAGCCTGTTGTTCAAAGTAAGGCCAATCTCTCATGTCTTATCGGAAAGAAAGGGTATCATCTTTACTATAAGTCTGAACCTTGAAGGCAGAGCCCTGGGGTGACAGCCTGTTGACAGTGGCAACCTCAGATCGGTAGCCTGGTGCCAGTGTTTCTCACAACCTTCCCGTCCTGGGATGGGTGAGGGCCAACCCCAGGGGTACTAAGGGCTGTGGCGAGGTGGAAACCGGCTGCTCCTGAATTAGCACCTAGAACTGTATACTTAGGGTAGCCAAGGAAGAAAGAGATGCTTCAAACACTGTGTTTTAATTAGTTATCTTCATCTTCTCTTACAAATTCCACGCAGGTAGAAGGACTGGGTGCTGGCACTACCCAGCACTTCTTCCTGGCGCTACATGGCTCTGAAGCAATCTCTCTGCAGGCAGTAATTGCACAGCTTAATTCTTCTAGACTGAACCACTTCAGATTTATGCCAGCGAAAAGCAAACGTCGTTTGTAAGTCATTTAATTGTGTTACTGTCTCTCAACTTTATCAGATGGTGCTGAGACAGAGAGGCCTGTGTGTGGTCCTGTGGGAGGTTCTGCAGCGCTCCCAGGCTTGTTCTAAATGCCCACAGCCCAGAGTCCCCAACACTGCTTCTTCCAAACTCGAAACCCACTACTGATGTAACAGGTTCAACTGGCATTTGTCTCAATTCAGGATCCATGTTGAAGGCTGCATCTCCAACAAATTGACAACCTGATTGCAGGCCCATTAACTAGTGCACACGTGGGCGCAAACCCGGTTTATTACGTTCTTTGGTTAAATACTGTTTTTACATCCTTTCAGAGCGTTTGGAGAACAAAGAAAATGATATCTGGTAGAAAGACTGAAACACATCTTACGCTTTTTCAGAGCATGGACTGAATTTACATTGTGCACTATTATACATTCTTATAATTAGGCCAGACTTATAAAAAGATAGGGCTTTTGCTGTTATTTGCTTGAAAAATAGATTTTTCCGGGGCTAGCCAACGTCACTGTCCTGAGACCCGGCCCACCAAGAGTCTCCTGATGAAGGCTGATTGGCTCGGGTCAGCTCATCATGTCCAGGCTGCAGGGTTCAGTGCTGCCGTCACAGCGCAGGGCCTCTGCCACATCTCTTCTGAAGACAGAGAGGTTCTGGGTGAACCTACGGAGAGAGAACGGAAGGGAAGCAGTGGGTCCCCGTGCATCTGAACCTCTGGACGAGACGGCCACTGAGGAGTTCAGGACCTTGGAGAGGACCTGGCTTGGAGGGAGGCTCCAGGGGGCAGCTGAGCTCTTTCCCGGCCAATGACCGTTTCCCCACCAGCACCGCCCACCCCTGCTCCCGAGAAAACAAGGGCTGCCACCAGCTCCACCCTGCCCATACTGAGGGCTACATTTTGTACTTCTAAAGTTGAAAACATTTTCTTTAAAAGTCCAATTACACGTAGATGGTAAGGAGTATAAAGAAAACAGCCGAAATGTATGTGCCAAGCACTGATTCAGTTGACATATAAACTCATTTATCATCGCAAGCCTCCCCGAAAGTGGGCAGCAGCATCCTCATTTTACTGACGAGAAAACTGCACTTAGCGGTTGGAAGGAGAGGGCACTGGTTGGGCTGCCTCTACCGCTTCCTAGCTAGGCCACTCTGATGAATCCTTGACCTCTTGCCTTAGCGCCTAACACGAGTAGCTACCTCCAAGGACTGTAGGAAGTGAGAATTCACTGCATCAGCTGAGACAGTGCCTGGCACAAAGAGAACGGTCAGTCCTTGCTGGCTTTTGTCCTTATTAAGCTGGGAGGACTGCCTTGCACCATTTCACGGAGCAGTGCAGGCGGGACACTCAACTTTCTGAGCCTCAGGTGAGCCCCCACCCCCGCCCCCGTGTTGCTCCGCATTCTTCAACTCTCCTCTGCAGACTTCCAGGGTTGCCCCTTTCTGCCGGACAGAGGACTATGAGAGAGTGCAATGAACATGTCTTCAGAGGCCATGGCCTCGGATTACCACAGCCCGGGCTGCTGACTCCAGGACACAGTGTGGCAATTGGGAATGACTGAGGATTTGCATTGCAAATGCTTGCCCACATTTTTTTTTTTTTTTTTTTTTTTTGACAGGCAGAGTGGACAGTGAGAGAGAGAGACAGAGAGAAAGGTCTTCCTTTGCCGTTGGTTCACCCTCCAGTGGCTGCCGTGGCCAGCGCGCTGCGGCCAGCACACCGCGCTGATCCAAAGCCAGGAACCAGGTGCTTCTCCTGGTCTCCCATGGGGTGCAGGGCCCAAACACTTGGGCCATCCTCCACTGCACTCCCTGGCCACAGCAGAGAGCTGGACTGGAAGAGGAGCAACCGGGACTAGAACCTGGGGTGCCAGTGCCGCAAGCGGAGGATAAGCCAAGTGAGCCATTGCACCGGCCCCTGCCCACATTTATAAAAGGATGATGCAGGCAGCTTTTCCTTCTCTGATATTCACTGATGTCTGCATCCTCCATTAGAATGTAAACCACATGAGGGCAGGAGCCTTGACCAATCCAATGTCTGCACGTAAGTTTTGTGACCACAATGACTGAGTTCAGGCCTGGCTGGTAAGATAGGGTTCCTGTCACTTACATCTTCCTGGCAACTGCAACAGTAAAGGATGTGCACAGGAAGCAGTTAACACCTACTGTGGGCCACCTGTCCCAGGTGCCCTGCTTCCCCACAACTGTCATTTATTTATTTTATTTTATTTTTATTTATTTATTTATTTATTTTTTTGACAGGCAGAGTGGACAGTGAGAGAGAGACAGAGAGAAAGGTCTTCCTTTTGCCGTTGGTTCACCCTCCAATGGCCGCCGCGGCCGGCGCGTTGCAGCCGGCGCACCGCGCTGATCCGATGGCAGGAGCCAGGAGCCAGGTGCTTTTCCTGGTCTCCCATGGGGTGCAGGGCCCAAGCACCTGGGCCATCCTCCACTGCCCTCCCTGGCCACAGCAGAGAGCTGGCCTGGAAGAGGGGCAACCGGGACAGAATCCGGCGCCCCGACCGGGACTAGAACCCGGTGTGCCGACGCCGCTAGGCGGAGGATTAGCCTAGTGAGCCGCGGCGCCGGCTACAACTGTCATTTAAACACTCACGACCCACTGTCATCATCCCCACTTTGCTGGTGAAGACAATGAGGAGCACCGTAGCTAACTGCCCTGCTGCCACACACACAGGGCGCGGGCAGAAACGCAGCTGGGTCTGCTGCCTGCAAAGCCTGATCTTGTCCAAATGCCACAGTCTCTCCTCGTCCGTCTTCTGCAGCAGGTCTGAGCTTCCCCTCTTTTGATCCTTTCCATTACAATTCTCTCGCCTCCTAAACTGTAAATTCCATAGGGCAAAGGCTGCATTTCAGCAATCCCTGCGTGCCTGGACAGTGCTAGCATTTTGCCTGGAAGAAAGCAAATATCCCATAATAATCACTGAATGCAACCGATGTGAGTCCAGGGTCCCAGGATGTGTGTAACAGAAGAGCCACATCCATGTGTGGGCCGTGTTAAGCACAATCCAGTTATTCTCAGCAAAGTGGCCAAGTTCAGCACCCCAGAGATGCCCCACTAGGCAATGCTCACCTGTCTCTGTTCTTGACAGACAGGTTCTGCTCCACTCCTTCCATCAGATTCCTGAAGCACTGGGCAAGGACCTCCTGCTTGGGGAGTGACTGGCTGTTTATCAGGCTTGCTCTCAGTTCACTGAAATACTGTTGGGAGACAGAAGGCATCAGAGCTCTGACTCCAACCCTGGCCTAGAGGACGCTGTGGCAGACAGGGCAGGAGCAGCTCCAATCTACTCAGGCCTCGCTCAGGGGGATTTTTGTCCAGATCCACATTGTTGACCCGTAAGCTCTTAGAGAAAACCCAAGCAAGAGATATTCCCAGGCATAAATTGAATTATCCCTTTCCAAAAAAATCTCTCGCTGTAACTGTCCTGTTGCCACTGTTTGGGCTGATGGCGTCCTTGCCTCCTCGGTGGGGCCCTGGACGCATGGTCTCCCTGGCTCTCACCTCCACTAGTCACAGCAAGGCTGGAAGAGGGAGGGCCCCGCAGGCCGAGGGGAAGCACTTAACGAAACTCGCCCAGGGAGCCCCTTGGGTGACTGAAGGCAAGGCCTGGGGGCTCCCTCGTGCTTCAGCATCTTCCCTGGCTTCAGCGAGCCAGTCGGCAAGCAATTCTGGGCTGCGTTCCAAGTCTCTGTCTTCGCGAGCTGGAATGGGTCTGCTCTGAGGCGGGGACTGGAGGGGCTTGCTTGGTTCTGGGAGAGCTTTCTGACACCAAGGAAATCAGCTGTCACGCCTGGTCACAAACAACTGCACAGCGCCTTCTCCTCTGCTGGGCTCTGATGCTAAGCTAGCTCCTCATCACTGGAAACAGCCTAATTTCAGCACAAAGACAACATTTTGCCAGCCTGGTGTTTATCCTTCCAAGCCCAAACAGCCTGATATTTAATTTCCATCATACATTAAAACAGCTCACATCAAAAAACACACATAATTAATATGTAGTCAGACTAATACTTAACTACTATATAT
This sequence comes from Oryctolagus cuniculus, assembly GCF_964237555.1. Taxonomy (NCBI): domain Eukaryota; kingdom Metazoa; phylum Chordata; class Mammalia; order Lagomorpha; family Leporidae; genus Oryctolagus; species Oryctolagus cuniculus. The sequence continues at coordinate 58,045,527 of NC_091437.1, read as the reverse complement.
CAGAGGCATTACACTTAAGCCACAGTGTCTTCCTGAACAAGACTGGGAATGCACAAAACTACTTATTTTTCCCTTTTATAATGATGCAGTGACTCACACCAAATAGAAAATTATTAGTTTTTCATCCCAAACCATGAAATATTGCCTCCATCAGTAAAGTATAATATTGTGATGTCATAAGCTTTTTCTAAACACTGAATTTGCCCTTATTCCCTCTCAATCATTTTAAAAGAACTGCTCTCTTTTATAGAGCTTGGATTTAAATCACAATAACACTGAGGGAAGATGAATGACAGTGCTATTGAATGTGGCTAAAATTGGATACTTCAGCACAGGTGAGTGATGAGACAGCTCTTCTCTTTTTGATATATTTTCTTCTTCTATTAGTTTCCTTCCAAGGCTGGGATTTTCGTTTGAATTTTAATGTATGCGGCTGCCTCTAATCTCACTGTCTTTTTCCCCAGTACTATCTTATTGTATAGACAATTCATTCTCCCAAGCAGTAATGCACTGTTCCTGCTGACTGCTGGGGAGGCAGGGTGGGTTGCGGAGGGAGCAGGGGAGGCCTGGGAGGAAGTCCAGGCTGGCAAGCACACCTAAGGAGCTGGAGCGTGCGCTCCCTACAGGAAGGGTGCTGGCTCGGTGGAGGAGTCCATGATGGGCTACTGCCGCCACCATCTAGGGCAGTGGAGGTCCAGGCTATAAAAGGAGGCAAAGGGAAGAGGCAAATGGTTGTGGCTTGGAATCCCCCCGGAATGGGGAAGGGAAGAGAGGGTCCTCCTGAGCAAACCAGCCTCCCTCTCGCACCAGGGCTCTCTCTGGGTTCCCGAAGAGCCATTCTGGAGGACTGTGCGACTGAAGACCAGCCTTCTGCGGGACAAGGCAGCCCTGCCCCAGAGCGGGCAATGTCCCGGCTGAAACGCAGCCAGCTCTGCTCCTGTGTCCTCCACTGCCACAGCTCAGCTCGGGGCACGGCTTCTCTTTCCTCCTGTGGACCTCCCGGTTCCCACTCTTACCTTCTCGTCGAGCAGAATGAGCGCCAGGAGAGGCCTGGACACCGACCACTGGTTCCGACAGTCTTCGAAGACAATGGTGTTCATGAGCACGGACATCATCTGCAAGACATGGCCACATGAAGCCTGGGATGCCTCGCCCCGGAGCTCCCCTAACTCCAAGCCTTTAATAACCCCACCTTCTGACCCCTAACCCACCCCATCTTGCTAACGGCCATGAGGGCTCTTCCCGGACAAACAGCTTTGCCTCTGGAAGCCAACAGTGCTGCCTGTGGGAACCCTTGGCAAAGCCCCCAGCTCTCCAAGGAAGCATTTCCACCATCAAAGGCTTCTGAGGGAAACTTGGGGGTGGGCGGAAGTCAGAGCATCAGTGTCCGCCTCTCGACCCTGACAGGCTTTCCTCTCTGGGTACCAGGCAAAGGCCCAGTTCACCTTCCCACCCACCTCTCATTTCACCTAAGAGGTCATGCCACGGCGGCCAACAGCCCTGAGAGCGAGGAATGGGCCACATTTCACGTGGCCTTGGAATGTCAAACGTCCTACTGGCTCAGGCTGTGTTCTCATTCTTCAATCACTAATTCACTCACTCACTCACTCACTCACTCCTACACGTCCATAGTCAACCTTTCTCTTAAAGATTCCACAGTGAGGAGATAGGAGAGTCCAGCCATGTACCACGACGTCTGCCCCTAGGGAGCCTGACGCATCCTGGGAGAGACCACGCTGGGCAGAAGTTACACGGGAAACAGGGCTGGGCAGAGTGCTGTGGGCGTGCAGGGGAGGGAGCACTGCCGCTGGGGCCTTGAGGAGGGGACAGAAGGTCGCACTGCAGGAGTTCAACACCCGCGTGTCCTAAGCAGAGCAAGCAGCACCCAAGGAGGGTGGGAGTGAACGGGAGTGGGTCCGCAAGGCTCAGAACTCAGCGTGCGCGACAATGGAGTGGGGAGTGGGAAGGGAGGGCCACGCGGGGGAGTCTGAAGTCTCCAGTAGCGGGAGCCGGTGATGGCTGGGCAGACGTGCTCAGACCGGTATCTCAGGAAGAGCCCTCTGGGACAGGCGGCCTGGGAGCTGTGAAGGTGCCCCAAAGGAGGGAGGCCGGGGTGGGGGGTGGGGGGTGAGGGGGGGTGGGGCTGCCGCCGTGGCCCACACACAGCCCGGAGAGGTGTGGAGCTGATGACACAGTTTCTGGTTCTCGGATTCTTTTTTTTTTTTTTTTTTTTTTAAGATTTTTATTCATTTATTTGACAGGTAGAGTCACAGACAGTGAGAGAGACAGAGAGAAAGGTCTTCCCTCTGTTGGTTCACTCCCCAAATGGCTGCATCGGCCGGAGCTGCGCCGATCCGAAGCCAGGAGCCAGGCTCTTCCTTCTGGCCTCCCATGCGGGTGCAGGCGCCCAAGCACTTGGGCCATCCTCCACTGCCTTCCCGGGCCACAGCAGAGAGCTGGACTGGAAGAGGAGCAGCCGGGACTAGAACCGGTGCCCATATGGGATGCTGGCGGAGGGTTAACCTAGTGCGCCACGGCGTTGGCCCCTGGATTCTTTTTAATTTTCAGACCTGTAGTTTACTTGGAAACCTGTAAAGGTAACATTCAAGGGCGAAACCCTGTTGGTGCTGGCTGGATAGTCATATAAACATTTTAGAGATGAGCGGTAGAGCTAACACTTCTCTTTAAGCTCTGAATTCATATTGCTTCACTCCTTTTACAAAACCATTTTTCCCTACAGTTTTTTGTGCCCCCCCCCCATTTTATTTGCATTTGGGCTTATAAAGGAAAACCAAATGTTTTATTATGATTTTTGCTTCAGTCACTTTAGGACAAATTAAAAGTCCTCAACTGTTGAAAAAAATAATTTTACCTATTTGAGAGAGGCAGAGAGATGATCCCATCTGTTGGTCCCCTTCCTAAATACTACAACAGCCGGGAGGCAGGAACTCAATACAGGTCTCCCACTTGGTCAGCAGGGGTCCAACAGTTGAGCCACCCTGTGCTGCTTCCCAGGGCGGACAGCAGCAGGCAGCTTGGATCAGGAGCAGAGCCGGTACACGAACCCAGGCACTCTGACATGGGATGTATCTGGCATATTAACTCCTAGGCCAAATGCCTACCCCTGCTTCTTGGACTTTTTTTTTTTTTTTTAGATTTATTTGTTTTATTTGAAAGTCAGAGTTACAAGAGAGAGGAGGGGCAGAGAGAGAGAGAGGTCTTCCATCTGCTGGTTCACTCCCCAGATGGCCACAATGGCCGGAGCTGCGCCAATCCGAAGACAGGAGCCAGGAGCTTCCTGTGGGTCTCCCACATGGGTGCAGGGGCCCAAGGACTTGGGGCATCTTCTACTGCTTTCCCAGGCCATAGCAGAGAGCTGAATGGGAAGTGGAGCAGCCTGGCCTCGAACCAGCGCCCATATGGGATGCCGGTGCTTCAGGCCAGGGTGTTAACCCGCTGCACCACAGCGCCGGCCCAGACTTTTTAATCTCTCACCTGTAGCCCTTCTGTCTGCACGGCTCCACAGCTCCTTTCTGCAGAGAAGGGCAGGGGAAATGGCAATTATGTGGCAAAGACCACCACACACACCGCCTTGACTGGGCTCTGGTGACCTGGCTGGCTTTGGAATACATTTGCTCTTGTCCTCTGGCATTTTTTGAAATCCAATTTACCCTGTGATCTCAGGCAAGTTACTGAAACTCTGTGTGTCTCGGTTTCATTAACTAGAAAGAGGGGGATAATAATCTAGCACAAGGAAAGCTCTGAGAATCAAATGAGATGGGGCATATAAAAAGTGCTACAAAGAGTATAATGAGCTGTAGACACTCAAGGTATATAATAACAACAGTAATGAGCTTCTCTGCCACTCTCAATGGCTGCCATTCCATAGATCACCATCACCACCACAATGAGGCTGGCTGCAAAGGAAATGTGCCAACTCCATCTTCCTGGTATGTCCAGTCTCTCCGGGGAGAGGCTAGGGCTCAAGCCTGGTGGGTCGAACATCATTTGCAGATCACATGCCTCCATGTTCAATCTAACAAGCCACTCGAAGTCATAGTGCCACAAATTAAATTGACAAGCAAAACTAACAGATCCAGGGAGACAGTCTAAAATATTATGGGCTTCACAATCTGAAGGCAGAATGGATATTTTAATGGAAAAGATTAAAGTTACAGGCACCAAATTCCTCCAGTAACTGACAAAGCATCCTGAAGTGATGTGCCAATTACTTTATACGGTTCTCCTGTGTATTCATTTGTCTGAATGCATGTATTTATGTCTGTAATAAGTAAGGGGATGTTTGAATAAAATACTTTTCTAAAAATAAAGTTGGCTAAAATGGATGATTTTTTTTTTCATTTTTACTCTTCTGGAAATATGAAAAGTAGTGAGCAATCTGCTGAAATGGCATTGACATGGCAGCCCGTTTCCAGAATTATTTTTTCTAATAATCCTAGAGTGGGGCATAGGAGAAAACAGCTCAACCAATGGGGCAAAGTCCCTAGGAGGAGGGCCCCTTCTTCTTCCTCAGGAAGAACACTGTGTGCCACACTTCCACATAGAACCCTTCCCAGGTAATGTGGGCTCTCTGGTGGAGCTCTCTATGGTTAACAGTACAAACAGGCCGGCGCTGAGGCTCACTAGGCTAATCCTCCGCCTGTGGCGCCAGCATCCCGGGTTCTAGTCCCATTTGGGATGCCGGATTCTGTCCCGGTTGCTCCTCTTCCAGGCCAGCTCTCTGCTGTGGCCCGGGAGTGCAGTGGAGGATGGCCCAAGTGCTTGGGCCCTGCACCCACAAGGGAGACCAGGAGAAGCACCTGGCTCCTGGCTTCAGACTGGCACAGTGCTGGCCGTAGCGGCCATTTGGGGAGTGAACCAACGGAAGGAAGAACTTTCTCTCTGTCTCTCTCTCTCACTGTCTAACTCTGCCTGTCCTAAAAAAAAAAAAAAAAAAAAAAAAAAAAAGGAAAAAAGGAAACAGTACAAGTAGCTGAACACTGAGAGGGGAGTGCTCGTGACAACTCTATGCGGTGTCACAGGTATTTGGTACAAGGAGTGGCTGCTTGAGCCAGGGCTCCACTCCCTCAGCTTCTGCTCACGCTCAACACAGCATCGGGGAGGTGCAAAGGCCACTTCCCAACCCGGGCTCTATTTTCCAGGGCTTGTGTCCCCAGCCGTATGTTATCTGCTGCACTAGCCTAAGCAGCTGTTCTACCAAAGCAGGGGAGGGCCATCTGGGAAGGAGAACTGGATGACTTGGTCCACTTAGGAAACCATATCCCTCACTGCCTCAGGTGTTACCTTAATCTCATTCCTTCTTCCCACAGGACTTTGTAGGAATTTCTCTTAGTGAAGAGCAATCAACCCAATGTGGTAGGCACAAGCTTTGGAGGCAGCCAGACTTGAGTCACTTAACTGGCAACACTGGGCAAATCAATTCCGTTCTCTGGGCCTTCACTTCCTTACACTTACCATGGGGACCACAACACCTATCTGATGGACTATGTGAGGAATGACTTCCTGTTACATATCAAGCATTTTGTGTCGCATCTGCCACATAACAATTCAATGTGATGTTCTTTGATCACAACTGTGGCTGCCTTTCCTTGGTTAACCCAATGGAATTACATGACTTAAGCAAGTACTCCAACTCTTGTCTTCATTAGATATAGACCAATAAGATAATGGTTGCCTCACAATTATCTGACTTCACTGGGAGCTGCAATCAACAAAACAACCTAAAATGGGAAAAAGGCCAGAAAGCATCTCTCATTGGTCTGGTACACATATTAGGAAGGATTTGGAATGAGAGCATTTCTTTGTCTTGAAAACTTGTAGTCTTCTAAATAAAACACAAAATACCTCACATGTATCTGGCCTGGGAAAATACAAGGTGGTGTGTTACACGGACTACTTCTCTGTTCACTCTCCAGCCCTTCTCCTACTCTTCCACCCTCACATGGGATGTAAAGCTCTAGCACAAAGCAAAGGAGACTACTTTCCTACCCAAACGCTGGGTCATCCCTCCTCCATGGCCGTGTGGTGACGAAATTGCTCTCACTACAAGTGCTGACGCAGAGATGTGGTTTGGGCCGGATGCTTCACATACTGGCGAGCACGTACTTGTTCTAAAGGAGGTGGAGGTCCAGTGGGTCCAGGAGCTGGGCAGAGCAGGCTGCCCGGAGAGCTGTGAGTGGAGACTGAGGGAGCAGAAGCTGACGGGCTGAAGACAGCCTGTTTGGATGCGTGCAGGGTGAGGTGAGATGGGTTTACTAATCTGCAGACACCTGTGATGCTAGGATCACGTGGGACTCCTTGTCACTGTGTCCCCAATGCCTAGAAAGGCATCTGACATCTATCAGAGAAACATCTACTGAATGAAAGAATGCACACATAAAGAAATACGTGGTGAATGGAAAAGAATGGCTGAAGTGTCTGTAAAGAGCTAGAGAGCGGAGAGGGGACTGTACAGAAAGTAGAGAAGTTCTGGCCTCAATCGAAGGCTAAAACTTGAAATGATTAAAATAACTGAACCAACACATTGCTCATTTCTTGTTTTTATGTGCAGAATCTTGGAATTCTTCTAAGCTACTGCTGTCCTAAGAGCCAGTAGCTCCCAGAGAGAACCGTCCTGCGGGGTTCTGGGTTCCAAAGACTCAAGGCTGAGGCACCATCTCCTTCATGACAAGCACTTCCGCCCAAGAGTAAGCTGTGCCCGGGTTTTCTCGTACCCAGCAGTAAGAACAGCTTTCATTTCTGGAGAGTCTTCTGGGCGCTCGGCATGCTAAGGCACTTGCACACGTCGTCTCTAATCCTCAACTAATCCTGGGAAGCAGGGATCATCCCCAGTGTGAGACTAAGGACCTGACTTGCTCAAGGTCTTGCCACCACAGGCCGCAATGCAGAAGCAGGCCACGTGCAGAGGCTGCCCGCGCCCATCAAGCCAGCCTGCTGCCTGCACCCTGGGGCTGTCTGTGCCAGCAGCGGTGAGTAAGCAGCAAGACCGGCTCTTCTGTCGACTTCTGGAAGACTGCGGGTGGGAGACGGAAGGCTCACTCCTCCACCTGCGGTGGCTCTCCTCCGTCACCCTGCCACCTGCTGCTGAGCCAGGCAGCCACTGAAATGTCTGTGACTAGAATCCAGGGCAGTGGTATCTGGGGAGCGCTCAGCAGCCCCTCCTGCCTCCCACCTGGAGATTTCTTTAAATTTGGTGAACATATTTTCAGACTCTCAAGATGAACAACGTCAGACTTAATTAATAGATTGTCTCTAGAAAATGGTCCATTGAACATTTTTATAAAAATTAATGGTTTCCCTCTTATCAAGGCTAGCATATCCACAGCAATTTAAATTAACATCATAGAGCACATTAGTAAATTAAACTAATTTCCTCTGAGTTAAAATACTCCTGATAAAGTGAATTCTTTTCATTACTAATGTTTGAGCACACTGAGTAGTATAACTAAAAATATCCCATAAAGTTGTATGAAATACATGAAAACATTCCACCCCCTTGTTTAAAAGGTGGTAGCAAAGAAAGCTTGAAAAGCAGGCTTTGGTTTAGACAAAGGAAGAACATAGTAAAGAAAGAAAAATGGAGAGACCAAAGACAAAGCAACACCATGCCTGGATCTGTAATGGGGGAAGTGGGGGGGGGGAGGTGGTGGAGGTGGGGGTCAGGAGAACAAAGACAAGATGATGAGCCTGTGACTCTGACCACCCTGATGCAAAGGACCCGAAGTCATTTGTACCTCTGCTAGGCGAGACTGACTGACTTTGATGGAATGAGCGGGTGATGTTTTGAGGAACAACCAATAATATTATAGCAATCTCTCAACAATCTTTTGGCATGTGCAATTGTGTAGTTGGCTTTCAGAGGCCAGTAAGTAAGGAAGGTTACGGTTGGCCCTCCCAACAGAAAAACAACAAAAACAAATAAACAAACAAACAAAAACAAAGCAAACACCCAATCCATGACTGCTTGCCTGGCTGGTGTGACGGAGTTTGAACAAGCAGCATCTACCCACCTCCAGTGATTTCTTCAGAGCCCTCCACCTGGGGTGGAGGTGCAGGATCAGGGAGAATCTGAATGCTGCCCTTCCAGGGTTCAGTGCTAGTGGAAGTCAGGGAGTTTCTGTCATTACTGAGTGTTGTTCCTGAGGCCATGTGCACAGCAGATATTGAAATGTGATCCTGCTCAAATTAGATACTAGTCATCTTTAGGGAAAAGGAATCAATTGCTCTCGTGGTCTGCTGTTTACCTGTGTGATACTAGTGGAATGTTATGAAAAATGAACGAATGGACAAATAAGCATATATTTAGTTGTATTTTCCTGTCTAGGTTACATTAAATCTAAGTTACATTAAATTTTTAAATATCTGTACATATTAAGCACATTCCTAAATGCTTATAGTGTTTTTGCAGCCTCATAATAGAAGTATTTAGCATTTTAAATGTGAAAAAAAAAAAGGCAAATGAAATGCAAGAAGAGATGAGCCTCTTCTAAGAAACAAGACTGCCATCAGTTACAGGTGAGCCAGTCACCCCTGCAGTCACCTGGGAGTCTGGTCTCCTTGGCCTTGAACAATGCTGGGTTAAAATCAAAAAAGCTTCTCACCTCAAAGGCGCTGCAGGACCAGCAAACTCAGCTGGCACTGGTCGGTCATATGTTAGCTCTGTGCGCCCCCACTTCCAAACTAACAGCACCCTCCTCTGCCACCCACCCCTTATATAAAGATAAGGAAAGCTTTTACTCCAAGTGATAAATTGTCTTAGATATTTAAAAACCTTTCCATCCACTGTGAAATTGAAAGGAAACACAACCTGGTTTTGCTGTGGTTACAATTTTCTCCATTACTGACTTTACCCCTAGTTCTCAAAACATTCATTTTAATCACAGTTTATTGGGGGGGGGAATCACATGCCTGTCTTCTAGCTTATAAGAAAGATGATAAAGTTAGAATGAGAGCTCAGGATTAATTAATTGAGAGTACTCCATGTAATGTGTCTATTCTGAACGTTACAGCACACATCACAATGCAAACAGTTTTATTTTCCAGGGTTGAAATAAATTATAATAAATAATTCATTTCAATGGCAGAGATGTACTGGAGAGCACCAGCAACAGAATTGACTACACTACACTGAGAGTCTCATTCTTGAATCTTCATTATCCATTTGAAACTTTTTATGAGCAGTAAATCATATTTCAAGTGGCTGCAGATCTCATAAAGCAGCTTGCTGCATTAAAATAAAACCAGAAAACCTGGGGCACTGGAAGGCTGCAGGGTTTGCCACTCAGCACTATTTGGGGAACTCTTTCTCACTCTTATCTTGCCAACATCAAACAGAACACGCTTCCATTTGATGTAAAAATTAAGCACGACTGGTCAAAACCCCTTCTAAATGTCCTCTAGGTAGAATTGTTGGGAAAATCTGTATGTTGAGGAATAACTTTTGACTCCCATAGCCATTTCTTCCTAATTTTTACTCAAGTGACACTTACTTCTAGTTCCTACTGCTCTGTGAATGACTTTCAGGTGGTCGGATTCTAGACCTTTAATTGTCTCTAGAACCAGCCTTTGAGGGGCCCCCAAACAGGCAGGTAGATGTGTACCAGCTTGACAAAGAGCAGGCAAAGGCACACGTGCTATGGTTCCGTCTAGAGGGACAAGCCCATCTTCACAGGATAGGGAGAGTTAACTTGAACCTTTTAAGATGATTAGAGCAACATCCAGGAAGGTGGACATATTAGGAAGAGGAAATAAAATAGGAAAAGGCACTAGGTACAGAGTTTGCAATTCTGAAGAATGAATAGCCTCCACACAGGAAACTTGAGAGAGACTTTTTGAGTAACAGGGAGCAGAGCTAAGGGTGAGGAGCAGAAGAACGGGCTGAATCCAGGCTACAAAAGGCCTTTTATGCCCTGTGAGGTACAGAATGAATTTGGACCAGGCCTTCGGAGCAACGGGTTAAGCTTCCATCTGTGACATCTGTATCCCATAAGGGAGCGTGGGTTTAAGTCTCAGCTACTCTGCTTCTGATCCAGCTCCCTGCTAATGTGTCTGGGGAGTAGCAGATGATGGCTCAAGTATTTGAGTCCCTGCCACCTGCATGGGAGACCAGGATGGAGTTCTGCCTCCTGGCTTCGGCCTGGTTCAGTCCCAGCTGCGATTTGTGGGCATATGAGGAGTGAACCAGCAGATGGAAGCTCTCTTGGTCACTCTGAGTTTCAGGTAGATAGATAGATTGAAAGATCGATAGATAAAATCTTTTAAAAAATGGTAGCTTTCACAGCATTTTAAAGGAGGAAGTGATGTGCTGAGGTTCTGCCATTTAGAACAGTAACTGGTAAGGTCTGGAGAACGGCAGCTACGGGTTAGTAATGCAGGCAAGGTAAGGAGTTTTTTTATTCTTGCAAAGGCTCAGTGGAGAAATGATGAGGACCTTACAAGGCAGAGACAGAGAAACAGTTAAAATCCTTGACTGCATTATTTCAATTTTCTTCCCAGTCACGGAAATCTTTCCAAGAAACATATTCTGATCTGAAATCGCAGATTAATTCAGAACCTCAAATGCTACATGCAGTGGAGAGGTGGACATCCTTCACCAGTTGGGTGATACAATTAACTTTGGGAATAAGTCACAATTTAACAAACGCTAGCCGTTGTATTAATATGTGCATATTATATATGACAGAGATGACTATAAGCCCAAGTTCATGTTAAATATTCAGTGATAAGAAACATCTGAGGCCATTCAAAGAGGGGGAGTGGGGAAATAGTTTGCTACTCTACTGAATGGGCATCACAACACTGCCCGATGCATGTCGTCTTTCACAACAAAACAACGAGGGCATCTCATGCAGCTATCAGAGTGTTATGAATATTGTATTTCATAATAGAATATTCTCGAAAGAGGGGGTTCAAAGCTCTCTCAGCTGTCACTACCGTCTCCCGACTTTCCTAAAGGGACTTGGTCAGATGGACCTAAACATTTCCATAACCACCAGTGGAGGATTATTTTACTTACTATGGGGGAAAGTATTTTCGTGGACAATTCAGAGAGTCCCTCAAAAGCATTTTCCATTAAAGATCAGAGTTTATATTTAAACCACAGAGGATGGCATGCTGCCCTTCAGATTTGAGGATTTGTATTTATAGTTGTCTAAGTGGCACACAGAGTGCTGGCCCAGAGGCCAGGGGGAGGAGTCAAAGACGCTGCTGTGGTTGGAAAGCTCTTTTCTCTCAATAATCACATCAGGGGCCCAAAGAATGATAGTGACTCAAGTGTTGGGATTAGAACCTCCTTGGCTGATTTAGTCAAACATTCACTGACCACCTCTCTTGGCCAGGCTGTGTCAGGCCCCTAGGCTATTCAGATGAACAAGCCACAGCGCCAGCCCTCCCAGAGCTCACAGTCCAGTGGGGGAGGGGATACACAGTACAGAAGCAATGACATTAGAGTGCCAGAAACAGAAGTCTGCTGGGGAGATCTTGAGAGACCAGGATGTTAACTCTGCCTAGGGGTTGAGGGCAGGCAGGGATGGCTCCATAGAGGAGGCGACTCTTGGATCTTTTGTAGTGAACGGCATGTAGTCAGGTGAGAAGGAAAGCAAGCAGGTGCACGGGTTTAGAGAAATGTCTGGGCAGCGATGAGCAGTCCTGTGGAACTGGAGAGGGTACGTGGAGCCAGCTGGTGGCAGATAAGGTTGATTAAGTAGGCAGAGGTAGAACCTGTGAAGAAACTCGTGCTATGTGTTAGGGAGCATGGATTTTATTCTGCAGGAAATGGCTGCCATCAAAACGGATCTGGGGCCGGCGCTGTAGTGCAGGAGGTTAAGCTTCGGCCTGCAGTGCTGGCATTCCTGGTTCCAATCCCCCCTCCCACCCCACTTCACTTCCAATCCAGCTCCCTGCTAATGTGCTTGGGAGAGGAGCAGAGGACGGTCCAAGTCCTTGGGCCCCTGCACCCATGTGGGAGACCTGGAAGAAGCTCCTGGCTGCTGGCTTCAGCTGGCCCAGCCCTGGCCATTGTGGCCATTTGGGGAGTAAACCCACAAATGGAAGACACTCCCCCACCATGTTTTCCAAATAAATAAATAAATAAATAAATCTTAAAAAAAATAAAGTGAGCGGATCTTTCTGGCAGTGATGTGGTAGTGACTGCTGGTAGAACACTTCCCCACAGGGTCCGAGCTTCGGGAGGTCTGGACCGCCTGATTCCTCCCAAGAAGATACAGCTTTTGCCTGTTCCCAGGTGGGGAGGCCACAGACACAGGTGACCTGCCTCAGTCGGGGCGCTGCCCGGCTGCTGTCTTGCTGGCTCTGTTGCCAGCACTCTGAGAAATGGCACCGCCATCACTTCCCTTGGCCCACAGCACATAACTTAATAGTGTCCCCTGTCAGGAATGGTTCTCTTTGTCAGGACGCTTTTTATTGATGTTCAACCTTCATTTTCCCTTTCTTAATATTATCCCATTATGCCAATACTCCATTGTGCCATGCTAAGTAATTCCCCTTCCTCCTTGGCATTTACATCTTCCAAGTATTTATAGACTTATCAAATGCCCCATTTAGTTGTCACTTAGGCAAGCTATACATATTTAGCTTCCTTAATCTGGCCCCATAAGCCAGCCCTTCCATTCTCCTAAATCACTTGAGTTACTTTCCTCCAGATTTCTGTCAATTTGTTTGCAGCCTCTCTATAATGCAGGGGGCTCAGGAAGATGATGGGGTTGGGGAGGGAGGCCCTCCTCCCTCTGTGGGATGAGAGTACACCATTTGCCTGGGGTGGAACACCTGCCCTTAAAGTGCAGCCTCCAAAACAGGCTAGGCTTCTGGAGGGACTGCGAATCCTTCTGACTATTTATAAGGTTTCACCTGCATACATTTCAAGTCAATCGTCGACTGTTATTAGCTCTTCTTATGTGCTAGGAGGACAGTTACTGAGCACCTACTATGTGCCATGTATGTGCCCCCCCCTTCATTTCTTACACCTAAGCATTGCTCAAAGAATTAATGACCTCCTACTATGTGTCAAGCACTGGTGGTACAGAATTGAATTAAATGTGGTCTCTGTGGTTCAAAGGCTCATGAAACCTAAGTATTTATTAATCTCTTGGTGTCCACCCATCAAGTAGTTTCTATCCAATCTTAAAAGTCTCAGAGAAATCATCCCTAAATGCACTTAACTCTAATTGATGTTGTTAGTTCCTTGAATGGAACTTCTTTGTCCCATCTGAAATGAGATGCCATATTAAGTATGGGCATTAACACAGAGCTTTTGTGTGGGGTTTTCTTTCTAGTGAGTTGCCTTGGGGCCTAAAAGAGTCTCTTCAGGCCTGGAACTTTCCATTGTTGTCCTTCTTGGCAGTTTACTTAAATTTTTAAAAAATGATTTACTTATTTATTTGAAAGGCAGAGTGACAGAGTGAAAGAGTAAGAAAGGGGGGAGAGGAGAGAGAGAGAGAGCGAGCGAGCGCAAGAGCTGTCTTCCATATGCTAGTGCATTCCCTAAATGGTCCTAAGAGCCAGGTCTGGGCTAGTCTGAAGTCAAGAGCCTGGAACTCCATCTGTGTCTCCCACATGGATGGCAGGGGCCCAGGTACTTGGGGCCATCCTTTGCTGCCTTATCAGGTTCATTAGCAGGAAGCTGGACCAGAAGTGGAGTATCTAGTAGTTGAACTGGTACACTGATAGGGGATGCCAGCATTGCATGCAGTGGTTTAAACTGTAGCACCACAACACCAGCCCCTGAATACTTTCTTTGTGTTAGATGAGTCTATTCTTACTGGTTCATTTTTGCCCTCACAATATCCCTGAGTCAAGAATCTTTGGGTGTAAATAAGGGCACAGACCACCTCAGAGAAAACTTAGTCTAAAAGGAGTAGTTAGAGGAACCCAAGTCTAGGAAGTACAGTCAGGCCTTGAGACGGCTTACAGTTGTGAATAGGCAGCTGGAAGGATCTTTCACTCTTTCTCTCTCTCCCCCTTTCCAACCCCTCCTCTCTGGGGCTGTTGGTCTCTCATTCTAGATCCCCTTGTCTTTCTGCTTCCATTGTCTCCCCCTGCAGACTGGCTACCTTTCTGAGCACAGGGCAGACAGAATGGCTGCTCCAAGGCTCTTGGATTTTCAAGTCTTCAATCTAGGTGAGGATGAAGAGACTGCCCATCCCCTTTGAACTGCTGGTTGCTAAATCTAGGGAGGAGGACTCCATCTGAGCCAGCTTGGGTCAAGCCTCTCCACCACTTGCCTGATCAGTTCTCCAAGGAAGGAGTCCTAGGCACCATCAGGGATTTCTGAATGACTGTTGCGCATCTCCTGTGACCACTCTTCTACCCCTGCCAGTCCTGGTTCCTGGCCACTCAGCAGTGTTGTATAATGGTTAGCGGTTCAGGTTCTTCTACTTATTAGCTGTTGATTTTGTCTGAGTTATCTGACTTCTGAGAGCCATAATTACAAAATTTTGATTATAAAATGGAGATAAAAATACCTAGTTCGCAGAACTGTGAGATTTAAATAGAAAGATATGTAAAGCGGGTCCGGCGCCATGGCTCACTTGGTTAATCCTCCACCTGCGTCGCCGATATCCCATATGGGTGCTGGGTTCTAGTCCCAGTGGCTCCTCTTCTAGTCCAGCTCTCTGCTGTGGCCCGGGAAGGCATCAGAGGATGGCCCAAGTACTTGGGCCCCTGCACCCGCGTGGGAGACCAGGAGGAAGCACCTGGCTCCTGGCTTCAGATCGACGCAGCGCTGGCCGTAGTGGCCATTTGGGGAGTGAATCAGTGGAAGAAGATCTTTCTCTCTGTCTCTCTCTCTCTCACTGTCTGTAACTCTACCTGACAAATAAATAAATAAATAAATAAGAAATAAATAAGAAAGCTATGTAAAGCACTTGGTAGAGGATCTTAGCAAATGTTATTTCTACTTTGTTTTCATTATTAAAATTCTCTGTTTGAGTCTGAGGTTTTTGTATAGTGATCTCTCAGTCTCTGAAACACTGCAGGAAATAAGACTTCTGTCACAGGATGGGGGCGGGGGAAGGTAACTCTGTGACACCCACACACATTTAGGAGCCCTCTGGTGAGTTCTGGGCTGGCTTGGTGTCACCCAGGAGGACGCCCTCAGTTGTCACCTTCCTAGCTCATAGAAATTGCTGAGAGTAGAAAGACTGCACTTGTGTCAAACGTGGGAGTGCAAATAAATCCCCCCAAAATGTTTGCAAAGTAAGGATGAAAGCTGCTACCTGTGCTACCCTGCAGCATAAAATGCAGCTGTCCTCAGCGGAGCTTTCTTTTCCTGAGCACTCTTAAGAAAACCAAACAAAGCAAAGCAAAACCAAAAACCATTGAGAGTCAACAGATGAAACATCTCTTTTGAACACAGATTGCTAAAAACATTCCCAGAACTGGTGTCAGTATTTAATCTATGGATTAGAGTCCTCCTTGCAGAGGTTTTACAAAGGATACATTTAAAATTTAATGAATTCTTTTTATTCTTAATTTAGAGTGACAGCCAATTATGCCAATCACTGATAATGCAGAGGCTATATACCATCTTGCTTGCCACTTGCCATGCCGGGTGAGAGTGTTATAAAGCATGCCTAATTACTGGTGGGCTAACCCTGTGCAAGGCTGCGCTTTTTCTCTTAGGAAACGCTTTCTCCATGTTACACGGGTGTGAAGGAAAAGGTATGGCTGTTGTTCATTTTTGCAACTCCTTTGCTAGTCTCAGAACATTTGCTGCACACTAACAGCAAAACTCACTGTCCTAAACTGTAGAGAAAAAAACGATGACAGATGGGGTCACTTTCATTCATAAAGAAAACATTTGGAACCCCTGGGAATGCCAAATCAAGCCACTGGCACCCAATGACTCCATGCCAACTCACAAACTGTATCACATTTTTTGTTTAAAGACAAAGGCTAATCGACATGTGACTTATTCCAAATTCTTCCCTAGGAAGAGTTGTTTTATTTTTTCTATTTAGTGTACTGGAAAACATTGTAATTCCCCAATTCCATAAACATACAAATATAATTGTAAAATGACATCATTCTGTTTTCATTTAATTACCCCTGAAATGCTTTCTATTTAATATTCATTACTCAAAAGCTAATTTAAAAGAGAAAGAGATGCGACTTATTCAAAAAGATGTACTGTCATTCACAGCAATAGTTATCTAATATACAGAAGTTAATAAAGCAGATTAATCTACAAGTCCCTTTAAGCCATTCTTGAGTTTTGAACAACTGCCTCTTTGACCTTTCACCTTCACGCTGTGCACCAGTAGCAGGTGCCAGCTGTACAGAAATTATGGCTGCCGCGTCTGAACGCAAAATCTTTTCTTACTTTGCTTCTGACCAGCAGCTGACCCTTTAGGAGTGATTGTTTCTGGTGCCGGCCTAAAGGCTACATAAACCAGTAGCAGATAAACAAAAGGCTTACATATACCAGCTGCCTTGCCTAAGGGTACCATCCTAGGCTGACACCTCCACTCCTTCTCCAGCATCCCAAATTGCTCCTTGTTTGTTTCTATACATGCATTTAATCCTTATTATTTTGTGGAGGGGTACGGGTAGGAGAAACTGCCCCCTCCTCAAAGCAACAACAAAAAACCCCTCCCTTCCCTCGAACTTGACTTTTGAGTATTCCATGTCAAACTGTGCCATTATAATGCTAATCTAGGCCTGATTTAGCAACTTTAATAAGAGGCTAAAGCCTCTTGTAATTAGATAATAAAATTTTATTATGCATTTTAATATTAAAAGTCTTAAAATCAAACTCTTCAAATCATATATGGGTACAAAACTAAGGTACTTAAATATCATAGCCCCAGAAAATGGGAACTTGAAAAAGCACATTGTGGCTAATTTTTCATTCTCAGAAATGTAAACATGGAATTCCTATGTGGTGGCAGAGAAAGCTCCAACACTCTTAATTATGTGCAGGAAAGAATGAATCTATTCAAGTATGAAGCACGCTGCACCATTTCCAGCAATAGCATGAGATGGCTTTGACAGTTATTTCTTGGATACAAATTACACAAGTACAAAAACAATCCCCATAATGATTAAATGCAGTTATGTACATAGGAGAATACCAGTGCAAATGGTAACATATTTAAATGATTTTCCTTCATTAAAAAAATTATATATGATATTAAACCATCAATCACTGCTGAGGCACAGGAGTTTAAATGTATTGTCACTGGCTGAAATAAATGACTTGGAGACTGGATTCTGGCTCACTCAATATGGTGCCTTTGCTGTTGCTTAGCCACCCAACTCTCTGCTGGTTTGGGCTACATCTGGTGGATTCTATTCCTTTCAATTAATAAGGCAAGTTATGCCATCAATGGATTACATCCTTAAACTATGCTTAGAGGTTAAAAAAAAAAAACCCACATGTCCTAGTGTATGTGTGTGTGTGTGTGTGTGTGTGTTTGGCGCAGGGAGGGGGGAGCTCTCTGTTCTATTTGGAATAATATTTGAAGTACTTTTCTTCCTTCATCGTGTTTAGAATGAAATTTTCTTGTGGAATGTCAGCAGGGGTATTATATACATACACACATATATATAGTATGATACATTCTTATCCATTGGTTTATAAAGTAGTTGCCTATGAACATGTTAAGAGTTAATGCCTAAAGTCACTGCCTACTTTTAAGAACTTAATTTTTCAGGGTTTGTCTTGCAGAAATTCACAGACTATCAGGAGGTGTCAGGCTCTCCTGGGTGCTGAGACACCTATCTAAATGTAGGTGATCTTTGAGGAAAAAGGCACCCTATAGAACATACCATGGTCACAGCACTAATTTGCTGATTTATAAACCAAGGATAGATTTCTGTTACTGGTTTTTCTATTTGAGAATACCACTTTTGTTACAGGTGAAATAGTCATTCAACAAATATCCCTATAAAATGAAATCAAAATGTCAAAGATATGTGTAATAACAGGATTTGAACTAGAATCATCCTTTAAAAGATGTACAAAGAGTCATATAATATTACAGATAGAAGGCCATTTCAGTTAAAAATGTTTTTCTATTTTTAAAACCATAAACATTAACTTTCTGGACTAATCTTCTGAGATAGTGATCACAAATTCTTCCTCCTTAAGCAGCTTGGTTGTTCCCTAGATACTTCTGTCCAATCCTGGATCTCCAGATATTGCCTTGATCCTCAATAATTAGACTGTGTACATGCAAACTCACACACTTGAGAAAACTTTTTATTTTTGACTCAAACTTGGCTACTTTGAAAACCAAAAAGAGTTAGAAAAAATATTAACTGAATTTAACTGCCTGTTTATTACATGCTTCAGGATGCAAAGACACAACCCAAATGTGATAAAACGCCCCTTAATGAGGCAGTTTCAGTACTTAAATACAATAAAAGCAAATTAAATTAAAAAAATTAGGTAAAACCAAAATAACCATAACATTTTAAAACTAACAAAAAGCAGTCTTCAAAAATTATCAAAAAATCAGAGGAAATAAAAATATCACAGCACGGCTGTCAGAAAAAAAAGGGATCATGCATTGGACACCTCAGTTCTGAAATTCCTTGGGATGGCATAATACACAGGTTGGCAACTGATAGACATTTAGCATTGGCCTGAGTGTTTTCTTTTTGTTCTTCTTTCCTTTTTTTTTTTTTTTTTTTTTTAAGATCTTATTCATTGGCCGGCGCCGTGGCTCACTAGGCTAATACTCCGCCTTGCAGCGCTGGCACACCAGGTTCTAGTCCCAGTCGGGGCGCCGGATTCTGTCCCGGTTGCCCCTCTTCCAGGCCAGCTCTCTGCTGTGGCCCGGGAGTGCAGTGGAGGATGGCCCAAGTGCTTGGGCCCTGCACCCCATGGGAGACCTGGAGAAGCACCTGGCTCCTGCCATCGGATCAGCGCGGTGCGCCGGCCGCAGCGCGCCGGCCGCGGCTGCCATTGGAGGGTGAACCAATGGCAAAGGAAGACCTTTCTCTCTGTCTCTCTCTCTCACTGTCCACTCTGCCTGTCAAAAAATAAAAAAATAAAAACAAAAAACAAAACAAAAAAAGATCTTATTCATTTATTTGAAAGTCAAAGTTACAAAGAGAGGGAGAGGGAGAGAGAGAGAGAGAGAGATCTTCCATCCACTGGTTCACTTCCTAAATGGCCACACAAAGATCAGGGCTGGGCCAGGCTGAAGCCAGGTGCCAGAAGCTTCATCTGGGTATCCTACAGGGGTGCAGGGACCCAAGTACTTGGGCCATCTTCTGCTGCTTTCCTAGGTGCATTAGCAGGGAGCTGGATAAGAAGTAGAGTACCTGGGACTTGAACAGGGGCTCATATGGGATGCTGGCATCACAGGAGACAACTTTACACACTATGCCACAATGATGGCCCCTGTTTCTTATTTTCAATCAATGCCCAACATTTAAAAATTAGAATTTCTGGCAACAGTGTGTCTTACTTGTAGCAGGGCTGGGGAATGTCTGGCCCGTGGGCCATAGAAGGCCCACACAATCATTTGGTTTGGCCCTGCCAAGGCAACTGCAGGTGGGACTTGAAATTCAATAAAGCTATAACAGGCTAATTTTTAAGTTGATGATTTTGTTTGGCCCATGAATGATGTTATAAATATCCACATGGCCCTTGGCAGAAGAAACATTTCCCACCCCTGAAAGCAACAATTAGCTGGAGCTGTGTTGAAGCTGCCTGCTTTAGCTGAGATGCACATTCAACTTTCTTCCCAGTCTACTTCATTCATGTTTTCTGCCTGGTCTCAAAGGCATCTTAGTTTATGATACTTGCTCCACTGGTTAGGACGTGGAGAGGGACGCTCTAAGGAGTCCAGGTGTCAGACTCGTACCTTTACAATGACCACTGACAGAGCTAATCGTACTCACTAGCACAAGTTCCCTTTAGAAAAGAGAAACAGTTTACAACTAGAAAGAGGTGAAAAATGGCATCCAGTGCTGAGCAATCAGTGCTGAGAGCCAGGATACAGCACGGAGGTACTGGCGACCGGAGACGGATGCACAGCACAAGCTGCTTCCTACCTTCATCCTACAGCTGCCATATTGATTCTGTCCTCGAGAAATCAGGTTAACGTAAACCTCAAGAGCTACCTCAAAGGCATTAAAGTCACTAAAAAATATCATGGGACAGTTACACTATTAGACTCTGACCTTCCCAAGGATACATGCCCTACTAAATTTACACCCTCAATGTCTGCCTACAGAATTAATGAATAGATACAGGTGGAGAATAAGAGAGAGGACCCTCAGCGTTGTCTTTGTGATTCTGCACAGGCTGGCAAAGTCCTTCTCCTTTGCCTACTGCCCGTCTGGGTCACTGCCCTTAAGGAGAGCTCCGGTGGGACTTATTGGAGGCTCAGATTGTCTTGTGGTAAGTGCTTAAAAGATGCAAACTTCTTTAGAAGTCACCAAACATGCAAATGTATTTTGAAATGTTTATAGTTTTCTCATAATACATATGTCCCATGAATTTTCTGAAGTGCCCTCAATATGTCAAAATCCTGTCAATCAGCTGAAATAATCTGGGATAGGCAGGTAGTTAGTTTAGGTCTTCTGAGCTAGCTATAAGTCACTACAAGCTCCCATATATAATTCTATCCTCCTACTTTTCAATCAAAATGCCCCCTTTGCTGGGATGCACCTGCTTCATCTGGGAACTAAATGGGGGATGCCATGAGAATACGGATACTGAGTTCCACGTGGACCTTGTGGAGGGGCCATATCCTCTCCAGGTAGCTTCATGCCTGGAGAGGCATCATCCCCCACCTCGTAAAGGAGGCCAACACTGGGAGGAGCTCTCCCTCACAGGCAGCCGCAGGTGCTGCGCAGGCGCCCGCTCTGTCGCCCTTTCCCCACCCCTCTCCCTTTGGGGTAACCATTGGGCCCCCTGCCCATTTCTGATGCGTTTTCTCTGTGTGGGGCAACCCCTGCTCACGTGTGCATGTGTCTTCACTTTCTCACTTTTTTAAAAAAATATTTATTTATTTATTTGAAAGGCAGAGTTACAGAGGCAGGGAGAGAGGGAGAAAGTAAGTCTTCCATCTGCTGGTTTACTTCCCAAATGGCTGCAACACCTGAAGCCAAGAACCAGCAGCTTCTTTTGGGTCTCCCACACAGGTGCAGGGACCCAAGGACTTGGGCCATCTTCCACCACTTTGCCAGGCCATAGCAGAGAGCTGGATAGGACGTGGAGCAGCTGGGCCTCGAACCAGTGCCCATAAGGGATGCTGGCATGGCCCCCACTTTCTCACTTTTGAATAAGATTTTTTACCACTTTTTGCACCTTATACGTATCTTCACTTAGAATGTTTGTCTTTGTGCTTGGAGTGAAATCAACTAAGCTCAGAAATATAAAGGAATTTCCATCACTTTTTGAGTAAAATGCTTAAATGTCTAAAATTTGTGAAAATGGAACTTCATGTAACATTAAGGATTAATAAAACAACATTTAAAAAAAGAAGAAGCCACCAAATAAAGAGCAGATAACTTTATGGTTAAGCATGTGAACTCTGGAGTGAAACAGACTCAGATGCAAATACAAGTTCTTCTACTTAGTAATTTTGGGAAAGGTCATCATTTTATGCCTCAGTTGATTTTTATTTATGTATTTATTTATTTTTATTTGACACGTAGAGTTATAGACAGGGAGAGAGAAACAGAGAGAAAGGTCCTCCTTCCATTGGTTCACCCCTCAAATGGCTGCTACAGCCGGCACTACGCCGATCCGAGGTCAGGAGCCTGGTCTCCTATGCGGGTTCAGGGGCCCAAGCACCTGGGCCATCCTCCGCGGCCCTCCCGGGCCATAGCACAGAACTGGACTGGAAGAGGGGCAACTGGGACTCGACCTGGCGCCCATATGGGATGCCGGCACCACAGGTGGAGGATTAATTAAGTGAGCCATGACACGGGCTCCCTCAGTTGATTTTTAAAAAGTTTGTTTCAAAGGGAGAGGGAGGAAGGGGGGGAGGGAGGGAGGGGGAGAGGGAGAGGGAGGGAGGGAGAGAGAGAAAGTATCTTCCATCTGCTGTTTCATTCCCCAAATGCCCACAACAGCCAGGGCTAGAAACCAGGAGCTCTGTCTACCTGGGTGGCAGAGCAGAGACCCAAGTACTGAAGCCACTTAGGCCATCATCTGCTGCCTCCCAGGTTGGACATCATCAGGGGGCTGGATCGGAAGCAGAGGTGAGACTTGATTCCAGGCACTCTGATATGGGGTGCGGGTTTCCCCAAGGGATGGTTTAACCCACTGCACCACGATGCCCACACCAGCCTGCTTCTGTTTCTGTAAAATGTCACAACATACTTTCACAGAGCCACTGTGATGATTAGATCAGACTCCACATATGTAAAGAGCTTAAGTTACTGTCTGCACACAGTAAGCAAATTTTGCTTTATTTCTTAGAAACAAATACATGATATATACATGGGCCATTTTGAATATGACCAAGTCTGCAGCAGCAGCAAGTACAAAAAATAACTCACATGAAATGGGAGTTCTTACCTTCCACCCTGAGTAGCTAATGACATATCTTTGGCTTCCTTTATGTTATTCTCTGATCCTGTAGGACACATTTTTTCAGTTTGCCATATTTTTTGATAATAAAGTTGCAAATCAACCAGACTGAATGTGCCCTATGGAGGGCACACTTTGTGTTTAAGGATCGCTAGAAATACCTTTGTTAAAATAGGAAATCTAGGGGCTAGCCTTTTGGCACAGGTTAAGGTGCTGCCTGCCACACTGGTAGACATCTATATGAGTGCCACTTCAAGTCTTGGCTGCTCCTCTTCCGATCCAGCTCCCTGCTAATGCATCTGGAAAAACAGCAGGAATTCTAGGCTACTGGCTTCAGCCTGATCCAGCCCCAGCCCAGCCATTTGGGGAGGGAACCAGCAGATGGAAGATTCTCCCCTGCCCACTCTTTTCTCTGTAATTCTACCTTTCAAATAAATAAAATAAATCTTTAAAAAGAATAAAATTAGCAAAACTGGCTGATTATTTTTTTAAGAGGATAAGAAATGTGACTATTATTTCATCTGCTTAGTTGTTTTCTACTGTGAGAATCTTGCTAAGGTTTTACAGGCCAAAGTCTCAACATCAGATATATATGCAACTGCACTTTCTCCTACTTAGTATTATGGAATGGAATCTTAAGTATGAAAGATGTCTTGTATAGTATGTCAAAATGTTGTGCAATATCATTTCAGTCTAAACAGAAATGAAAAAAAAGCAGATGATCTCCCTTTTGCTATAATTCACTTTGGGATGCATGTCATGAAGAGCACTATACAAAAGCAATTTTCATTGATTGACTGACTGATTGAGGAAAAGGGTGAATGTTCTCTCAGCTTAAGTCCCTACTGAAGTATGATTCTTATGGCTCTTGACAGCTCTTTACAATTTGTAGTTAAATGCCGTGTTAGCAATAAATAAATAAATAAATAAAATGAGATAAAAAGGGAGGGAGAGGAGAGAGAAAAAAATTAGAACTTCTTTGGGTTTCTAGTTCAGCTGACTTGAATCAAAAAGATAAACAGATGCGGGTAAGAGAAATTCAAACCTAACTGTTCTAGCTCCTCTAGATTTTAGAGACTATAACTACTAAATATTCCTTGTTAACAAATCAATGGCATGTAATACTGACAGCCTGATAGTTCTTGCTCTACTTCTGTGAAAGGTGCTAGTCTTTCTGAAGCAATAGTTTCCATTGAAATTTTGATTGAGAGAAGCAGTATCAGTGTCTGATTCTTATAATCTCAAAAAGAATTAGTTCCATCTCTGAAATGCTCCTCTCATTCCATATAGCATGATCCTTCGTGTACCTAATGTGGGAAGATCTTTCACTCTGTGAAATGACCACATGGATTTAGTCAGCTCATTTATTGGTTAGAGATGCAAAGACTTAGTATGACCAGTGACGAAACTGAAAACAATTCACACACCAATGTCATCTTCCAAGTTCTATAGCGGGTCGGTGTCCAGTCAGTAGTGATCAGGTTACTAAAATTTTGTTTGCTCTCCTATTGACTTAAAAGCATTCAGGAACACCACCCCCCCCCCCCCAAATTAATGTAAACTGCATTTTTCTCAATTGTTAAGTTAAAGTGAGGCAATAAGTTTTACTTGAAATAGATTCATTTAATTACAATAGATCTTCAAGTGAACTAAATTTTAATGTTTGCCAAGTAAGATTTGTTTGGGAAACTATGGAAGTTTATTTATTTGAAGAACAGTTTTAGAAACACTGAAGATCTACAGGCACCTAGTGGGTCATGATAAATACATTTTCAGGTGGCAGGCACTACAGTTGGTTTCTCAGGCTGCTGCATACAAATGGAAAAGGCCTGTAAGGATATTGGAAAACCCTCTATATAGGTTCTTGCTCTGTTTATTATAGAAGCTTGAGGAGGTAACTTTGCAATTTGGAATTGACACTCTTCATGCAATTATGTTTTCAGCAAAACAGGTCCAGGTTGGGGGAAAAATAGTTCAAACTAGTAAATAATTGCAGCATCATTGCATCAGTTTAGTTTAAAGAGCTGACAAACCCTCTCTAAACTCCAAGCACAATTAGTCATTAGGGTCTAGTTTTTCAGCACTGTTAAGCAATTTGTAACCCATTCCTTTTAATAGGGTTAGGCATTACTTAACCGACACAGATGCCTGAAAACTGAAACCTCAAGTTACGAAGCAGCAACCTTGTTCATTACCTTATGTGATAGGCAAATCATCTATAAAAACAGCATTTAATGGGCAACCAATGAATAATCAATGGCTCACTTTTCATCTGAGTGCGAAAATGAGAATAATCTAATACAAAGTCCCTCTGGTCAGAGGCCGAGTCTTGGGTTCCTTTGCTCTTCAGGCCTGATTTATAAGGCCTTGGAAAGCTGATGTAAACAGATGATCAATGGAACCCATCCCTGCTCATAATAACCCCCAACTGGCCCACTCCCTCTTTTCCAAGTCCATCCCTCCAGGCTATTAGCTCTGTCCAGCTAATTCTGCCCACTACTCCTGCCTGCTGCTTTTACTCTGGCCATCCGCTCCGTCCAGCCGACTCAGAAGTAATTTTATACGCAGCAGAGAGCGAGTGGAATTGATTTTTCACTCAGCGCTCAGTTCCCATCTGAATAATTATCAATTTTACTGCCTCATAAAGGGAAGAGTCAAAATTTCAAATCAATTCAAAAGAGCTTTTGAGACGATAGAAACCGTGCATAAGAATAGAGGTCAAAGTTGTCAGTGACCTAAGGAGATGATGTCAGATATTACTATACCCAGTAGTTGACATCAGAGGCACTCAAGATGATACAACCTAGTGCTAATGCAAATCATATTTATGCTGACTACCAGAGACCAGTCATTAATATTTAAAATGCTATCTGAAAGCCTACATTCCAAATAAATAGAATGTATTCCACTGTTAATAAAGATATATCACTACTTAGTCAAACACTATAAAGTGAAAGATTACCAAGTATTATTAACACACAGAAATTACTTAAACCAACAAATGCATGGTAATTCTGAGTGAAGACAAACTTGATCGTCTCTTGCACAGCCATGTTACCTGCTAAATACAGTCTGCTGGAACCTCGTTTAGGACCACTGTCTACTGTTTCTGCTAAAATTTTCTACCAACTTAAAAGTTTCTGTCAAAGTTTATGGGACAATATTGCGATTACAGCTGAGTGCTTGCAGGAGTGATCTGTAGTGGACCAGTCCCTGGCTGTGGTGGGGGCTGGGTCTGGGATCTGGCTAACCTGGGGATACTTTTTTCCAGTGATTACAAGCTCTAAGTTGGTGGCTCTCTCTTGGCCGGCGCCGTGGCTTGTCGCTCCCCCTCTTCATGGAGGAACGACACTAAGCCCTGCCTAGGCTTCATATCCGAGTCACGGCACCATTATGTCGCTCCCCCTCTTCGTGGAGGAGCAACACAGGACCCTGCGCTGTTCTTTCGTCTGCTCGGCCCTCCCCGGGTTTGCTGCTGGTTCCTCCCGGGTTGGCTACTATCCCTTCCACCTCCGTGGAAGGGCAGTTCCCCCTGGCCACATTCCCCACTTCCGCAGGGGAGCGGCACACCGCCGGCCGGCTCGTCTCGGGGGCTGCACAGGTGTTCCTTCAGCTAGATGTTCCCCTTAGATGTTCCTGGTGCATGCCGTCTCTCTCCTCCTTTATAGTCCTCCTCCGCCAATCCCAACTCGGCTGCCCACACGCCGAGTATGCTGCTCTCCTCCAATCAGTAGCAAGTCCTACAGTTTATTGGTTGAACTGGAGGCAGCTGTGCGGAAGCTGTTTACTTCTCTCCCAGCGCCATATTGTGGGAGAGCAGATGCATAGAATAAGTCTTAATTCCAGTAACTCAGTCTAGTCCGGTTTGCTCCCCACTGTGGCTCACTTGGCTAATCCTCCGCCTGCAGCGCTGGTACTCTGGGTTCTAGTCCTGGTTGCTCCTTTTCCAGTCCAGCTCTCTGCTGTGGCCCAGGAAGGCAGATGGAGGATGGCCCAAGTGCTTGGGTCCTGCACCCGCATGGGAGACCAGGAGGAAGCACCTGGCTCCTGGCTTCAGATCAGCGCAGCTGCTGGCCGTAGTGGCCATTTGGGGGGTGAACCAGTGGAAGGAAGACCTTTCTCTCTCTCTCTCTCTAACTCTGCCTGTCCAAAAAAAAAAAAAAAAAAAAAAAAGAAAAAAAAGAGGGCTATGGGACACTCTCAACACTAACAGCGGCTACTACATGAAGGCAAAGTGTGTGGAGAGGGGAGAACAGAGGTTTACCTAAGTCTTGAAAGAATGTAGATTTTTGAGAAGGCATTTCAGGTTAATCTGAGATATTTTAATCTGAGATATTATCCCCACTTCGAGAATTGATTGTGTGAGCAGTAAGGACTTGTGTTTTTGAGCTAAATGGATCTGGGTTCAAATTCCAATTCCCTCACTTTCTAGTCGGTCTCTCCTCATCTCAATTTAGTCATCAATAAAATGGGATAATGATATCCTTATTTCAAGGTTCTTATGGAATCTAAGTGAGAAGACTTCTCTGACAGTTTTCCTCTCTCTCCTGCATCACTCTCTGTCATCACTATATTAATCAAATTACCAAATACCTGGTTTGTCTCACATGAAAGGAAACTTTTTAAGGAGAGAAATTGTGTTTTATGAGTTTTAAAGATTCTTGCACCTTGCATGTAATGAATCCTTCTTCTTACCTTTACTGTATTGCCACCGAGCTATAACAGTTCCAGGGTTGTACCAGTTATAGGCCTGTATGACTACACAAAATCTGAATTTTCAACCCTCTTCCCCGATAAGCGATTAACTGAAACATCACCATAATTAAAATTCACATAATTTCATTTAAATACTAGCAAAATATGATAGCCAGGAAGGAAACCTCTTCCATGGCTGTCTCATTTTCTTTCCATCGTTTCTCTACAGAAGTGACAATTTCTGCTGATTTCAGGCAATTTATTTGCTAAAGACACACTGAAATGTTTACATCTGCAAATCACAGATTATTATGGATATAATTAGATAAAACAACTAAAAACAATATGAAGATATCACTCCCCAAATTTAGTGAAATTAGAAAATATAGTAATGGTATTTCCATAAAAATGGTATTATTCTCTTCGAAATATTTCTGGCACATATACTTCTTTTTAAGCATACTATTACTGTGATGTACAGAAGTTTTTAAAAACATTATTAAACTTGGACCCAACCCATATTAGCCAATTAAAGTACATTTGAAAATAAACTGTGGTTTCATTTCTTATTAGTTAAGTGCTCTTAGGAATACGACCTTAAGTACCTGAGCTATGATTTCTCATTTTAAATTTGGAGAAATACACTATTATATGATGAATAGACAGTTCCTAGCAAGTTGGCTGATAGAGACCAGGAGCCCAGAGTATGGTAGTATCTTAATATAACAGAGAACTCACAAGGCAAGCATCACATGGTATTTTAGAGGCTCCAGGAAAGAGATCAGATGTTGAGTGCTTCTACTCCACTTTTGCCATAGTTTTTCTCAGGCCTCTGGAAGAACTATCCTCTTTTAAAAATTTTAGCTTTACTGTGATAAGATGACTGACAAGGGCATTTCTTGAGGGGAGGTAGTCCTGGGAGCCAGTGCACCATCCCACATTTAGGGAAAATACTCCTGAAGAATAACTGATAAAGGGTCTTGACAAGATGTTACTCCAAGAGACAGTCAGGGACCAGGTTGGCTTCTGGGGAACTCTCTTAAGCAAGGTGACTAATTACCAGTTACCTGCTGCAGGACATCTGGGTTTTGTTGCATAAAATGTAATAGTCTCTGGCCAGCCTGGGTCGCCTCTCTGCATCGAAGTGGCTTCTTGCCCTCTTTTGCTATGTGCTTGTAGAGGTAGGTGACGACGTAGTCTAAACTGATGCAGCAGCTGGAGGAGACAACTGTATCTGTACAAACAATAAATAAGAATTCATTTGCATTACTGAAGTGTTTGCTGCAGTTGGTTATAATGTCTCCCCTCAGAGAACATCACTTTCTGGCTTCAGAGCACTGGTAAGCAAACTGTAAGCTCCTTGAGGTAGAGATTCTTGCCTCCCCTCTTTAAACCCAGCGTCTATCACAGAGCCTGGCACAGAGACGTGTTAGTTCAGTAAATGATTACTATATAAAATTGTGACCTGAACAACTTCTGCTTAATTCTACCTCTGATTCCCCAAGTGGCTGCTCAGTTGGTATCTACTTAGTGCAAAGTGTTCTGCTTTAGGACATACAGGGGTCTAACCTACCTTGCTGTCAGAGACTCATGGTTTAGTAGACAAGTTACTGTAGCCAACGTTGTGCAAAAATGAGCGACATACTGCTGAGAACATTTTGAGGGCATTGAGAGCATTTAGTTTAGGAGGCAGCACCTGAAGTGGGCTTAGAAAGACCATTTCCGTGAGATGTAAGGAAGGCTGTTTTCAGATAGAGAGATGAGCATGAGAAAGAGAATGTGGTAGGAAAGTTGCGGGTTTGGGAGTCAGCTCTGGTTTCAAATCCCATTTTTTCCCCAATTACTCGCTGTGTTGCTGCTCTTGCTACTTTTCTCACCTTTTAAAAAATGCCTTGTGGGGCCGGCGCCGTGGCTCACTAGGCTAATCCTCCGCCTAGCGGCGCCGGCACACCGGGTTCTAGTCCCGGTCGGGGCGCCGGATTCTGTCCCGGTTGCCCCTCTTCCAGGCCAGCCCTCTGCTGTGGCCAGGGAGTGCAGTGGAGGATGGCCCAGGTGCTTGGGCCCTGCACCCCATGGGAGACCAGGAAAAGCACCTGGCTCCTGGCTCCTGCCATCGGATCAGCGCAGTGCGCTGGCCGCAGCGCACCGGCCGCGGCGGCCATTGGAGGGTGAACCAACGGCAAAGGAAGACCTTTCTCTCTGTCTCTCTCTCTCACTGTCCACTCTGCCTGTCAAAAAAAAATAAAAATAAAAAAAAAATGCCTTGTGTAGTTGAGTGAGAGGAAAGTAAATTAATTAGTAATAAAAACAGCTGATATTTATTGAGCACTTACTATGGTAAGTGCTTCCCATGGATTATTAATTTTAATCCTCACGACAATACTTTAATAGTTACTATTATTATCGCTCCATACTACTATTACCTCTATTTAAAGGTGTGGCTTAGAGATTAAATAATCCATCCAATGATATACAGCTAGAAGACTGTGTGATCACAGTATGAAAATAAAGAAGGCATTCAGACTCTGGATCTGTATTTTTAATTACTATATTAAAAGTAAGCGCTGGGGCTGGCATTATGGTGTAGCAGGTTAAGTGGCCATTTGAGATGCCCAGCAACTGATATTGGAGTGCTGGTTTGAGTCCTGGCTACTCCACTTCTGATCCGGTTTCTGGCTAATGTGCCTGGGAAAGCAGCAGGAAATGGTCCAAGTACTTGGGCCCCTGTACCCACTGGTGAGACCAGGATAGAGTTTGTGGCTCCTGGCTTTGTCCAGGCCAAAATCTGGCTGTTGTGGACATTTGGGGAATAAACCACCAAGTAGAAGAGAGAAGGCTTCTTTTACTCTCCCTTTCAAATAAATAAATAGATAAATAAATAAATAAATCTGAAAAAGTACTAAGTATTAATCAAAAATATATGTCAGCATCAAACATCTTAAAACACAATGGCACTCAAAAAAAATTCCAGCTACTACTGGTTTACTCTCATGGTAAAAAGGAGGCTATTTTTAGGGGGCAGGACTTTTTTCTTTTTTTGCTACTGACAGATAACATTTGACACAACCCTTGGGAGTTTATAATTTTTTTTATTTAACAGATAGATTTAGATAGTGAGAGAGAGAGATAGAGAGAAAGGTCTTCCTTTCGTTGGTTCACCCTCCCAAAACGGCTGCTACCACTGGCTGGAGCTACACCGATCTGAAGCCAGGAGCCAGGTGCTTCTTCCTGGTCTCCCATGAGGGTGCAGGGGCCCAAGCACTTGGGCCATCCTCCACTACTACTGACAGCAAAAAAAAGTCCTGCCCCCTAAAAATAGCCTCCTTTTTACCATGAGAGCAAACCAGTAGTAGCTGGAATTTTTTTTTTTTGAGTGCCCATTGTGTGTGTGTGTGTGTGTGTGTGTGTTTGACAGGCAGAGTGGACAGTGAGAGAGAGAGAGAGAGAGAGACAGAGAGAAAGGTCTTCCTTTGCCGTTGGTTCACCCTCCAATGGCCGCCACACCGTGCTGATTAGAAGGCAGGAGCCAGGTGCTTTTCCTGGTCTCCCATGGGGTGCAGGGCCCAAGCACTTGGGCCATCCTCCACTGCACTCCCGGGCCATAGCAGAGAGCTGGCTTGGAAGAGGGACAACCGGGACAGAATCCGGCGCCCCGACCGGGACTAGAACCCGGTGTGCTGGTGCTGCAAGGCGGAGGATTAGTCTATTGAGCCACGGTGCTGGCCGCCTATTGTGTTTTAAGAAGATGTTTGATGCTGACATATATCCCGGGCCACAGCAGAGAGCTGGATTGGAAGAGGAGCAACTGCGACCAGAACCTGGTGCCCATATGGAATGCCGGTGCCGCAGGTGGAGGGAGGATTAACTAAGCGAGCCATGGCCCTGGGATTTATAATTAGTAAGAGAAAACAATTAAAAATGAAAAATTTGGTGGACTGAGAAGTTGATTATCAAGAAAGTAGGGCTGAGAAGCAGATTTACAAAGGGAATAGATTTCCTGAGTCATCTTTGAGGATCACATGTGAACACACACGTGGTGTGCTCAACACAGATTTAGGTCAAACATCAGCTGAATCAATCAAGAAATGGGTAGCTAAAACTAATCAGAAATTTTCTAGAAAAACCTTTGATTTGCATTTAGTAATAATACATAGCTCTGATACAATACTACAGTTTTAAAACTGTCATGGCATTTTATAGAGAAATGTGATGAAAAACAGACAGTGGCAAGTCTGAAAAGAAACACAGTAGGGGCAGGCATTATGTACCACAGTTAACCATATGGGAGTGCCTAGGTTTGAGCCCTAGCTCTGCTCTCCAATCTGGCTTCTTGCCAATATGCCTCAAGAGTTGCAGGTGATGGCTCCAGTGTTTGGGTTCCTGACACCCATGTGGGAGACCTGGATTGAGTACCGGACTCCTGGCTTCTGCTTGATCCAGTCCTGGCTGTTGTGGGCTTCTGGAGAGAGAGCCAGTGCACAGGAGATCTTTCTGATTGTCTCCACTATGTCTCTCTCTGCCTTTCAAATAATAATAATAAGCGAAATACAGGCAGGATAATGGTAGTTAATACAGGATCATGAAAGATGAGGAATTGAAGGTCTAAAAAGATAGGCATGGATAATATTTTTGGAGTTATAAAGTCTAAGGAAGCAGATTTCTATTACAGTAATGGAATTTGATTGATTAATTAGCTAATTTACTCTTTTTCTCTCCCTACTAACTAGGTTATATTGTAGAAAAGGCAGTTCTGGTTTTATAAGCCTGGGAGGTAGCACAGTGTAGCATGGCAGTCATACACAACACTGCTGAGCCTGGCTACGTCACATTTCCCTTTTCCTTCACAATTCCACATTTGAAATCCCAGTCATGAAAGTAAATGGATTAAGTCACTTAACAGCTATAAAGGCAAGCAGGAAATAGATATGGTTGCCTTCACCAGTGAACAGCAGTGTGCTATCAATCATGAGAAAATTATAAAGACTTCACATAGATTTGGTGACCATATGCCATGCAGGTTGCTTTAAAAGGCTCCAATGCACTGAGTCAGCTGTGAAAATGCCAGGTAAACACTTTAGCCACAAAGGTTGAAGCATATATCCTTACAATAAAAGCATGAAGAAGAGCTTCCATTATGGCTGATTTATGGTTGGGGGCTTTGAAAAAGATAAATGTTATTTCGTGATAGATTTAAAAGTGGGGAATCATAAGGATCAAAGGGCATTTGGTCAAAAACAGAATGAATTGTGCTGAGGACTACATGTTATTATTGGTTCTTATCTGCAGCTAAGCTATTATGTGAGACTCAAATAATGAAACTCTCCTGACATAAAAAGGATGAGCAGAAGTCATGAAGTTTCATATTGTGTCCTAGCTCTTGCTGTTTAGAATCTTTTTCAAAGAATTGCATCTAGAATTTGGACAATTTTGGCAATGATTTTTAAGTCTAATGGGCTTCTGTCCTCTCTAGCAACTTGTTTGGCACTGGGAAGAACCAAGTGCTCCTTTCTCCTGCACCCAGTCTCCACAGGAAACACATGCATCATTAATAGCCTCCGGCTCACTAAGACCCATCACTGAAAGCCGTTCTGCAAAGTTAACTGTGGAGGAAAGAATTGCTTAACTGACTCAGGAAGAATAATAATAAGGCTGAGCTGAAATCGGGCTTTAGCTGCAAACTTCTCATCGCAGCAGAATCAGCAGGATGAAGGTCTTGGAAATAGCTGGTTCTAGGTTTGAATCTAAACTTTTGAGATGCTCGACTCTGGTAAGGTTCAACGGTACCTCTGTAAAACGTGCTTACCAATACCTACTTTGCACGTGTGGTCAGCCACTTATGAGGAAGTATACATAGATTGTAACAAAGTGCTTGGCACTGTATGTTAGGTTTCCCTTTTTTCACTTCCATTTGTTTTGCTGGCTATGTAAATCCCTTAAACATCAAGCCTGTAGGTCTACCAAGATAATCCATTGCTCTCTGCTCTCTTTAGCATTTACTTCATAGGAAAAATTAACAAACAAGGTATCCAAATTCTAAATGTTTCCTACATGTTTTACTCTCATGTAACATTCATACCAAATACTTCATCCAATCCAAGAATTTGTTCAAAATACAATGTACCCACTTCTATTTTTTATATGCATCTTATTAATAATGAATTTCAAAGGGAAAGATCTGGTAGTTTCTAACTGGTTCAACATTTTACGGGGTCGTCCCTGTGGCATAGTGGGCTAAGCCTCTACCTGTGGCGCTGAAATCCCATATGGGCACCAGTTCCAGTCCTGGTTGCTCCTCTTCCAATCCAGCTCCCTGCTATGGCCTGGGAAAGCAGTAGAAGAAGGTACAAGTGCTTGGGTCCCTACATCCTTGTGGAAGACCAAGAAGAAGTTCCTGGCTCCTGGCTTCAGATTGGTTCAGCTCTAGCTGTTGCGGCCACGTTGGGAGTGAACCAGCAGATGGAAGATCTTTCTCTCTGTCTCTCCCTCTCTCTGTAATACTACCTCTAAAATAAATAAATAAAAATCTTAAAAAAAATTTTACTTGCCCTTCTTTCCCTGTTTCACCTTTTGTGATGCCCTTTACTTCTGCTTGCAGCGTACCACCATGCCTGCCATGGGTAATCTTCAGAGGCTTCCCTGATCACTTTTTCTATAATAGCTACACTTAGTAACTCTCTATCCATTACCC
The DNA here is from genome assembly GCF_964237555.1 of Oryctolagus cuniculus. NCBI lineage: Eukaryota > Metazoa > Chordata > Mammalia > Lagomorpha > Leporidae > Oryctolagus > Oryctolagus cuniculus. The sequence goes on along the minus strand of NC_091437.1, from coordinate 58,011,610 downwards.
TATTTTAAATTTTGTTTAGCACTTATGATGACTTAGTCTTATTTAATATGTGTGCTTGCTTCTTCATTTATTGTTTATTTCTCCTCACTACAATATAAGCTTTCATGTGAACTGGGACCTTACCTGTCTTATTTCCCTCAGAACTGCCACAGTTCAGAATAGTACCTGGTACTTAGAATGTGCACAATGGATAATTATTGAATGAATTAATTGAAAGCCATTATTTGGAGCAGTGTTTTTAAGCCCTGTGCTTGGAGAGGGGGAAATGGATGGGTGGTTAAAAAGATAACGTGAAACTAAAAATAATAAAGTATGATAATTAACTAAAATATTTTTATATCACGTTCTGAACAGTAGACAAACCACAATTCTATCACTGATTCATTTTTTGTACCTGCCACCCATTTGTTTAACTGAGACTACAGCAGAAGTGAGACCCAATAATGCCAATAAATGCCTCTTTGCCAATGCATCACTGTTAGTAAAGAAAATATCCAAACAGTTACTGTCAATGTTCAAAACACGCTTCTTTCCTGAAGACACAGGGCACAAGTCACCTGCCAGAGTCATCCAGTGGTTATAATTTCAATTTGTGACAATACAAGAGGCTGAAGAGGAAACTGTGAAGACAAGGCAAACAATTCTACCGGGCACCTAGCTTTCAAAGTTGCAACTGTCATCAGGGAGATCCAGCAGAAGAGTAAGATTCAGAGGCAGACTCCTAGATCAGACACTTGTTAGTTATATGGTCTTAGGCAAATCATTCCACCTCTCTGAACCACAGCTAACTAGCCTGAATAATGAAAGAACACTCACATATGCTAGGAACTGGGAATAATGTAGTGATCAATACACTGTTCCTGTCCTTGAGAACTTTTCAGTGGAGCAGGGAATAGGGACAAATGGTGTTCTTAGACAGAGCACCTAACCCACTGTTGGTATGCAAGAAGGGTCTGAGAACAAAATGAGTGACTGTGAAAACACCCATTACAGTCCAGTTATACAGTAAATGGCAACAGTGGGCCTTACATGCAAATTCAGTATTCCATCCATAATGCCATTCTGTCAAGACTCCCATGAGAGCCTTGTTAAAATGCAATTGTAGGCCTGACCAAAATTATAGTTTGAGAATGACATAGCTGCCTACAACTAATTCAGAGTATTCAAGTATTACTATGGGGCTAGATAAAACAATGTCAGGTCAAACTGTGATAATAAAAGACAGCACTCTACTTCTATGCATGAAGGATTGACTGCTATGAGCATTTGTCCTCCTGCCACAAATAACCAGAAAACAGGACAAAATATATATAAAACAAAGCTTTTCAATTATTGCAAAACAGATATTACAGGACTATTCACCCAAAAAGGGGGAAAATAAATGAGGGTAGGACCTCCAATTCCTCAAGCTTACTGTCCAAAGCAGTTGCCAGGCTGCAGGCCAGGAAGGGTAAACTCAAACAAAACCACGTGACCTCCTGATCTGAAGAGCCACAGACTAGAATCTGGGGAGGATGAGGAGTTAGAACGTAGGAGCGTGGAACCTGCAGGACAGAGTGCTAGAGGTACACCAGGAGTCCACTCCAGAGTGTGAACAGTGACCTGTGTAAGTGTGAGAAGAAACTAACAAGGTTGGGGAAAGAACTACTGAAAAGAGTAGGCCAAATACTGCCTGGGGATGACAGGGCTGGAGATAGTTTGTGGAGAAATCTCACAATACACGGAGCACTGGAGAGTCCTCACAGGGTCACACCTTACTAGTAAAGCTCAGTTACTTCAAAATAAAGGCTGCATTTCTCTCAAATGAGTCAAACTGATTCAAAAGTTGCTCAACTGCAAGACAGAATGAAATCCACAATCTTGGGGAAAAAATATCAAACTCCAATACTGAGTAATTTAAATCACAATATAAAGCATCCAACCAAAGTCACATGGGGCAGGCGTCTGGACTAGTGGCTGTGCTGCTGCTTGGTATGCCTGCATCTCATGATGGAATGCTGGTTCAATTCCTGGAGCTACTCCTCATTCTAGTACCCTGCTCATGTGCACGCTACAAGCAACAGGTGATGGCTCAAGTAGCTGGGGGCTCCCTCTCTCCCTCTCGCAAATAAATCAATCAATCAATAATTAAAATAAAATAAAAATTAATTAATTAATTAAAAAGGAATTTAAATGAGAGAATATTACTCCTAAGAAGGAGAAAAATAAACTAACAGAAACAGATCCAGAAATGACATTAGTTATCAAAGAGCTGTTATAAATCTCATACATATGATTAAGGTTAAAATGAACCTGATGAGGAAAAAAAATGAAAAAATTTTTAAAAAGACCAAAATGAAGCTTCTAGAAAATAAAAATACAATATCTGAGATGAAAAAATACAGGACTAATATGAGGTTAAGTATTAAAAAATCAGTGAACTTGAAGATACAGCTATAGAAACTACTCAAATCCAAGCACAGAGAGGAAAAGCAGGAAAGCAGTTGAACAGAGCAGTTCCAGAAGTAGAGACAGAGGCAAGTGTGATTATTTGAGAGTAAATCACTATTTATCTGAAATGTTTATTTGAAGATAAACTGTGATGATATTATTTGAAGATATAGATATTAAATAAGCACCACTAGAAAGTAAAGCAGTATGGCTAATAAACAGACAGAGGATACATAAAAAATTGACTCATAAAAATACACAATTAATCCAAACCAAAAAAAGACAGAAAAAAGGCAAAAAGAAACAAAGACCAGATAGGACACAGTGAAAATACCTGACAGGTATATTTCCATTACACTTGGTTAACATGCTATTGCGAGAGAGAGAGAGAGAGAGAAAGAGAGAGAGAGAGAGAATAGCAATATCATAGATTAAAAGCAATTACACTAAGTGGTTCAAATACTAATTAGAAGACAGAGACAAATTTAATACAAATATATGACCCAGCTATATGTTATGTGTTTAAAAAAATAGGTCTATATCCTAATCACCAGAATTTGTGATTATGTTAGATTCAATGGAAAAAGGAAATTATGGTTGCAGACAGAATTAAGATTGCTAACCAAATGACCTTACAGCAGGGTGATTATTCTGGACATAACGGCATGGGCCCACTGTCAACTCAAAGGTCTTTAAAACTGGAAGGGAAAAGCTGACAGGTCAGAGGAGACGTATCTATGGAAGACGAGTCAGAGAAGCAGCACTGCTGGCTTTGAAGATGGAGGGATGAGGTTGCAGGTCAAGGAATGTGGGTGGTCTCTGGAAGCTGGAAAGGCAAAGAAATGAATGTGTTCCTAGAGTGTTTAGAACACATTGCTACCCTGTGGGAGTGACTAAGCCTTACTCCTGACTTTTATATAATTACTAGCATCACATAAGATGCTTCACGGGGCAGCTGCAGACACGGGTTGGGATGGAATGCCTGGGGTGAGTACCAGCTCTGCCACAGTACTTGGACCTGTTGCCCTCGTGGGAGACTCACTAGTTTCGGGCTCTTGGCTTCAGCCTGGTCCAGTCCCAACTGTGGCAGGCATTTGGGGAGTGAATGAAGGATTGCTCTAACACATTTGAAAAACAAAAAGAAGAAACAATATTTCTAGAGATAAAGAAGGTAATTTCATAATCCTAAAGGGTAAATTAATCAAGGAGATATGACAATAAAATAATTATGTGCCTAATAACAGAGTTTTAACATACTTGATCCAAAAAACTGATAGGATTGAGACACAGGCATAAAAAATTCAGCACTTGCTTCTTGCTAATTCACAGAACAATTAGACAACAGACAAGCAACCAGTAAGAACACAGAAGATCTGAACATTATCAATCAACTAGATCTAAACCTTTTAGAATACTCTTCCAGAGCCGGTGCTGTAGTGTAGTGGGTAAAGCCACCACCTGCAGTGCTGGCATCCTATATGGGCACCGGTTTGAGTCCTGGCTGCTCCACTTCCAATCCAGCTCTCTGCTATGGCCTGGGAAAGCAGTAGAAGATGGCTCAAGTGCTTGGACCCCTGCAACCCACATGGGAGACCCAAAAGAAGCTTCTGGTTCCTGGCTTTGGATAGTCCCAGCTCTTGCTATTGTGGCCATTTGGGGAGCGACCAATAGATGGAAGATCTCTCTCTCTCTCTCTCTCTCTCTCTCTCTGCCTCTGCCTCTCTGTAACTCTGCCTTTATATATATATATATATATATATATATATATATATATATATATATATTTATTTAGAAGGACACTCTTCCCAACCATGGAATACACTTCATTTTGAGTGTCTGTGAAACATTCACAATATTTTGGATCATTAAATCTCAATAAACTTAAAAGGTATAAAAATAATTGAGAACATTCTGACACATTGGAACAAAGCTAGAACCAATCACAGAAAGAAATCAAGAACATCTCCAAATACTTGAAAATTAAACAATGTGATTATTTTATGTATCAATCCATCAGTTAAAAAAACAGTAGGAAAAAAAAACAGCAGGGCAATTAGAAAACATTTTTGAACTGAGTAAAAATAAAGACAAAATATATCAAAATATGTAAAGTACAGTTATAGCAGTGCTTAAAGCATCAAGTATGTATAGTAGAAAAGAAAGGTCTGAATGTAATGATTTAAGCTTCTATATGAAAAAACTAAAAAGAGAAAAGGTCTTGCAAACTTAAGTACACTTTAGTAAACTAAAAACAGAAAAGAGAGAAAAAAATAACTGAACATAGTTTTTGCAATACAACTGATAAACAGCCAGAATGACCAAGAAAAAATAGAGAAAATTCATATTGCCAATATCAGGTATTAAAGAGGGACATCACTGCAGACCCTACAGACATGAAATCAGATAATAAGGGAAGCATTTTGAACAATTTCAATCCAATGATGTTACATAAACTCTAGATGAAATGGACAAATTCCTTTGAAGACATACTACCAAATGCCATTCAAGATGTAACTGATAACTGGAATAATAATGTATCTATGAGTGCTTGCTTCGGCAGCACATATACTAAAATTGGAACAATACAGAGAAGATTAGCAGGGCCCCTGCGCAAGGATGACACACAAATTCATGAAGCATTCCATATTTTTAAATCAGCTAAGAAAGCAGTAATAATAATAAGGTGTCTATGAAAGAAATCTAATTTGTAGCTCAAAACCTTCCAAACAAAGAAAAATCTTGGCCTGATAGTTTCACTGAGGAACTCTATCAAACATTTAAGAAAGAACTAATAGTAATCCTACAGAATTTTTTTGAGAAAATAGGCGAGGTGGGAACATTCTCAGCTCATTTTATGAGGGTACTAGATTCACACTAAAATGTAGCAAAGCTATGAGAAGAACAGAAAGCTATATAACACCTATAGAAAAACACATGGGTATCTGTCATGAATATGGATACAGAGATCTGAATTAAAATTTTAGCAAAGTGGATCCAGTAATGCATCATAACGAAGTATGGAATGCATCTGAATATCATTCAATGTATTGATTAATATTGATGTATATGTATTAACAGACTGAAAAATAAAAACCATATATCATATCAACTGATGCAAAAACAGCATTATATAAAATTCAACATCCATTCAGGATAATACCTTCAGAAAACTACAAATATAGGGGAATCAAGACTATAAAAATGTTGGGGCTGGTGCTATGGTGCAGTGGGTTAAGCCTCCATCTGCAGCACTGGCATCTCTATTCGCACCGGTTTTAGTCCCAGCTACTTCTCTTCCAATCCAGCTCTCTGCTATGGCCTGGGAAAGCAGTAGAAGATGGCCCAGGCATGTAGGCCCCTGCATCTGCATGGGAGACCTGGAAGAAGCTCCTGGCTCCTAGCTTCAGATTGGTGCAGCCCTTGCCATTATGATCATCTGGGGAGTGAACCAGTGGATAGAAGACCTCTCTCTCTGTCTCTCCCTCTCACTGTCTGTAACTCTACCTATCAAATAAATAAATAAAATCTTTTTAAAAAAAACTATAAGAAGCATCTATGAGAAACCCTAACATTATACTGAATGATATTAAGACTGAATGCTTTCCCCCTCACACTGGAGACAAGAAAAATTGTTGCTATTATTATTTCTATTCAACATTGCAGCATTCTAAGTTTTGCCCAGTCTGATAAGGCAAGAAAAAATGCCATACAGACTGAAAAGGAAGAGGTAAAACTCTATATTTGCAGAAACAACTATGTAGAACATCTTAAGAAATACACAAAAGGCTACTAGAATTAATGAGCTTAGCAAAGCTGCAGGACACAGAATCAATATACAAGAAAGCTGATTACAATTATACACGGTAGTGAAGAAAATTGGGAACTTTAATATCATTCAAAGTACCATTAAAAAACCAAAAGATATTGTTATAAATACAACAGGATATGTATAAGACTCACAAATTCAAAACCACAAAAATACAATTGAGAAAGGTTATGGAAGATCTAAATAATAATGGAACAGATTGCTATTTTTCTAGAATTGAACACTCAATATTGTTAAAAAAATTAATTATGTGAACTGAAATATAAATCAAATCCCAGTCGAAATTTCCCTATTTTTTTTTTAACCAAGAGAAATGGACAAGTTGATTCTAGGGGCTGGCACCGTGGCACAGTTAAGTCACTACTTACTAGGCCAGCATCCCATATAAGCTCCAGTTCAAGTCCAGGCTGCTCCACTTCTAATCCAGCTACCTCTTAATGTGCCTGTTAAAACAGTGGAAGATGCCCCGGGGCCCCTACCACCTATGTGGGAGACTCAGATGGAGTTCTGGGCTCCTGGTGTTAGCCTTGCCTAGCACCGGCTGTTGCAGCTGTTTGGGGAGTGAACCAGCAGATGGAAACTCTGTCTCTCTGTCTCTTCCTTTCTCTAACTCTGCCTTTCTCATGAATAAATAAGTCTTGAAACACAGCTAAAACTTACATAAAAATGCAAAGGCCTAGAATAGCCAAGAAAAAATTTTTTAAAATAAATCCTTATTGTTATACAGAGAGAAGGAGAGGCAGAGAGAGAGAGAGAAAGAGAGAGAGAGAGAGGACTTCCATCCACTGGTTCACTCCCCAATTGGCTGCAATGGCCAGAGCTGTGCTGATCCAAAGCCTGGAGCCAGGAGCTTGAACTTCAGGCTCCTGAACCCTGACTTATGTTCTATTAGCAGGATCTTGGGTGTCTGTGTTCCCTCACTCCCTGCTGAAGTCTGGACATTTGAGGTGTTAGTTGCTATGCAAAACTGTGAAATTTACCAGCTTTTTTTTTTTTTAAGATTTATTTATTTATTTGAAAGTCAGAGTTACATAGAGAGAAGGAAAGGCAAAGAAAGAGGTCTTCCATCTGATGGTCACTCCCTAGTTGGCTGCAACAGCCGGAGCTGCACTGATCTGAAGCCAGGAGCTTCTTCTGGGTCTCCTACATGGGTGCAGGGGCCCAAGGACTTGGGCTATCTTCTACTGCTTTCCCAGGCCACAGCAGAGAGCTGGATCTGAAGTGGAACAGCTGGGACCTGAACCGGCGCCCATATGGGATGCTGGCACTGCAGGCGGTGGCTTTACCTGCTACATCACAGCGCCAGCCCCCAAGAAAATTTTTAAAACAGAAATACAAAACCAGAGGGTTATACCACCTGACTATAAGGTCTACTATAAAACTATGGCAATATAATACTGGCACAAGGTAATCCATGGGGTAAAAGATATTCTCAACAAAAGGAATTGGGACAATCGAATATCTATATGTTAATGAAGAATCTCATCTTTTACCTCCTACCATATACAAAATTAAGTCCAAATGCATCATAGACTTTAATATCAGAGTTAAACCTAAAAAGCTTTTAGAAGAAAACAGATGAAACCTTTATGGCTTTGGGTTAAACAAAAATTTTTTGGAATAAGACCAGAAAACATGAATCAAAATAATAAAAAAATTGAATTTCCTCAAAATTGAAAACTTTTGTTCTTCAGAGGATACTGTTAGGAAAGCATAAGGACAAACCATATGCTGAAAAATATTTACAAAACATGTATGTGATATAGAATTTGTATCCAGAAAATATAACAATTCTTATAACTTAGTAATAAAATTAAAAACTCAGTTAAACAAATGAGTAAAAAAAGAAAACTTCACCGAGAAGATACATGAATAGCAAATAAGCATAAAAAGATGCTTAAATCATATTCATTAGTGAAATGCAAATTAAAGCTACAGTGAGATTACACTTCTCATCTGCTAGGAAGGCTCAGGTTAAAAGACAGAGTAGTAAGTATCAGTGAGGATATGGAGCAACTGGAATCCTTATACACTGCTGGCAGGAGCAAAATGGTACAGTTCCCTAGGCAGAGTTTGTCAGTTCTTAAAATACTAAACATAAACCAGAAATTCCACTGCTAGGCACTTACCTAAAGGAAATTTTTTAAAAAGGCCACATAAAGAATTGTATACGAATGTTCACTATGGCTGTATTCAAAATAGTGAATAACAGAAACGACCCAAACATCCATTGTGGGTGAATGAGTGGACAGACTATAGTAATCCTCACAGCAGAGTTACATACAGCAATAGAAGGGAACAAACTAACTGGTTACAAAACAACACAGATGAATCTCAAAGGCATTATGTTAAATTAAAGAAGCCAGACATAGATAACTTCATATTATATGGTTTCATTTATATGAGATTCTGGAAAAGGCAAACTATAGTGAGAGAAAGCAGATAGCGGTCCCCTTGGGCTGGGAGCAGGGAGAAGGGATTGATTAGAAGGGACATAAGGGAGCTTTTTGTGATGATGAAAATGTTCTATATATTGGTTGCTGTCGTTCATGATTTTGTGAGTATACATTCGTCAAGATTCACTGAACTGTTCACTTAAAATCAGCGAATTTCATTGTATGCAAATTATACCTCAATAAACCTGATTAAAACACTGTGTAAGAAAATATGGAAAAATACACTTTCCACTTATAAATAAAAGTTATAAAATAATCTGTAGTTTGGCTTCCTAATTTTTTTTCTGCTTTATAGGATGAGAGTCTCAGGAAGCACACACAGCGAAGCGACCACAGTCAAGCGTTTCACCGGGAACGGCGCTCCCCAGGATCCTTACCGAGAGTAGTGAGGCCCTCGGAGATGGACGTGAGGACGTACAGGAGCACAGGAGGCTCTAAGTTGGTGATGAAGCTCATGTGGTCCTGGGTGAGACATTCCAGGAGTGGATAATAAGACTGGCTCAGTTTCCGATATTGCTACAACACAGAGATACACTAAATGTCAAGCCACAGGGAAGAAAAAGACAGGCTACGATTCAGTGGAAATTGCCATTTATAATACTGGAAATTGTAAACTTAAACACAAGGTCAATAACTATATAGAACACATGACATAAAGATTCCCAATTCAGCATTTAAAGGGGTTCTATTAGGAATCTCTCGATCTCCAGAAACCTCAATTTGAAGCTATAACATGGTATGCTATTTCCACTTGACTTTGTATGGTTAACACTAACATTCAAGCAAAAGCCTTGCAGTATGACAGGGAAGACTGTGTGAGTCATTTTTCTATACTGGAATATTCTGAACACTGAACAGTGCTAAAGAGTGGCTAGGCAACCTTATTTTTTTTTTTGTCTTATAAACACAAAGAAACTTGCTACTGTAATAGGCTTTGGTATCATAATCTGTATATACACAATGCCAACCCATCTAAGTAAATTATTATTTGGTAAATAGGCTTAATTTTTACCATATACTGTAGGCATAAGATAAGTACATCAGAAAGATACTTGAAAACTTCAATTGCAATCCAATCAATACAGTATCAAAGAAGCACAAAGCTTGTAACACAGATAAACCAGAACAGCATTTCTTAACGTGACATTAAGACTTCCTCCACAAACATCACTTGGGGTACTTGTTATAGTTGCCTAGGCCGGCACCATGGCTCACTAGGCTAATCCTCCACCTGCGGCGCTGGCACTCCGGGTTCTAGTCCCGGTTGGGGCACCGGATTCTGTCCCAGTTGCCCCTCTTCCAGTCCAGCTCTCTGCTGTGGCCCGGGAGTGCAGTGGAGGATGGCCCAAGTGCTTGGGCCCTGCACCCTCATGGGAGACCAGGAGGAAGCACCTGGCTCCTGGCTTCGGATCAGTGCAGCGTGCCGGCCGTAGCAGCCATTTAGTGGGTGAACCAATGGAAGGAAGACCTTTCTCTTTGTCTCTCTTTCTTTCTCACTGTTTAACTCTGCCTGTCAAAAAAAAAAAAAAAAAAAAAAAAAAAAAAAAAAAAAAGTTTCCTGATCCCCACCCCAGGCTGAGTGAAAAGCTCTGGTATAAGGCTCTGAAACATCACTTGTGACACAGATGCTAAGAATCTTACAGCGTTCTCAAGTTTGAGAATTGCTGAATTGGACATTGCTTCATTCAGAGAAGAGGGAAGAGAAAAGTCCTTGAACCCCACCAGTTTTCTTGCTGGACTTCAACTGTGGTGAGGAGTCCCCTCAACGAGGTGGCTGTACCACGTGGCTGACTGGACTCAAGTTTTGCCTTTGTGATTTCTGTCACACTGGCCTGGCCTTCGATGAGAACTGCATTCTCCCATAAGGAGGATGAACAACTTTGGTCTGGCTGTGGTCCTGTGTAGGTTAGCTTAGGAAGGGGAAAGCAGGTTGCAAATGATCAAGGATCGCTTCTCACACAGACTGACCAACAAGTGGTCTCCAGATCCTAACTGTGATCTAGGGGGAACCGGTGAGAAAGTATGAAGTAAGCCTGAACGTGAATTTGATTGCCACCTAAATAATTACCGCCAAGTCATTACTGCTGTACCACACCAGGTACATATCAGCTTCTGGGTAATCAGGCAGAGATTAAAAAAAAAATAATCTGACAATTGACAGCTCAGTGGAGGGGCTGTGAATCTGAATTTTCAGCAAGCACCTCAGGTATTTCTGATGGGCTTGAACGTCTGAAGCGCACCTTCATAAGAATCATGTGGAGTGCTTATTAAAAATACACTTTACTGACATAAACCATAGCTCCCCAACAGCCGAGCAGAAAAGGGATCTAGAAATCACTCAGTTTAATCCACTTGTTTTAAAAGGGAGGAAACTGAAGCCTGGAGAAACAGGAGATGAATTCGAGGTAGATGACCAGTAAGTGGCAGAGCTGATTATACACCAGGTTGCTCAGCTTTTGGGCTGGCACTCCGTGTACCACACCTGAGCTCTCGTGGACATGGATGGAGGGGAAGTCAGAGTGCACTGAAGGGGAAGCTCTGCAGCCAGTCCTAATCCAGCAAACAGTTCTTTTCTGCATTGTGAATACGGCTGTAAGTCATTAGCCAAAACTGCTAATTACATTTTCTCTATATGCAGAAGACCTCGAGCACAATGGCTGACCAATTTACCAGAAAATGTTGGCTGCATCTTTCTAAACTGTACGTTTAGTTACATCAATACAGCCCCTATGGTTGTCCGAATTCTCTAAGTGAGATCAAGTATGCTGTCTTAAAACATGAAACGTCCAGGTGTCGTTCTAACTCCCTGGGCTTCCCTGCAACACTTCGAGGCCTGTGGTGACGACGCTTCACGTTTCACACAAAGACTCCCAGGATGCACGAATGCTTACTAGCAAGTCACAGTGGGACACTGACAGCAGCATTTTGACAAAGGCCTGGAGTACATTGTCAAAATGGTTGTCCCCATACAACTTGAAGACGCCAAAGCTGACATAATTTCCACACAAGGCAGATTTGAGAGCTGAATAGCAGATGGAGATGCCCTTGAGTTTCATTGGATACATTTGATCTTTTGAGAGGCTCCCCAGGGACAGGATCTGATTACCTGTTTTAGGGTAAAAGCAGAAAGAGAAAGTGACATGAGTAGATGTAGTTCCAGGCAGTTACGGGGCACACTATTTAGCATTTTCACTTTACAACTAATGTCTACTTCTCCTAGCACTGTTTCAAAACTGAACCATCCACTGTAATGAAAAATCAAAACATATGGCAGTTTACCTGGGAAGTACAAAGAGACCAAGGAAAATCAATCAAGGGTATTAGGAAGGCTCTGTATTTTTATCTGGATAATTATATGTATGTATACATAGATATGTAAAAATTCATTGAGTCGTACTCTTAAGATTAGGTCACTTTATATCCTTTAATGTATGTGTTGTTTTTTCAATAAAGTTTTTTTTAAAAAGAAAGGTAAAATAACCAGTTAAGCCAAGAGAAAAAGATAACCTGACTGGAATGTAAATTACTTTAATTTCTGGATGTATTTTCAACATTTTAATATGAACTTGATGTTCTGGGTTACTATACTATTAGGGACTTCAGAGGTTTGGGACATGAATTAAATGAAATGAGACATACAGAAGTTCTTGGCATATTGCACAATAAACGTTACCTTCTTTTTCTCTTTAGGTTCTTTTTCAGAATATCTGGAGATGACCATTTTAAAAACTGTACTTATTCTATGCTAACCATCAAAAGACAAGGAAATGCTTATATAATTACCTTACAATTTTCTGTAGTAGTTAGTATTTACAGTCAACAATTTCTGTTTCTGAAATGTGTGGTGGGAAGGCACATTACTAGGCAATACCTAAACATACTTTCTAAAAAAATAAAGTCATACAAGTTCCTTAGCTCTGATTTTCCTGTTCAAGTGAGCACTAGGAGCAGGTGTTGTGGCGCAGCAGGTTCAGCTGCTACCGGTGACACTGGTATCCCGTATGAGTGCTGGTTCGAGTACCAGCTGCTCCACTTCCAATCCAGCTCCCTGCTAATGCATGTGGGAAGGCAGTGGAAGATGGCCCAAGTTCTTAGGTCCCTGCCAACAATGTAGGAGACCCAGATGGAGTTCCTGGTTCCTGATTACAGCATGGTCCAGCTCCAGCCATTGCAGCCATTTGAGGAGTGAACCAGCAGATGGAAGATCTCCCCACCCCCATTCCATGTAACTGCCTTTCGAGTAAATCAATAAATTAAAAAAAAAACCTGAAAATCATATATTTACAGAATTTGGGGGTACATTCTTGTGGTTTATGTTATGTCAACTGGGCTAAATAAGAAGTTTCCAGAATGCATTTCCCTATCTGGCTAAGGTCAAAGTGGCCAAAACAAGAAATCAATGAGAGATTCGGAAGATGCATGTGAGGCAGCTGCCATAACTTTCTGAAGGCTGCTGTGGTTAAAGGTGGTGAGAGTCATGTGTACGAAGCTTCTGAGTTCCAGCTTGTCCTTATTCTTCCCTGTTCTGTGTTTATAACTATCAGCCTTGCTGACCAATGACCCCAAACCCACCACCAAACACTTGACAGCAAACTTATGGAACCAGCAGCTCTGCAGAGGCAACAGCCTTCCACTGACTTCTATGCCATCACACAACTCCTCCACCCTGTACCCTCCCAGAGCCTCACTCCAGCAGCTAGATGTGCAACCTTCCAGATGTCCCCGCAAGCCCAGCCTGTCCATGTTTGCTATTGTTTTAGGAGGGGTGAGCAGTGACTTCTTTTCCCGAGTCTCCAGTTCTCCCCTTTGGACCTATTTCTCTATCTATACCCAAGATTATAAAAATTCTAATTGCTAAAATAAACTCTCTATTGCACAAATATCATATTGCTTCTTTATATTGGTTCTTTTGCCCTGTTTGAATCCTGACTGATACATATATCAAGGTCACCACATGAGTACTAGGAGGTTAAGAAGACCAATAGTGCTAGTAGGGCATGAAACTCAGGACCAGCCCAGGATGTAGGTTTCCTCTCCTTTATGTGCCTTACATTACATTTCCATATCAGTGCTTTCTGTGCAGCCTTAGAAGCCCATGTGGCTTTCCTTATAATTCATACATCTGAATAAAAAAAAATCCTTGTCTGGAAGGCTGAAGCATGCCTTAGAATTATGTACTCAATCTCAAGTTCTGTACCCTCTTTCATGATCTCATCCTGACTTACCTTAGAAATACAGTAGCTCCATAAAGATTCAGTTCAATATGACAGCATTTACTTAACAGCTACCATGTGTGAGGTGCTGGGATAAACACACCAATATTAAAATAAAATCTGCTCTGAACGAGTTCAGTCTGGTTGGGGAAGCAGATCTGTAAATACTAATTCCACACAATGTGACAAATGCTATCCAAGAGCTGTGTCGAGATGTTATGGGAGGTAGGAAGGGCAGGAGAGCGGCAGGGAAAGGATTCGGACAACAGGCTGTTGAAGGATCACCTGCAGTTTCCCAGGTGGAGAGGAGAGCGCTCTGGGTAGACGAAGTGCAAATGGAGGGAGGTCAGAGAAAGCAGAATACTGGGGAGGACAGTTTTAATCACTGCTTTTCTACCTTTGCCTCACATTCAATTTAAACCAAGGTAGATGTTTCCTCTTCCACTTCTCAAGAAAGAACAGACTGTGTGTACTTGAAGAAAGAGCTAGGGCAGCAGGGAGGTGGTTCATCTATTTTGTGTTTGTTGCCGAGGGCAGGGTCAAAGCGAGTAAACTACTGGGGTCTATCTATGCTGACATCTTTATGGGGGAGGCAAGGTCCTAAATTTTGCAGGAAAAGGCACAGGAAAGAAAACTTGATTGTAAAGGCCTGGGCAATATATCATCAAGAAGTATTATTTAGAATCACAACTTTTATTTTGTCACACCTTTCACAGGTTGCAATTTTGCATACATATCTTGCTTTTTGAACTATTTCAGATATATTTGTAATAATTAAAAGAGTAATTAGTATACTGTGATGAACATGCAACAGAATGATTAATATTTTTTAAAGGAAAGATTATTTATTTGTTTGAAAGGCAGAGTGACAGTCAGAAAGACAGAGAGAGAGAGGGAGGGAGAAAAATCTTTCATCTATTGGTTCACTCTCCAAATGCCTGCAACAGCCAGGACTGAGCCAACTTGAAGCCAGGAACTCCACCCAGGTTTCTCATGTGGGTGGCAGGAAGCCAAGTACTTGGGCAAGCATTTGCTGCTGCTGCTCTGAGGCATATTAGCCAGAGGCTGGAGGAAATGGAGGAGGAACCAGATTCCAGGCACTCTGATATAGGATGCAGGTGTCTCAAGTAGCAGCTTACCCTGCTGTACCGGGGGTGGGGTGGGGTGGGGTGGGGTGGGGAGACAGATCTTTCATCCATTGGTTCATTCCCCGAATGCCTACAACAGCTAGAGATGTACCAGGTCAAAGAAGCCAGGGCCCTGGAGCTCAAACTGGGTCTCCCATTTAGGTGGCAGGGGCCCAAGTAATTGAGCCATCACTTGCTAACTCTGAGGGTGTGCATTAGTAGGGAGCTGGAATGGAAAACAGAACTCAGATACTCTAATTTGGCATGTGGGCATTCCAAGTAGTGTTTTAACCACTGTGTCAAGTGCCTGCCCCTGATTAATATTTTTTAAAGATTTATTTATTTGAGAGGCAGAGATACAGAGAGAGTGAGAGACAGAGAGAAGCCGTCCATCTGCTGGTTTACTCCCCAAATGGCCACAATGGCTAGAGCTGGGCAGATTGGAAGCCAGGAGCCAGGAGCTTCTTCTGGGTCTCCCATACAGGAGCAGGGGCGTCAGTCCTTAGACCACCTTCCACTGCCTTCCCAGACCATCAGTAGGGAGCTGGATCAGAAGTACAGCAGCCAGGACTCAAACTGGCACACATATGGGATGCTGGTACTGCAGGCAGATGCTTAACCACAGCCCTGGCCCCTGATTAATATTTTTGAAAACCTCAAACTGTATCTCATTTTGCTCAAATGCTCTGCATTCACTTGTGGCTATAAAAGATGATGGAGGAGAAGGCTTGGCCAACCATCATTTTTTCACTCTGATTCATCTTTATTCAATATGTATACAACAGTATTTACTGCAAGTGAGGTTCCAGTCTTCAAAACACTTAAAATCTAACAGATGGAAAACTGAAGTGATAGGGCTGAGGTTTGGTTTTGATGTTCCATTTCAGGTATGATAACTCTCCTTGTCCTCTTTGTTCTACCCACACCTAGAAAGTCTGAACTCCTACCTTCCCAGCACTTACTTCTACATGGGAGATGTACATTGCACTAACTGGCAGCTAGCAGATAATAGCATTCTCAGGTTGGCAGTCAGTGAAGGCAGTAACACTTGCCACTTCAGTAGTATCATTGCAGCACAATGAGAAGTGATACTTTCCTTAATGAAATAAAATAGACTTCCAAAGGCTAGAACCAAAAGGAAAATCTCATTGTTTGCCACTGACTGCATTTGCTATAAATGGGGGTTAGTGTTACAGCCTTAACACTAGACTGGAGTTAAGATGCATACTGAGGTTTTGTTGGGGCTAGGGGAAAAGAATGATGTGAACTGAATGGTTAACCTGCCCAAAGGCAGCAATACGGGACTGGAGGCACAAGAACCATGGAATTGTCATTCTGACTCTTGCACATGCTGTAGCAGGACAAGCAATCTCATTGAATGATAAGGGGAAATGCCTGAGGAATAAGCATGGAGGGCCAAATGATAATTTGACTTATCAGAAATATTTTCCTCATTATTAATTACATTAACTACTTGAGTCCTCCTCCTTGACTTGTACTCTTTCCTCTATAGAGAGGGCCTTTGTTGTTGTTAACCTCCAATACTCAGAAGTACCTTTCTAGACTTCTCTCAAGATTTACATTCAAGATTCTCAACATCTAGAGAGGAACAGACACAGAAAGATGTAAAATTTCCTCTTCTGCTCATCTAAGATTGACTTCCAGGTCTACTTTAAACATTTTAAAACTACTACTTTTTTTAAACAATAAAAAAATTTACTTATTTATTTGAGAAAGAGAGAGAGGCAGATAGACACACAGGTTTCCCATCCACTGGCTCACTTCCCAAATGCTCCCAACACCTGGAGCTCGGCCAGACGGCTTGCAAAGACTCAACCACCTGAGCCATCCCTGCTGTGCCCCAGGCTGCGCATTAGCAGGAAGGTGAAACCAAGAGTGGAGCTGCAGGGGCCTGCACTGTGGTACAGTGGGTTTAGCTGCTAGTTGTACTGCTGGTATCCTCTATTCCAGCACTAGTTTAAATGCCGGCTGATCTGCTTCTTATACAGCTCCTTGATAATGCACCTGGGAAAGCAATGAAGACCCCTGCCACTTATGTGGGAGACTGGGATGGAGTTCCAGGGTCCTAGCCCTTGCTTGACCCTGCCCTGGCTGCTGTGGTCACTTGGGGAGTAAACCAGTAGCTGGAAGATCTCTTTGTCTCTCCCTTTCTCTCCGTTGCTTTCCCTTTCAGATAGATAGAAACAGAGTGAGCGAGTGAGCTGGGACTTGAACTCAGGCACTTTAACAGGGGATGTGGGCATCCCAAGCAGCAACTTAACTTCTTATGCCAAATGCCTGATCCCTAACTTTTTATCCTCCAGTGACTTTCTACCTTTCCCCTGAGGAAAGGTGGAAAAACTGCACAGTATCGTTCTTGTCAAGAGACTTCCTACCCATGAAGAGGAACAGCCTTCCTTCACAAACCTCAGCTGAACCAGGTAATATTCTTATGGGAGATTAAACACATAGTCCATAAGATAGTGATCGCTGCTCTTGGCTTTGGAGTCATAGTGACCTGGTTTAAATTCTAGATCCTTCCTTACTATCTGGGTATCTGAGCAGATCAATAATCTCTGTAGGTCACAGCTTCCTTATAAATAAAATGAGGAAAACAACACATATAACTCAAGGCTTACAGGGAATAAAGGAACAGCATATGTAAAGTGCTCACCACAATAACTGGTACAGTGTTCAATGAGTGCAAGCTATGACAATATGCAACACTGGGGGTTCATTTCCCCCCGATAGCCTGACAGCATGTAAGTTTACCGCTGGAGGAACGAGAGCCTGAAAAAGAGGAGGTGAAGCTGGGTATGTGTGTGTAGTGTAGAATAATGTCACTTCCCTCTAAACTCTCATTCAAAGCAAGGGTAATGCAGATCTTCTGACTTCCTGCCTTCTGTTCCTTCACAGAATTAGCTGTGGGGTTTCCCACAAGTTCTCTGTGCCTCAGAAGAATATTAAGGGGAAATGGTTAAGATAGACTATCGTGGTATCTTGTTCCAGGAGGAACTAATGGTATGAACAATGCCATTTCCTGGTTTATAAAGCAATCCATTACATTGATTTACCTTTTATTTTTTTCCTTTTAATCTCTACAATTTTAAAGTGAGTTTGATATTCAGCTGACATTTCTATAGGCTGAGTGTCTTCGTTCACCATCAGAACAGTTATGGGAAGAGAACCGCAAGCTTGTCGACATTTTCCTTCAGAGGTCACTTAGCTCACTTGTCTTTCTGCAAACCAGCCAAGTCCCTGAGACAGAAATGGTCTGGGCGGAGCTGAAGCTGTGACACTCGGAAGGGAACAGTAATTCCCTTTCAGATTGGAAAAGATGAAAACAATGCAGTGTCCACAAGAACCTTATGTAAATAAAGAACTTAAAATTGAAAAAAAGAATGGAAAATTAAGCAAATTGTTGGGAATATAAAATTAGAAAAAACCATTCTAGAGAGCAATTTGGTAATACTAAAAATAAAAATGTATAAACCCAGGGTAATTATTTTGCCTCACGGTTAAGATGCCAATTGGGATTTCCACACCCACTACTGCAGTACCTGGGTGGACTCCCAGCTCCCCTTTTAATTCCAGCTTCCTGCTGGTGTGCACTCTGGGAGGCGGTGGATAACGGATCAAGTACTTGGTCTCTGCCACCCACGTGGGCGTTCTGGACCAAGTTCCAGGCTCCTGGTTTTGACCTGGCCCCATCCTAACCCCTGGGCATTTGGGGAGTGAACCAGTGCATGGTTCTGTCTGACTGTCTCTTTCCCCTTCTGTCTCTCTTTCTCTGCCTGTAAATAAAAAAAGTATAAATCCACTTCTGAGAGTCTATTCTAATTCTAAATGTTCATTACCAAGTCCAGGTTTCTCCATTTCTCCTATTTTTATTTTTCACCTCCTTGAAAGGTAGAGAGAGAGAAAGCAAATGACAGAAAGAGAGAGATATCTTCTGTCATCTGGTTCACTCCCCAAATGCCCATTACAGCCAGGGAAGATCCAGGCCAAAACCAGGAGCCAGGAACTCCATCTGGGTCCCCCACATGGATGGCAGGGACCCGAGCAGGGACCGAGCAGCCATCATCTGCTGTCTCCCAGGGTGCATTAGCAGGAAGTGGGACTGGAAACAGAGTAGCTGGGACTCAAACTGGCACTCCGAAATAGGATGCAGAAGACACAAGCTGTGGCTTAACTCGCTGTGTCATGATGTCCACTCCATCAGGAAATTCTTGCAGCAAACGATTCACCTTCCACACCCCTACTGAAAACATAAATGATTGTATAACTTTGTTTAACCACTTAGTATTTTCCTTAAGGAAAGTGTATCTTTAAGGATAAAGTTTAAGGATCTAGACACTGAGAACTATCAAACATTGATGAAACAAACTGAAGACACAAATAAATGGAGATATATTTCCTACATGGATTCACAGAATATTGTTAACATGTTCATGCTACATAAAGCAATATATAGATTCCATGCCACCCCTAACAAAATCCCAACGTCATTTTTTATAGAAATAAAAAAAAATCTAAAATTTGTATGGAACTACAAAAGATCCTGAAGAGCCCAAACAATTCTGAGAAAGAAAAACAACGTTGGGAGGTATCATACTTCCTGATTAAAAATGTATTACAAAGATACAGTAATCAAAACAGTATGGCACTGATATAAAAACAGACACACAGATCAGTGGGACAGAATACAGAGTCCAGAAATAAATTCAAACATAAACAGTTGGCCGGCGCCGCGGCTCACTTGGCTAATCCTCCGCCTGCAGCGCCAGCACCCAGGGTTCTAGTCCCGGTTGGGGTGCCGGATTCTGTCCCGGTTGCTCCTCTTCCAGTCCAGCTCTCTGCTGTGGCTCGGGAGTGCAGTGGAGGATGGCCCAAGTCCTTGGGCCCTGAACCCGAATGGGAGACCAGGAGGAAGCACCTGGCTCCTGGCTTCGGATCAGCGCAGCGCGCTGGCTGTAGCAGCCATTTGGGGGGTGAACCAATGGAAGACCTTTCTCTCTCTCTTTCTCTCTCTCTAACTCTGCCTGTCCAAAAAAAAAAAAAAAAAAAAAAAAAACCAACCAAACAAACCATAAACAGCCAATTTTTGACAAGGCCATCAAGTAGACACAACAGTGTAATGAGTCTTCAATAAGTGGTGCTGGGAAAACTGGATTTCCACATGCATTAGAATTAAACTGTATCTTCATCTTATGCCAAACACAAAAATCAACTAAAAAAATAGATAAAAAACTAAAATGTAAAACTAAAAGCTATAAAACTCATAGAAGAGAACATAGGAGAAAAACTAAAAACAGTGGCTATGGCAATGACTTTTTGGATATTAAAGCAAGAGTTCAAATCAAAAAGCAAAGATGAATAAATGGGACTAAATCAGATAAAAAAGCTTATGTACAACAAAGGAAAAAAATGAAATGGTATCATATGGATTAGGAAAAATATTTGCAAACCATGTATCTTGTAAGGGCTTAATATTCAAAATATATAGAGAACTCATAAAACAACAGAGGAAAATCAACTCAAACAAAAGAATAAGAACAGACCTTATCTAAAGAAGGCATAAAATGTCCAAAAAGCATGTGAAAAGGTGCTCAATATTGTTTATTTATTTATTTATTTATTTTTTATTTTTTTGACAGGCAGAGTGGTCAGTGAGAGAGAGAGACAGAGAGAAAGGTCTTCCTTTTGCCGTTGGTTCACCCTCCAATGGCCGCCGCGGCTGGTGCACTGCCACCGGTGCACTGCGCTGATCCGATGGCAGGAGCCAGGTGCTTCTCCTGGTCTCCCATGAGGGTGCAGGGCCCAAGCACTTGGGCCATCCTCCACTGCACTCCCTGGCCACAGCAGAGAGCTGGCCTGGAAGAGGGGCAACCGGGACAGAATCCAGCACTCCGACCAGGACTAGAACCCGGTGTGCCAGCGCTGCAAGGTGGAGGATTAGCCTAGTGAGCCTAGTGAGCCACGGCCTCAATATTGTTAATCATCAGGGAAATGCAAATCGAAACCACTATGTGATCACCATGTGACTCCTATTGGGATGGTTTATTATCAAAGTCTAAAGACAACAAGTATAGGTGAGGGTGTGGAAAGAAAGGAGCACTTGGACACTGTTGCTGGGAATATAGGTGACTGCCCCAACTGTCATGGAAAACAGTATGGGAGTTTCTAAAGACATTACAAATAGAACTACCAGGGCTGACATCGTGGTGAGTGGGTTAAACCACTGTTTGCAATGCTGGCATCTCATATCAGAGAGCCTGTTTGTGAATCAATCACTCTGCTCTTAATCCAGTTTCCTGCTAATGTGTCCAGGAAGGCAGCAGAATATGGCCCAAGTACTTGGGCCCTTGCCACCCACATAGAAAAACAGGCTGGAGTTCCTGGCTCCTGGCTTTGGCCTGCCCCAGACCTGGTTGTTGTGGCTATTTGGGGAGTAAACCAGTGGATGGAAGATCTCTCCCTCTCTGTGTTTTTCTCTTTCTCTCTGTCACTCAGTCTTCCAAGTAAGCAAGTAAATAAATTAATCCTAAAAATATATAACTACCATATAAGGCAGCAATTCCTCTTCTGGGCATATAGTCAAAGGAAATGAAATCATCACCTTGCAAGGTATCTGTACTCCCGTGTTCACTGCAGCATAATCCACAATAGCCAAGGTAGGAAAGAACCTAGATGTCTACCGGTAGACGCATGCATGCATAAACCGTGGTACACTTAGGGGCGGGGAACCTTGTATCTGCCAAGGGCCATTTGGATGTTTATAGCATCATTTGTGGGCCATGTAAAATCATCAATTTAAAAATTAGCCTGCTACAGATTGATACAATCTCAAGTTTCTGCCTGTTGTTGCCTTGGCTAGACCAAATGATTTTGTGGGCCTTGCCTTATATGGTTCACTGGCCAGATGTTCCCCATTACTAAATACATAATGGAATATTATTCAGTCCTAAAAAGGAGATCTTACCATTTGCCACTACACTGATGAGCCTAGGGTACATTTATGCTAAACAAACAAGCCAGAAACAGAAAAATATTGCATGACCTCACATATATGTGGAATCTAAATGCATGGAGATCAGATAACAAAACAGTGGTTACCAGAGGCGTGGGAGAGGGGAAGAAATAGAGGGATGGAAGTCAGAGGATATATGGCATTAGATGTGCAGGAAGAATTCAGTTTAGAGATCTAATATATGACATGGGGTTATAGGAATTTTTTTTTAAAGATTTATTTATTGGGGCCAGTGCTGTGGTGCAGTGGGTTAACACCCTGGCCTGAGGTGCCAGCATCCCATATGGGCACTGGTTGAGCTGCTCCACTTCCAATCCAGCTCTCTGCTATGGCCTGGGAAAGCAGTACAGGATGGCCCAAGTCCTTGGGCCCCTGCACCCATGTGGGAGACCCTGATGAGGCTCCTGGCTCCAGATCAGCGCAGCTCCGGCCATTGTGGCCATTTGGGGAGTGAACCAGCAGATGGAGGACCTCTCTCTGTCTCTCTCTCTCCACCTTTCCTCTCTCTGTGTAACTCTGACCTTCAAATAAATAAACAAATCTTTAAAAAAATTTTAAAAAAGATTTATTTATTTACTTGAAAGTCAGAGTTACACAGATAGAGAAGGAGAGGCAGAGAGAGAGAGGGGTCTTCCATCCACTGGTTCACTCCCCAGATGTCTGCAATCGCTGGAGCTGCGCCTATCTGAAGCCAGGAATCCGGAACTTCCTCAGGGTCTCCCATGTGGGTGCAAGGACCCAAGGACTTGGGCCATTTTCCACTGCTTTCCCAGGCCATAGCAGAGAGCTGGATAGGAAGTAGAGCAGCCGGAACTTGAACCAGCGCCCATATGGGATGCTGGCATTGCAGGCGGCGGCTTTACCCGCTACAGAGCCAGCCCTGGAAATTGTAGTATATTTGGAATGCAAGCTAAATTAGCAGATTTTTAGATGCTCTTGACACAAAGACACATACCAAAAATGGGTAATCCTGAGATGATGGATATATTAATTGGCTATTTGCTTTACTATAGTAACTTTTTTTACTATCTCTCTCTCTCTCTATATATATACCATAACATCATATTTATGCCTTAAATATACACATTAAAATTTACTTTTTTATATTTATTTATTTATTTGAAAGTCAGAGTTACACAGAGAGGAGAGACAGAGAGAGAGAGAGAGAGAGAGAGAGAGAGAGAGAGGTCTTCCATCCAATGGTTCACTCTCCAATTGGCTGCAACGGCCGGAGCTGTGCTAATCAGAAGCAAGGAGCCAGGAATTTCTTCTGGGTCTCCCACACAGGGGCCCAATGACTTGGGCCATCCTCCACTGCTTTCCCAGGCCATAGCAGAGAGCTGGATCAGAAGAGGAACAGCTGGGACTAGAACTAGCACCCACATGGGATGCTGGCGGTTCAGGCCAGGGTGTTAATCCACTGCACCACTTTGCTGGCCCCCAAAACTTACTTTTTTTAAAAAGGGTAAAGTTGGGGCCAGTGCTGTGGCACAGCAGGTTAAAGCCCTGGCCTAAAGTGCCAGCATCCCACATGGGCACCGGTCTAGTCCCAGCTGCTCCTTTTCTGGTCCAGCTCTCTGCTATGGCCTGGGATAGCAGTAGAAGATGGTTCAAGTCCTTGGGCCCCTGTACCCACATGGGAGACCAGGAAGAAGCTCCTGGCTCCTGGCTTCGGATTGGCACAGCTCTGGCCATTGCAGCCATCTGGGGAGTGAACCACTCTCTCTGTCTCTACCTCTCTCTGTAACTCTCTTTCAAATAAATAAAAAATAAATCTTAAAAATAAGGGTAAAGTTACGATTCCTTAATCTGACTCAGAAGTTACTTCCTAATTAGTCCCCTCCTATCTCTGTTACTGCCTGAAATTCCTTAGCATTTTCGTTGTCTCTAGCAACTTGAAATTCTCGCAGTTTCCTAATAGACCACGCTGTTTCATATTTATGTTCTTTGTAAAAGCTAGTGTCTGGTTTAAATGCCCCTTTCAAACTTCTGGGCCCTATCCTCATTCCTTCAAGAAATATTGCCTTCTCTGACCCTTCACTTTGAATTAGAAGTGTCTTCAAGGCTCCCATAGTACTCTGAATACTTTGCAAACATAACACAGAATGCAACGCATAACTCTTCATTTACTTGTCTGAATCCCCTGCTGAACTCAAGTTCCTTACAGGAAGATTTTTTTTCTTTTTTTGGTGTGTCTCATTTATCTTGCTATACTTTATAACTCTCACAGTACCAGATATGTAGTAAGTGCTCAATAAACATTAGCTGCATGGATGAAAGGATACACTAGCATATTATTGCCTATGTGCAGAAGCGGTCAAATTCAAATATTCGTGGTGATAAAAGAGATTTTCTAAGAGCAGCAGGCTCTTGGATTCACAGTGGAATATATTTCTCAGAGTATTGCTTTTATAAGTTACCTGAACCTGGTTTTGAGACTCTCTGCATATTGATTATTACATTATTTCCAAAGATTTTTTGTCAACTTTTGCTCTTTTCAAGATTGATTTTTATTTATTTGAAAGATAGAGTGACATAGAGAGAGGGAGAGTCAGAAAGAGAAAGATCTTCCATCTGCTGGTTCACTCTCCAAATGGCCACAATGGGAGGGGCTGGTCCAGGCTGAAACCAAGAGTCAGGAACTCTATCCAGGTCCCCCATGTGGGTGGAAGGGGTCCAAATACTTGGGCCATCTTCAGCTGCTTTCCCAGGTACATTAGTAGGAATTGGATCAGAAGTAGAGCAGCCTTATTTGCTACTTTGTTATTGTATGTCCTCAACTAAGTTTCTGATCAGATATAAGGCAATGTCTGTGGTTCCTGGATAATCTGTTTTCAAGAACTTATTTCCTAGTGGCATTTTATTAAGCCTCCAGTTATCTGAAGACCAAAGCATTCTTCAGCTATCTTCTTATAATAATTTTACTGTAAATATACAATCATAATCACCCATTCTTACAATCCTTCTACTAATACATGTCAATAATTTTCAAGCTCCTTAAAAACACATCTTAACAGGCAACATGTTCTACAACAAGTCTAGTGCAACTCTAGAGCTGGGTGGTTCTGGTCAAAGCAGGCCCTCTCCGCCCCTACTTTCTGAAGGGCCTCTGTGGTACCCTTACAGACCTCTGGGGTCCCGCTATATCCAATGTGAAAACCACTCGTTTGTTTTCTAGGTCACAATGAACACTTTACACATTCCATGCTTGCATACCTTAAAAGCATGCAGAGCTTATACTGCTTAAGAGACCCATGATCTGGGGCTGGTGTTGCGGCTCAGTAGGAAAAGCCACTGCCTGCCGTGCCCGCATCCCATATGGGTGCTGGTTCACACCCCAGCTGGTCCACTTCTGATCCAGCTACTTGCTAATGCACTTGGGAAAGCCCTGGAGGATGACCCAAGTCACCCAAGGATGACTCCTGGAACTATGTGAGAGACCCAGAAGAGGCTCCTGACTTTGGCATGGCCCAGCCCTGGGCCCTGGCGGCCATTTGGGGGAGTGAACCAGCAGATGGAAGATCTCTTTGTCTCTCCCTCTCTCTGTAACTCTTTAAAATAAATAAAAAATAAATCTTAAAAAATAAAGACCTCTGATATAAATTCTTAGATACAGTGAATAATCACAGCTTATTCTACCCATTTAACATTTAGATTTTCACCACTGAACTTTTTCAGTTTGGTTCCTAAGGAAGAAATAACAGCAGTTCCATTTTGGCAGCCTTATGAAAACAACCACTGTCTCTCCCTTCTGTGCGCTCTTCAACCAACAGATGTCACTAAAGATACCAGTACCCAGAGGCAAAGGAAAAGAAAAGATTAGACAAATAGAAATTGAGCATAAAAAACATCCAGTTCTTAAAACTGAGAAGTAGGTTTCCAAAGTAATAACATTTATTACACTGCATGCGGCATTTTAACCAAAAATTTAAGAAAGAAATTTCTTTTATTAAGTTGCTCAGGCTGAATGGATCATAGCACTAAGTTTTGAAATACATGTTCTTGAAGCAATTTAAAACTCATTAGAAATAATAGGCTTGGGCTAGTAGAAAATGTGGTAAAATTTAATCCTCATCCAAATGTTACCTGGGCTGTACAAACAGGAAATTGTTTTGTGCTACTGTGGCTAACCTCATTGCTGACCCTGAGCTGTAACGGCAAGAGCAGCGGAGAGCTGAAGCAAAATTAAAAACTTACATCAAAGTATATCATGACAGAATGTAGATAAATAAAACAGCATATCAAAAGTATTATTTTTCTGCCAGTCTCATGGAGCAGCAAGGTGGAGGTACCTCACAAAATGTATAACAAATCAGGTGCATGTGGAAATAAGTCCTTCCCCCTCCACATCACCCTAATCACTGACTACCTAATGCCCCCAGTGAGAGGTGAGCAGAGAAGAAACCCAGTGAGGACGGTGCCAGAAGGGATCACAGAATATTCTGGCCTCTCTCTTCCATGAGGTTCCCCTTTCTTCACCTTGGCTCACCAAAGAAATACATAATCCTGGCTCTTCTGTGTCCTCCTGGAACTCATTCATTTTCTAGTCCCCTGGCTGGCAACCACATGATCTCTCTCCAAGGACTGTATTAGAATCTCCAGAGGTAATATCACAGCTCATAAAACATTACAGAAGGCAAAGATTCACAAATAAGTTTGGCCGATGGGGGCCCGCACGGGAATCAGAGAAGGGCGAGCAATAGTTTTCTACTGCTCCGTGTTAAGCTCATGTGTAAGGTCACCGGTGCCACAGTTGAAGGACTTTCTCTGTTGAACTTCTGATTTCCCCTTTGTTTTGGGATAGGAATCACCATGCTTTAAAGAACAGTGCTTCATAAACATCCGAGGTGCAATCTTCCTGTGGCCACTCCCAAGAGGCAACAGGGTATTGCAAAGACTATTGTCTGAAGTCACACTGCCTTTGAAACAAAGTCCAGCTCAACTACTTTTCAGCCATGTGATATATATTCTCAACATTTATGAGCTTTAATTTCTTTATAAATCATAGCAACTAACTGGTCTAAGGACTTCTACACATTGTTAAATTGTATGCTCACAATCATCAAACAGGTATAATTTTCTTTGTTTAACAAGAGTGAAGCAAGACAAGCGAGCAACTTAACGAAGGTGAGACAACTGGTGAATGGCAGATCGTAATATCTATCTTGAGGATTAAATGGGGTAATGTATGATAAATAGCCTAACACAGGAGCAGACACATAATAGCTGATTTAAAAATGGGAGATGCTATTAATCTAAACTGAGAAACAGAGCCCTATTTGCTTACTTAGGGTAAGAAAATGCCAAACTCACTTCTCTTTTCAAGAATGCCTTAAAGGTTTTGTCTCTTTCCCCCTCTACCTCCTTTCTCCTTCCCCTTTCCTTCCTTTGGCTCCTTCTGTCTGCTCTCCTTCCTCCTAAGATTATCCTCACATATATATTTTTTCACAATTTTTGTTGTGATGCCTTTGGTCTATGTCAGACAACTTGATAAGAGACTGGACAGCTTTTGAACGAAGTTGATCAGCCCTGTCCTATGAGATTCCTTTTGGTGTCCCTTGCTGGACATATATTCTGTCCAAGGGAGCCAGTGATACTGGGAGAAGGGAGGCTCACTGCTTTTATCAGTTCTACTGCAATAGTGAATAAGCCCTAAAGGGAAAAAATATATTTAAAGAAAGACACAATCCAGAAAAAGGTGTGGCAAAGATAAAATTGTAATCAGTAACCGCAACCCAACATTTCTATAGTTAAATGCTTTACCAGCTGCTAAGTGATTCTTAATATATATATACACTGTTTCATTATGGGAATTATTAAGGGAAATCCCTTTAAAAGTAAAGAACTAAAGACTCAGCACCGGCTACAGGCAGAAGGAAGCAGGACAGTGTGATCCAAGCAGGAGGCATTCCTGAACAAAACAGTGATGTGGGACAGGGAACACCTGTCCTAAGAAGGCTGCCGGCTCAGTGAGCTAAGAGAAAGGCTTTAGATCCAGAACAGGCACCTTCAATGAGTACCTATCACAGGCTGTCCCCTGTGCCAGGCCAGTTCATTAACCCCCTTAATCCTAATTAGTAGGTGGGTCTGTAGGTATTTGCTATTCCTAATTTTATATATGAGAACATTGGGCACAAAGATGTATAGTGTTAATCGAAGGTCAAGGGCTTAGTTGATAAGCATTAGTACTAGCATTGGTATTTAGATCTTAAATCTCCAAAAATTGCTTTTCCTAATAGAACACACTGCATTTTAAAGGCGGTCCACCATATAGATCTTAGTATAATAAGACACTAATTGGCAAACTATATTTAGAATATTTAAAAAGAAGTCCATTTTTACCTCTACGATTTCTACTTTTTATGATTTTGAATGTGTCTATTTCCAAATAGATGTAACAGATGGAATTGCTGGTACAAATGAAAACAAGAGTGAAACTTTGCTGTCTTCAATAGGTGCTTTCTGAAGTTTCTGTACACGGACCACTGCGATATCCACACATCAAAGCATTTCAAACACAGGCTTACATAGCTGTGTAGCTCAGAGCCCCAGAATGCACTTTGAACTGATAAAAATAGTTGAAAACATCTACTGTTCTGTTTATTTATTTATTTATTTTTAAACAGCAAGCTTCTACTTTAAAAAAAGTGACATGCTAATCAGGCGTTTGGCACAGTGGTTAAGACCCTGCTTTTTGGTTATGCCCACATCCCATACTGAAGGGTCTGGGTTTGAGACCTAGTTCCACTTCCAATCCCAGCTTCCTACTAATAAGCACCCTGGGAGGTAGCAAGTAATGGCTCAAGTATTTGTGTCCCTTCCACCCATGTAGGAGACCCAGATTGAACTCCAGGCTCCTGGCTTCAGCCTGGCCCAGCCTCAGCTGTTGTGGGCATTTTGAAGGTGAATCAGTGAATAGAAGATCTCTATGTCTCTTTTTCTGTCTTTTAAATAAGTAAAAAATAAAAATTAATGTGCTTTCAATGGTTATTTCTCTCTCTCTCTAGTGCATGCACGCACGCACACACACACACACACACACGAAATAGCCTTTATCTCTTTCTAGATACCCAAAAAGAAATATATGAGAACCGTAGGCAATGTTTGAGACCAAATTACTTAGAGCTCGCTGTTGACTTGGGAAAGTAAGTTCAGACAGGCAAAAAGGAAGAGGACAAAGGCAATGAAAGAAGGAGAGCACAAGAAACATCTCACGGGGAGAAATGCAATGTACAGAGCCCAGTTCAGGGTCAGTGTTCAGTCAGTATTTGCCAAATCAGATTACAGAGGGTTCCTATCCACCCTCTCCCAATTCCCTATTTACATCCAAGTTCCAGTGAGTAGAGAATTACCCCGATGAAGCTGTCAGAATTGGAAAGTTTTGGGTTTATTGTAGTTCTAAGGCACAGACTGCTAACCAAACTCTAAGATTTTTGGATTGTAATTGAATAGGACAATCTTTGTTATAGATGTCTGCTTCTAGGAATGCAGTTCCCAAAAGTTCCTTGTAATGCAATACTTACGGCTCTTTACAAGTACATTTCCTCAAATTCAGTGACCCAGGATAGCAAACTCCCTGATGTAACTTTTAGCACTTGTGAATATGCTATACCTTTTCAATATTCTAGTGCATTCCCTTTATCTACTGACACTGCATTTTTTTCCAAAAGAAATTCATCAAGTTGGTCAGGCATGATTTGTAGTCAAAGGCAGCTGCTTACTCCTCCAACATGATAGCTACCTGGCTTTCTGCACTCCTATTACCCACTTCACAAATTCATACGGATATGAAGCCTCAAAAGAACAAAATAACTAACATCTTTCTTTCCTCCAAAGAGATAAAGTTATATTGCACAGACAAATATGGAAAAGGATACTCACCATAAGTGCAAATCATTTTACTAGCTTCTCTGAAGAGAAGAATCCCATTAGGAGATGATACATCAAAATTCAAACGCTGAGATCTAAGAAATATAGCAAAAAAATTAGACTATATGTGCAGATGAAGAAATCAAATACAGGTTTAAAATGTCCAGCATTTTCTTTTATTAGAAGCAGCAGCAGTGAAATTATCCCTTAAAGTGCCATTCCATTCAACAACTGTTGATAAAATATGTATGTGAATTCCCTCACTGTTAAGGTACCAGACAATTAAGAAGAGCTATTCCCACTTATTTGTTGACTCAAAGAGTGCATTTCTTTATCTGTCAAAACAACATTCTGACATCCTGTATCCCAGATCTCTCACCTCTTTTCCTGTCATACAAAGTGCTGGATGGATAATGAGAATCATAAGCATAATAATAAAACCCCAGATGTAGATGTGTATGTTTACATAGATACCGAATAGAGATGTCTTTTTACATTTGAATGCTCCTACTGTGCCTAATACACATTTTAAAAACAGATTCTAAAGTGACAGATAGGAAATCCAGGTACCTTTAATACTGCACATATATTTAATGAATCATTTAATACTTCAGGCATATTTCAAACACATTAAATTACACTAAAGATTATAGTTTCCACCACACATACCTTCAGTAAAGAGATACAAATCTCAAAAATTTTCTGAGAACAATTCAACTTCCCTGGTTCCTGACAGACAGGGTAACAGTATGAGCAGCTAAAGAAATGACATGCTATCTTGACATAATATTCCTTTTTTTTTTTTAGTATCATCTTAGTTTTAGTTTGTTCTAATATGCCTTCCTGTTGTTCTTTCAAGAAATAATGATATATTGTTAAAAAGATGAGCAAACAAAACCAAACCAAAAAGTAAAGACATTGCTAAAGTTCTGTTTGTCAGGAATTGAATGAATTCCTGCATTTCCATGCTTTTTCAGAATGCTTTACTGTTTGGTACAATTATATCCTGGAGGTCATGTTATTATAAACATTTCCTATTGGCATACAATTCTTGATTACAGAAAAGGAATGCATATTCATAATTCACATTAGATTCTAGGAAAATATAGACAAAATGATGCATTTTCTGAGATAACACATTTTCACTAGATAATTCTTAGCATAATTGTTCTGGATATGAATTATCTGCCTAGGGCAGACATAAAATCCTTTACAATATTCAATACAATGATTTTTTTGCTTTAATATTAAATGTTGTATCAGTAATACTAATATCAGTTATCTGGCTAAATGTTAGAATTTAATAAGAAAAAAACCCTTAAATTTCCAATAGAAAATAGAAAGCCATTTTCCCCTTATTATTTCAGGCACCAATGAGATTTTTTTTTTTAAACCAACAGCTCTGAAAAAAATAATACTCACATTTCTTTATTTGCCAGGTCTTTTTCCACCTCTTGCTTTAGAGTAAAAATGTTAAATTACTGCTGTGACCAGAGATAAAATTAGAGCTGCAACTAATAGTCCTTCCCTGTTTGGGTATCTCCCTTCCGACACGCAGTTTACAGAGGAATTGATGAGGCAAGATGGCTAAGTGACAGGTAATTTGGTGCTAAGCCATATTCACAATGACATATTTTAAAGAGGTAAACACAATTAGCTTGTTGCAGTTTTCTCTTTTACCCTTTTCTCTTTTATTACTCTTTGCTAATATTTATATGCAGAGTGTTTAAATCTCTGCCAGTCTATGCAAATTATAAGGTCAACTAGGCAATTTCTGAGAAGTGTTGTAGTTGCTATTTCAATGAAAATTGTGAGTGCATAAATCACCCAAATATATGCATCTAGGCATAGAGGAAGAAACATAATTTAGAAGTCAAACCCAGGGATAATCCCCAGAGCTCCTGAGGCAAACAACTATGTGCCCATAAATTGCTCTGGGAGTCAGCGTCTTTATCCATACATGATTCGCCTCTACACAGAGACGTCCAAACTTCTTTCCTGCTTTAAAATCCTGCAGACTTGCAATCAGGTGGTGAAACAGTTAAAACAGCCGCTCTCCCTCCATTTTGTGATTTTGAATAATTTAAATAATGGTGGCTGCAGTCTCCCCAATTTTTTCCAATTTTTATAGTCCTCACATAGACTGAAGTATACTATGCCCTTTCTCGCAAAGGGTCTCAACGTCAAGTCTCTAATCCTATTGTTTTCACGGACCACCTTAAATGGTGGTTCCTGGGATTTTGGTAGGCCTTGAACACACGCACACCAGCTAGGAAAGTGTGATCTCTGGAGAGTCTGAACATAGCAGCAGACTGTTTCTTCACTCCTTGTCACACTGCTTACCTGTTCTGCATCAGCTCTGCCAAGAGTTTCAGGATGGGAGTTGTACACGCCGGCTCTCCATACCACCGTTCAACAGCCCTCTGAAGAATGGGAAGGTATGTTGGGTACCTTTTATAAAGTCTGTTAAAGAATTTAAGGGTCAAAAGACATACTGTTCCTGAAAAAATCAGTGCCACTTAAAAGTGAAAAAAAAAAAAAGGTGGGGAGAGGCATCCACATTTCTGTGTTTAGTGTACAATGGCAGTTTTACAAATCTCTAACCTGTTCAGTTATAAGTTTTTCTGGAGCTGCAAACAATTTGCTGTGCAGAAGACATACCTTTAAAGTATCACACAAAGTTACACACTTAAAGACTCATGTTTAATGTCGTAGGAAAGAAAAACAAATTGAGTTAATGAGGACGAAAACATATTTGAAATATTAGTATCAGGGTTTCTTGGGCACTATACTGAGAACAAACATTTTTTACTATAAGAATTTTAAAACATATAACATCAAAGAGAAACACTAACAAATCCCAAATATCTATCTCAAAGCTTCAAAATTCCTTACATTCTTTTTCCCCCCTTTAAGTTGCTCAGCTCTCTGCTTGGTCCCACTGTAGCTCAAGGAACACCTGGGATGCCAGCCTGAAGAAAAGCTTTGGCTAACTATTAATCTGCAAGGTAGTGCACCAAAAGGGAGCCTCACATACGTGCAAGGCACAATCCTCAAACCCCTTCATTAACACTAAGGACTGGATGCCTCCGATAAACCATCAGAACCTGGAAACCTGACTCAGTTCCACTGGCCCTTTTCCCCATCACTGGCCTTTTCCTTGCCCAATGGACACACAAATATAGGATTAAGGAACAGAACTGCAGAAAAAAAAAAGCTCTATGCCACTGTCTTCCTCACCGCCCTCCCCTCTCCCCACCCTGTTCTCTCTTTCTGATGTTTCCCAATGTGTCTGTCTTTTTGTTTCAGAACAAAGTGCTGAAGTGAATCACTTCATGGTGTTCCCGTTCTGTTACAGGTAGAGATCTCCAGGTAAGAATGGTCACCACAAGTTTCTTCTAGGCTCTTAACAATAAATATTAAATTCCTTAGCATGGCATATAAGGCCCTTTAAGATCTGGTTCCTTTCTACCTCCATTCTCATCTCTTAATGCTTCTGCTCTATCTATGGCTGGGCTATTCATAACTCCCTACACGGCCACGGACGCCGACACCCGTCTCTGTTCTATATACTGCTTCTGCTGCCTACCACATCCCTGTCTTTCAATACCTAGCTCAAGTTTCACCTCTCCTGAGATGCCTTCTCTATTTTGTCAAAAGGGCATCAGCCTCTTCCACATCTTTGTTCAATCAGCACTCCTGACCACTTCTCTCTTATAACAGTGTATTAGAGTTGATTGCTCATGTCATCCGTCTGCCTCATTAGATGGTGAATTTCTACAATCTCTCTGCTAACTCCTATTTTACCCTAAGATTTCAATACAGGTGTCAGGAAGAATTATTCCAGGAAGCCTTTTCTGACCTTGTGTGAACACCCCACTCCTATGTCCTGATATGGCGGTGGAACCCTGTGCTAGTACTGTCTATTTCTCCTACTTTAAGTTTTTTGAGGGTAGGGACTGAGTCCCTATACATGCACAGGATTGGTACAAAGTAGATTTCAACATACTGTACTTGTTGTCAACCTGCCAACCTCAAAATGAGGTGTAGCATATCTGGTTGGAACTACTATTTAGAAGTGGGTGTTGCACTGCAGTGCGTTAAGCTAACCCGTGGGATGCCTGCCTCCCGTATGGAAGTGCCTAGGATGAAGTCCTGCTTCTGCTTCCCATCTAGCTTTCTGCTAATGCACATCCTGGGAGGCAGGAGTTGATGGCTCAAGTGCTTGAGTTCTGCCACCCATGTGGGAAACCCAGATGGAGTTCCTGGCTCCTGGCTTTGGTCTGGCTCAGCCTTGGCAGTTGTGGGCATTTAAAGGGGAGTGAACTAGCAGATGGAAGATACTGCACTCTGCTTTCCAGAAAAGTAACAAAAAGGAACTACTATTTAAAAAAATCCTTAACTGTGCATTTTACTCTGAGGTTTTAGAAAAATATCTGCATAATGTTCCAAGAAAAGAAATGCTTTAAAGCCTTAAGAGTAGAATGCTCCCTAAAAGTGAAAAGAAAAAAACTCCTTTGCCAGAGATACCATGTCAAGTTTCTATTTGCATATACACAATTTAACAAATACTTACCGAAGTCCTACTCTGTAACAAGCACTGTCTTAGACTCTCTGCAGACACCACTGAACAAAACACTAAAAAATCCCTGCCCTCATGGAATTTAATTCTCATAATATATAAAATAAAAAAAATTAGAAAGTACTTCAAAGGAAACTAAAGTAGCGAAGGGTGAGAAGTGAGTGTATAGGTGTGAGCGAGGTTTCAGTGGGATGAAGACGAAAAAAGTCCATCAGTGAATCTGAGGACTAGCTTTATTTTGGCTGTTGTCAGATAATTACTGTTTTGTTTTTTCTAAGGACTAGGGAAGCTGCTATTTCTGACAAACAGTAGAAGCTAGGTGTGATGTTCTGTGTGCTAGGGGCCAGCGATCGCGAGTTAGGGAAGCCACGGCTTTTATACTTAGGGAGTTTGTGGTCATTTCAGGATGGCAGACATGTAAGAGGGACGCTTAGAGTATTACAAGTCTGAAGCAGGGCCAGAGAAGCCAGGTGAGAAAATATTTCACCAAGACATCTCCTGAGCATAAACCTAGTCATCATTCATGGAAAAGCATCAGGGAGCTTCATCGGGAAACTGAGAAGATCCAAGTCTCAGGACCTCAGAATACTGGAGGCACACCCGGCCCCTTTGCAAAACACTCTGAAGGCATTAGGGCCATCATATTTTTCAGAGCACACTGCATTCACTGTGGGCTAAGGCCGGGGTACGAGGGGATGCTCCCTTTCCTGTCTGGAATGAGAGTGCTGACAATTCTAATATGCTTCTGACAGAGGTGACTGCCACAGAGAAAATGAGTGATTATTGGAAAGCAGAGAGGAGGTCTACTAAGCAGGGAGGTTAAAGGGCTTCAGAGTGGGATGCCAGGCTCAGATTACGGGGTGACAGTCCGGACCCACTCCGGGAGTTTAATTTTCCAGCGGTCTTGTGAGGACTACATAGACACAGATAGGAGCAAGAAAGTGGGGGCCCTTAGTGGAACATGCACAGATCAAATTGCTTTCATATACCCCTTCTCAATGAATTCCTACTTTCTGTATCAGATACATGAAAAATCAAAGGCATTAATGATAGGACATTTCCTTATGGGATGCCAAATATGAAAAAAATGAAAAGTATCAGGTTTTGTTCTTCCCATGCATTCATCCATCCATTAGTAGTAGTTACTACCTGCTGGACCCCAAGAAAACAGCAATGAGTAAAAACAGAATTCTTTTCTTTTGGGGTTTCACAGTAGAGAAGGCATCATATACATTAGAAGGCAACATCAGAGTTTTTGTTAAAATTCTTATGAGATGAGGGTCTGAGGATGTGGTTCCAGAAAAAAAAATAGCCTGCCAGTTCAGAGCTCGTTTTAAAGGTACTCCATGAACACGCAAATACCTGGATGCTTTTCCATGATGGTAACTGCAGCTGCTGGAAGCCTTTCCCCTCTTTCATCTGGAAAATATGGGTTTTTCAAAGTTGAGTTAACTCAACTTTCACTTCTTCTGGGAAGCCTTCCTTCTTTTATCCAAAACACCAAACTCTTCCTCGTATATTGTCATATGACATTTTGCATGCACCTTTGTTGACATTTAATTGTTTATTAGTTTTTCACATACTCATAAGGCTGTGAGCTTCTAAACAGCAATATGTTTTATTCATTCTTGTGCTGCATGTGCCTGGCCTGGAACACTCACAAAAATGCTAGCTGAACGGTGATTTTTTTTCAGATTTGCTTTCTTCCCTATTTTAGTTTGTCCAATGTGATATTGCCAATTATTTTTTTCTTGATTTTGTTAGTCAAATTCACCCATTGATTTATATTACCTATGGAATTCACTTAATATTCAAGGGTCCCAGAAAACTTACATACTTCCAACCATGAAATAAGTTGTCCATAATAAAACATCTTCTTCATTATTCACTTCCTAAACCTGGTGGTGATGAGGACAGCAGAAAATCTCTCTGCCTATTTCCACACGGTCCAAGCCCTACACGATTTGGTAAGATCCAGAGCCTTTCCCAATTCCCCAGCTAAATACAACCATTCTTCCATTTTATCTATGGCACTTTTCTAGATTTTATTATAAGTCATTTATATAGATATCTAACTGACTCCATTAAATTATAAGCTCACTCTGGGTAGGATTTGTGTTGATGTAATCTATATCCCTCATGAAATCTAGTACATTGGACTGAGGAGGCCTAATTTGTTGAATAAGTGAGTAAACAGGATTCCTTTGTCTCATTACATATTAGGGAAAGGAACAGCAGTGGAGTATTTACTTTCTGCCAGACATTGTAATAAGCCCTTTACATGATCACAGACGCAGACACTCAACATTTCCCGCAACATATCAGTCAGACAAGTATTCACAGTCCCATTACACAGAAGAGAACACGGATGCTGGGACACTAACTTACCCAAGATCCACAGGTTGTTGAGTGGTGGAACAAAGACTAAAGACTGAGAATACCCCCTTTCAAAGTTTGTGCTCTTTCACATATCTCATTGTTTGGCCTTGTCTTTGTATAATATGTTTACACACACTGACAAACAGCCCCGACTGCCTGGCTCAAAAGTGAGCTCAAAAGTCTTATGAGTATTAGGAAAACAAGAAGACCCAGTGTGGGGGCCGGCGCTGTGGCACAGGTTAATCCTCCACCTGCAGTGCCAGCATCCCATATGGGCGCCGGTTTGAGTCCCTACTGCTCCATTTCCGATTCAGCTCTCTGCTACGGCCTGGGAAAGCAGTAGAAGATGGCCCAAGTGCTTGGGCCCCTGCACCCATGTGGGAGACCCAGAAGAAGCTCCTGGCTCTGGATTGGCCCAGCTCTGGTCATTGCAGCCATTTGGGGAGTGAACCAGCAGATGGAAGACCTCTCTCTGTCTCTGCTTCTCTGTCTGTAACTCTGCCTCTCAAATAAATAAATAAAATCTTAAAAAAAAAAAAAAAAAGACCAGCATGAGGAAATAATGTCATACACATTCCTTTCCCCACCCCAACCCCCAGCTTCCCTCTGGAGTCTTGATACTTCAGCCTCGGTGTGATCCGAGAAAAGTTTAAACGAGGTGATTAACTGCACTGTAAGGAAAGGTGTTTGCTTACTGCTGTGTTCCTACTATAGGAGCAAAGAAGTAAATCAATGATCCTCCTTCAATTCTCCAGTCATGGAAACTATTTGTCAAGATGGTTGCTATGTAGTTTCAGGCAATTTAGTTTTGGGAGGACACAGTGATAAGCAATGTAGTTTGTGTAGCAGTTAATGCAGTCAGTATTTACAGAAATGTTTCTGAATTAAATAGCTAACCACTAAAATACCATTTTATCAAATAATCGCCATAAATAAAATGCATTTTGACTTTAAGATGACATGTACTCTTATAGGATGTTTCTTCTGCATACTAAGGATTGTATAACAAATTAAAGAACATAACACTTATGTGGATAAAAGGCAAATAAACTTTCCCCAGCAGTAATGTGGGAATCATCACTGACGGTTTGACATATCAATATTTCAGGAAGAACAAATGACTTTCATATCCATGTTATTTTTATCATATATTTATTCATTTTTGCATTACTTTAATACTTTGGAAAGAATCTGTACTTTATCACCTGAAACTGCTTAAAGTATTTTGAAATATTTTAATAAAGCTTTTTGAATTATCAAATAATGCAACTTTTAAACAAATTTTACTATTATTATAAATATTTGCTCTTCATCCCTTGCCCAAAGGAGAACTATAAATCTTGTCTCAACTGAATGAACACCATTTATCATATTCATTTCGTTGTCAATACAATTATGAAAAGCCTTTGGCCTTTTCCCAAGGAAGCTGATTTGCTACTGAAACTCAATTATTATAAGCAAGGCCAGTACCAAACCACCCTATTTGGCAATCTAACATAGCTTCCTGCATAACTGACACTTCGCCCTCCGCCCCTGACCCTAATAACGTCAACATCTATGGTCAAATGGAGGAGACAATGGTTTCTAGTTCAAAACAAAACATTCAGTCCCAACATTTTCCATTTGCTATTTTCTGCCATCTGCTGGACAAAAGTTTTATTTCAAATAAGTGTCAAAAAGAAGGAACTGAGATAGGAAATGGGAAATAGACTGAATTAAAAATAATCTTCTATAAATTTTGGTCAGTATCAATTATGGCAGATATTTCTAGTAACAATGAGTGGGAAGTTTCTGATCACGATTCAGTTAAAATTGCAAAACAGGGCAACATGAAATGCTAATTGCTGGACAGTCTAGAGTTCTACCTGGTTTTCTACAACCACATCAACTTTAAAGTGTCAAAACTAGATTTTGTGATTTTTTTCAAATGAAAGTTTTGGCTTTTGGAGATGCTTAGAGAAATTAAAGGGTCATGTGTAATTCTAGTTTGTCCTTCGTGTACATTACATGCTGATATAAAACATGTACATGACTCCTCAAAGACAGAAAAATCTCTCTAACCTTTCCTCGGCCACATAAATCTGATGAAGAGGTTTTAATAGTAATTATAAAGATAGGTCAGTACTCAAATTAATATGCAAGAATTTTCAGTCCTCCCTAAAATATGCTCAGATCCCCATTAGTTATGTTTTTGGTCACAACCGTGGCATGGCAGCTGAAAATTATCTTTTGCATATTATATCTACATATGCATATGATATCTACATATGCATATAATATCTACATATGAAGTAGATATGGCAAAAAAGTTAAAAACTGCCAAATCTTAAAAAAAGTGTCAAAAAAAAGAAAAGTTTTTTTTGCAATCTGATTTATAAAGGAAGTTTGAATTTGAACAAAACAACCGAGAAACAGTGTGACTTTAAAAGGAAATTAGTTTTCTGACTACAAATTTTTTTATGGGCTCTGATGGCTTCACGTACAGAAGGCGTGAATCATTGTATTATACTTAGTTTGACTTGTATAAATTATCACTTCCTATTAGGATTGAAGCTATTCATAAAATACTATTAAAATAATATTAACCATTTATGGATACTGAATTTGTACGAGCCATTATATAAAGTAATTATGTACTTTTGTCATAGTAAGTAATGCTACTGGGCGGTCTCTTTTTGAACACCATGAAACCAAGTCTCAGAGAGGTGAGATGACTTACCCAGGTTTACACAACAAATGAAGAGCTGGGCCTTCAAGTCTGGTCCATCTAACACCAGTCTACGCTCTTTTTTGCTGTTTACATGATGAGGCATTTCTGTGGGGGATTTTAACATTTTTCTGTCTGTAGTAAGCCTTGGCAAAGGTAAATTTTAAATGAAATGACAAATCCTGGCCATTTATCTCTCCCCTTTCGTATCCATTAATATGATGAAAACCTGCAGCATGATGAGTTAAGCCTCAAAGAGATAAAGTGACCTTCTGAGCCTTGCTAATTGAGATGAAGTAGAGATTCAAATCTCCTGGAAAATGCCAAATGGTAGTATTCATTGATCCCAAGTAAAGATGTTAGCCAGATTATCTCTGCAATCCCAGCATAAACAATCGTTTGGGGGAAGTGATTTTTAAGTTGTCAATATTTAATGGCACCAAAAAACTGACCTCTCTGAGCTGGGTCTCCAAATGCTGTGCTCAGTTATCTGCACTGCTGCCACTGTGCTGTAATTTTTAGCTGATTACACATTAGTTCATTTAGCTTTGTTTCCTCTTCCCTACTGTGCCATACTATTAAACGAAAGCGAGGGGCCTGGCATCCCTCTGTGCACAGAGCTGGTATTGTCACAGTGTAATAAGGATACATCCA
Organism: Oryctolagus cuniculus; assembly: GCF_964237555.1. Classification (NCBI taxonomy): domain Eukaryota; kingdom Metazoa; phylum Chordata; class Mammalia; order Lagomorpha; family Leporidae; genus Oryctolagus; species Oryctolagus cuniculus. The sequence continues at coordinate 57,971,337 of NC_091437.1, read as the reverse complement.
GTCAAACAGCATGGTGTAGCTGGTCTTTGTGTTCAGTGCAAAGGCAATCCCTCGAAGATCTCTTGCCAGCCCGATCAACATACGCTGTCAGTGGGAAAGAGATACAGTAATTGATTTTCACGTTAGCGCAGAGCAGATGGAGTAATAATCAGGCAATAATGACCACATATCTGATTTTGATTCATTAGCTAAAATGTCTCGCTCAGATCCCTTTCTATAGAAAACCATAGACTCTTTAAACAAACAGAACATCAAATCTGTTCACCAACTCCACTTTGCTTCGTATAAATGGAGCTAAGTAATAATTTCAGTAGCTTAGGAAAATTTAAATTAATACATCTTGTTTCTGAATAATGCTAAAGTAGAAATAAAAATAATAATAAAGCCAGGATCACAAAACAGATATGCCCAGGGTATGCACATTATTTCATAGCAGCAAATCTTAACAATATCAACTTGTATGAAATTAGTCTTTGATAGTTAGTGTCTACCTTGGAAACATATTGGCATCTAAAGATTCCTAATGAATATCTTTAATGACTCTGGATAAAATAAAACTGGCTCAGTGACCCACTGGTACTATGATGTACTCAGAATGACAGTCACATTCCCCAAGCAAGGAAAAGACATAAGAATAAAAGAGTTCTATATTTGATGTCCTAAGGCTTGAATTTGAATCCCAGTTTTATTTAAGACTTAAGGCAAGGCAACTTATCAGTCTCAGTTTTCTCACCTATGAAAGGGGTTAATAATGCCTCTTTCACAGAGGTACTATGATGAATAATTTAAGAAATTCACATAAAAATGTCTAGCCAGAGCCTGATACGCAGCAAGCGTTCCACACACATAAACTTTTAGAGGAAAACAAACAGACCCTTGACTCGCATTCTGGACTCTTAATTAAGCTGTCCTTAGGATAATGCTTGGAAAGATAAAAAGGAAACCCATGAACAGATGCCAGGATGTCAGAACAAAAAGCACAAACAAACATAACTGCAAAACAAGGTGGTTGGATAACTGAGATAAGCAACTGTGATTTCTGAAGATACTGTTTCAGTAGAAATATTCTACCAGAAAGTGCTCTCTAAACTCCTTTTCTTCAGATTTTCTCTTTCTTCATACTTTGGTAATTAATGAAAACCTTTTTAGCAAGGAGTTTAAATTATCATTAGGGAGAAGGCAACACATCCTGATCTTCATCTTAATGACTGAATACCATTTCAAAGTAGCAAATTAGAGTTAAACTGTCGGAAAGTATCTGAAATTTTTCATCCTCCCTACTCTTCCTAAAAGTTGATTTGACTTAACCAGGTGTTGACTACAAGAGTATTTAATTTATGTGTAAGAATGATGGTTTCCTATATTTCTGAATCTGAGAACTCTGAATTTCCGTGTCTGCTTCTTTAAAATGACCTACTTTTTCTCTCATAATCTTACCAGTCCTTGTTTTTCTATAATTGGCCGGCCTCAATGTAGTTACTTCATGTGACCTGCTATTAAAACACCACCAACAGCAACAGCAACAGCAACAGCCAAAAATCTAAATCATTCTGCCTTTTGCTTTTCTTTTACCACCTGGAACTGTTCTCCTCCTTCTCAGCTTTCCACGATCTATGCAGTCTCCCGAACAAAACAGAACCTCTAAGGAGCCTTCCTCGAACAATTCTTACTACTGTGTTTGCAATCTTTCTACTAACAGTCTTTTTGTTCTATTTTTAATTTATGTACAAATACAGGTAAAAGGTGACTCTTCAAATAATCTTAAGTTTCTGCACACGTATAAGATACTCATCACTCAACTCTAAATTTGTCATCAGGAACCATGAGTTTTACTTTCCTTGTGGCTAGTATAAAGGCTCTTAGTAAAATATTTATTGCAGTCTCATTGTACAGAGGTTAATTTTTAGTTGATCATAAATCTTCTTTCCTTAAAAGATGCCAAGGTAATAGAAATGCTTTAACTAACTCAAATCTACAGTTCTTCTGATTGCAGTAAAATGTGGCTATGAAATTGTATCCTACCAATTCATTTCACTTTAGAAAATAGTACAAAGCAGAGGAAACACATGATAACTAAATTTATGTTTTAAATAAATTCCACAGGGTAGGTATATGTGAATAAGATACAAATTTCTTATGCTCAAAATTATCTCTTATCTCAAAGCAGAAGAACAAAGTCCTATAATAATCCACACAGACACACTAGCGTACTAACAGAGTATTTCCTCCATAGTTACAACATACCCTGCTCTGGAATGAGACAGAACCCTGCTAACTAGAAGCTCAATCAGGCTGCTAACTAATCTGGGAGCTAAGAGGTGATCTGATGGAAATTTAGGGGGGGAGGAGCCACGGTTTACCATCTCATTTAGAATAGCACAAAGAGGTCTATTTTTAAAGTTGCCTTTCTCCTATGATTGGTCAACACTAGATTGATCTGAAAATAATTTTAGTAAGGCAATTCTGCGGAGTATGGCAAGTCTGGGGATCTACGTGGATTCCTTTTTTGGACAGTTCAAGGAGAAACTGATGAGTACTTCAGTCCGCTGCACGGTGGAAGTTGTCTGCGTGCCAACTGCGAGACAGATAGGCTGGGAAACAGCTGAAACGTGGCTCCTTCCACCCTGACCCCCAAAACAGGGTTTCTAATGGAAAGTCTGACAGACCCTTTACTGTAGTGGCACTACTGGGGGCGGCTATAATATTATCCTCATAATTCTACTATATAATAACAACAAAGAAAAAGAAGGTGAAGGGTCATTGTGCTTTGTCTTTAGAATTAAGATGGCTGTCTTCATCCTTACAGCATACTCTTAATTCTGGAGACACATCTTAATAACCTCTAAATAGTTCCAACAAAAGAGCCGTGTCAGAGGAATGAGCAGGCCCCAAGGTGTTTCAACTGGAGTGTTTTCATCTGCCTTTATTGCTCTATCCCTCTCCAGAATTAAGGCAATAACCTGTGATAAATTATTCAGGAACTGCTACAGGGATCAAAGCAAAATCATTCTGTTAAAGTGCTGTTTGCAACATTTGGCACTTAGTGCGAAAACTTTTAATGTGCGCATGCTGAAAATCAAGGATTTTAAATAATTTAACATTGTGGAGTTTTCACGAAGGGACTAAAGATAGCAGGTTCCTATTTAACTGCTCCTCTTCCTCTGAGAAGCTTTCATTCATTTTCCTTGAAACCTCTGACGTCATGGCCAAATCACAAATGCTGCATGAGTCAGGGGAGTACTAGGCTATATTTCACAATGGATAAAATTATAGCAGGGAAACACATACTCTGAAATAATACTCCAGAGCTAGGATTTGTCACAGCATTTTCTTTTTTCCCCCTTTACTTGGAGAGCAAAACCCAAGACAAAAATTCAATGTTCTCTTCAATTTCATTAGGACTAAGTAAGAAAACAGAGCTATAAATTTAAGAGTTTCGCAGCCTTTTCTCTCCTCACAACCATATTTCAATTTGGCAACACAGGTCCTTAATGTTTAAGTTCATGTTGAAATCTGCATTTGAAAAATATCTACAAATACAGAGTAGAAAATCCTGGTAAGGACTGCAAATTAAATGAATTTGGCAGTCCTGCGGCATTTTCATAGAGATATTTTAACAGCATCACCTCCTGTGGGTTGGAATACTAAATACTTTATTGAGGAACAAAACAGAACTGTTTTTATCTCTGGTACTTGCAAAATGAAGTACCTGAAAGCACTTTTGCATGTATTATTTATTCATCATGATAGAAAAATAGCCTTAACCTAATAAATTACATTTAAAAGCATTTAGTGCAAAAGTTTTGTTTATGATAGAGCAACAGATTTAGTTCTTTATCGGTAGCTTAAAGCACCAAGTTTTCTTTATACAAATTAGACAGATGGTGCTTACAGTAGAATTTACTAAAGGTCTGTCACAACAAATGCAGCCAAGCTGCATATTTAATCACTGCAGAATCTTGTCTACCTGCAGCTGCCAACTGCTAATCCAATTTCCCTGATAAATGTGGCAAGAGACACGATCAGCAATAAAGAGCATCTAACTCCATTTTCCTGCAGGGCGTCTTTTGATGAACATTTAGGACGGAAGCACGGAGTGCACTGTGTGGCCTTGGTTCGTGGCAGCTGCATGCATTCTGAGGCACAGTTCTCAGGTTACTCACTTAATTCTGCCACTATCATTACGTTGCTATTGATCTCAGTAGCTGTTGCCTACACAGCATTACTCTAGATGAAGCTGAATCAGGCAGTTATCATGCATCAAACTTGCTCAAAAGCCTGGAGATTTCCCCTTAATTACTTGTGATTTTATTTGCAAATACCGTTAAAGTGTAATCAAGCAGTCACTTTCCAGGGTCGTTAAGAACTTGCTGGTTTAGGGATATATCACTGGAACTCCATTAAAAATGACTCTGGGAAGATGGTTTCTATCAAACTAGATGGGATTACATCAAAACAGGCTTGCAATATAATGAAATCTTCAAATGAGACAAATGTAATTTTTATAAAGATGGTGTTTTTCAACTTCACTGCTTCTTTGTGATAAAGGGCAGCAATCGCCATTTTAAAGCTACATAGATACAGCTGATCATTAAAAATATCTGGAAGACATCTAAAAAATACAGCTAACCTGCATGGAAACTCTGGTGAAGAATTTCAGCAAGACACAAACACAAAGAAAATCTGTCAGATCTTTTTTGGTTTCAAATTTCTATGACCTTGCAGCCTGATAAAATATTCACTTCAAAAGCTGAATTTTTAAATTCAAACATATACCATTTGGCTAATTATTTTTTTGGTAACAGATTTACACAAAAATTCATCAAATGTAATAATTTTTCTGCTTGGTTTCCTATTGCTATTTTTCTTTTTGGAGAAGAGAGGAAAAGTCACACAAAAGATGGTTAATACTTTCAATGTATATTAAATAACAATAAAATATGACCCAATCATCACCAACATAGGTGCCTATGTCCTCTGGAGTGCATTTATTAGTCTTTTAAAAATAATAATCAGTGTCAGCCTATTTAATATAGCCTGGATACATTATAATTTCAGGAGCTACTGTTTCTATTTAGCAGAGCTTGTGCCTCCCATCCCCCACATTAAATATGGGGCTGTTTTGTCACAAACAGCGTGCTACACTTAAGGATTTTACTAATAAAACATAATGTTGTCTAAGATATTATGACTGTTGCCACAGCTGAACTGACTTGTCAAATCAATCCTAATATGGCTCCCACAGGCACATAAAAACCTTATTTAGCTATCAGTTATCCTAATCACTTTGTTCAGTTTAAGAATGCAATACTTCAAGACCAGCTCCTATTTATACATATATGCCTAGCCATTTAATAAAGTCTTGATTTATATAAATTCTTGTTTAAAAAAATATTTAGAGATGTAGTGTTTTAGCATGTGTATGTTTGTGCATTCCTCTATATAGATGTTGAAACATTTAGTGCAGGGTAGATATTTATCATGCAGTACCATGAGAAATGTTTTATTAAAGATGGTAACTGCCATAAGAGACATACCTGTGCCATTTAATTATGAACGGAATGTCCAAAACCATTCATTGATCTTAAAGTCCATTTATGTAAGAACCTAGGAAAATCCATCTATGAAAGACATATGCAATTAGGAATGCAGGTCAAAGGAGGCGTGGAGTAAACACAGATATGCAAAACTCTTTTCTGGATCTCGACATTCTAGAAAGAGCGCAAGTGTCTTTCCTCATGCTTGGAAACAAACCCACCTTCACTTCTTCCTGTTTAAAGTTGTTGTTGAATATCTGTAATACTGTTTCAAAAGAGACTGTAAGAGGCAGCATGAAATTTTCAAATTCATCTTCATCTTCGCCTATCAGAGAAACAAAAGGGTCACCATGGTTTAAAATGCATGCTATTGTACATTGGCCCCAATGCCCAGTGTTTCACTGAAGCTTAGAAGTCTTCCCAACAAGGGGTCAGGCTGTATTCACATCCAGGCCACATTTTGTGCTCTGGCTCATTGAATATTCTGGTCTTTTGCCTACTCTTTTACACCAAATGAAATAGCAAAATTACTTACCAGCCATTTTTCCCCCCTAGCTCTTTATTGGAACTAACAGATTCTTGCCCCAGGCACCTCAGCCCTTTTGCTTCTAGGGCCCCCAGAGCTTCCCTAATGCCTCAAGGAAGGCCACTTTTCAAAGCCTCAGAGACAAGGGTCTTTCTTTCCCCTTCTCTTTAGGTGCCAAGGCCCTAGAGGGCTCACAGACTCAGGTGCCCAGATAGCGCTCCGTTATTATTCTTTTATTTATATTCTTTTTTTTTTAAAATTAATTTATTAAATAGGCGGCAGGGAAACTTTTATCTGCCAAAAAGGATAGGGCCTCTCATGGATCATTTGGATTTTAACTACATTTCCTCTTGGGCTAAGCTTCCTTTACTTTATAGATAAAGGAGTCAAAAGATATTTCCCATTAATTGTTCATTTTAAAGGTAGACTAGTTTCCTTAAGAATTCTGTCAAAACAGAATCTTCACACATAGATATGCACAAATGATAATTTTTATACAATTTTTTAAAAAGAAGTTCCTTTTAAATGTGCTTGGATTCTCCCATTCATCCTATGTCAAAGGAAGCTAGGAGCTTCCTTTTTGGTGTTTTAGTGTTGAAGAAACAAGCAGAAAAAAGTGAAGTGTTTTGCTTAAGATGGCCTGATTAGTTGTAGGTAGAACTATATGATTCAGACCCCCTGATTTCCTACTCATCTCAAGCGAGCTTTAGAGAAGAAAAAAGATTTTAGAGAAAAGACCAGTGGTCCTCAAAATTTGGTTCTTGACCCAGGAGCATCAACATCACTGGGGGACTTGTTAAATGCAAATTCCCAGGTTCTATCCCAGACCCAAGGGAACAGAAACTCTGGGGGCACTGTCCAGCAATTTGTTTTAACAAGGCCTCCAGGTGATTCAGATCTCTACAAACATCCGACAAACACTGAACTATATATATCGTTGCACAGTAAGAAAACTACAGCCCAAGATCATTCGCAGAGGATCACTGGTGGAATCGGGATCCTTTGATTCTTAAGGAATGCCTGATCAGCTGAACCTTCACTTCTCGTGATTTCTCTCTTCCTTTCAACCTTACATGGTTTGTTTCAGGAGTCCAACAGAATAAGGAACTTGGCTTTATTTGCAAAGAGATGCCGAAAGGTCAACGAATCGGTGCTGTTCAGGACCAGGCTCAGGGTCTTGGATGAAGAGTAAGAGCTGAACAAACTATAATCTCTGCTGTGTCAGCTGACTTGCAACCAAATTCTTAGATTCGCCCGTTCTGTCAACTGGTAATAACAGAACTATACAGAAGCTATTATTCTGCAAGGCCCAGGCCAAACGCCAGACTTCCTAATGTCTGAGCTAAACTCTTCCCACTTTCACTGCAAGTATTTTCCCTTTTCTCTTTGGTTTTCCATAGCATTACGTTGGACTATAACATCATTTTGCCTTCAACTGCAGACATTTAAGCATATATCTAATACTGCTGCTACTATTGTAACATCACCAAGATCATACCACTACTACCACCATTTGATCAGGATTACTGTGGGGATTAAATGAGATAAAATTTACAATGTGTATATATGCGAACTACTAATTCTACCAGCCTACACTGAGAATACCTTCACCTTAGCTTCTTGAAGAGCAGAAACTGTGTAACTTTATGGTTTTCTGTGAAAGAAAATGATGCAGGACCCTATAGTAAACAGGCTCAAGTATCTGATTCCAACCTGTATTTGTACTGTTTAGTTTACTGTATAGTAATGTACAGTTTACTAACTTTATAGTTTACTACCCACTGAGTCTCAATTTTTTACCTATAAAGTAAGGATACAATATCTCTCTTTGAGGGTTGTTATGAAGATTAAATGTTATAATCCGTGACAAGTAGAAGATGCTCAATAAGTAGTCATGGTGGCACTAGTATTACAGTATTAGCACTAGAACAGTGCCTGGCATACTCATATATTAGGGAAATACTGTGTTTAAGTGAAAAGTAGTTGCTCAACAAAGGTAAGTTTTATTTATGTTTTTGATGTTTATTTCATCTTCATCTACTATGAAGAAGAAAGAGAGAGAGAGAGAGAGAGAGAGAGAGATCCATCTTCCATTTGCTGGTTCACTCCCCAAATGCCCACAACAACAAGGGCGGGGGGAGGGGGTCAGGTTGAAGCAAGGAGCCTGGAACTCCATCCAGGTTCCCATGCCAGGAGCAGGGGCATAAACACTTAAGTAATCATCTGCTGCCTCTCAGGTGTATTAGCAGGAAGGTGCATTGGAAGCCGTAGTGCCATCAGCACCTGATGTGGGATGTGTCTCAAGTAATAGCTTAATCTGCTGTGTCACAACACCTGCCCAAGCTAAATTTTAGAATGTTCTTATTTTCTCAATATCTGATAAACAGTAATAAGTAACTAAACACTATCAAATCCTAAACAGATAATATATGTGTACATTGCATTTAAACCATATAATGTTACTCTTCTAAGATAAAAGTACTTTCTAAATGTGGACTATTTAATGGGAACAGTGATAGGAATAGTAATGGGAACTGCAGGCAAATCAGGGTGCTGGAAAGAGTGGATACTTTGAAATCAGAAGTTTATCTAGGCTTGATACCTGGTTGTGAGTTAAGTCACTTTACTCATCTAAGCCTTAGTGTGCTCACCGGTAATTAAGAGACATAATATTTACTTCATCAAGTTAGCTGTGAGGATTAAATAAATGAGAAAACACCTGCAACTCCCCTTGCTCAATGCCAGGCACTTAATAAATGACAGCCATTAACATCTTTGTAATCTTCTGTTTAACATGGACTTAGAGAGGTGATTATGGTAATCAAAGTGTGACCAGAAGATTGTTAGCCCAGTATTCTTCCTCTGGGAACAAAGCTTTTCCATAGTAAAGATGTTTATTCAGAACAAAGACAAATTCAGTATTTTAACATTTCAATTCCTCAATTAATAATCTGAGCTACGCATCAAAGAAGTTCCTGACTCCACCTCTTTCCCCAGTGAAGACAAGCCACCAGCATGTGTAAGGAGAAGTTAAGGCAAATAGCGCTGGCAATGAGCAGCAATTCTACTTGAATGTCACTTCCTCAGGAGGCCTTCCCTCACCACTCTGTTTAAACTGGTACCCAAGTGCCACCTCTCCCATCGCTTTCCAACCCTATAACCTGCTTTAATTTTCACAGGACACTTTCTATAATTGGTTATTAATTTATGTGTTTATTCATTTGTCATTTGTTTTCTCTACTAGAATGTAAGCTTCTTGGAGGAAGGAACTTAGTCTATTCTGATCATGGCTACACAGCCTCAGTGCCTAGAGCAGGGCCTGGCACTTAAGAAATATTTGTAAAGTGACAGTAACAGTAGTTAGTTCCTAAGCGCTTATTATGTGCAGGTAATGAATTTGGTACTTAATTTACTTGAAAAACACTGATGTGGCTCTTATGCTGTTCAAAGCACTATGGCAAGTCATTGCTGGTCACACCACTCCCAGGAAGTGGTCTGATTCCCTTCAGTTCACATGTAAGCAGAGAGACTCAGAGGTGTTAAGTGTTGTCCATCATCCTCGTGTCTCTGATAGGGTAGAAGGCATTGGGGTGGGAACTGCAGACAATGTCACAAAACCTTGAGCTTGGAGCTAAATGAAGTCAGAAGAGAACAAAGAACAACCAGCTTGGTTCTAGTGAGGAAAATGGATTCCCTGGCAATCACTTGAGATTCAGGTAGGCAGGCAAAAGTGAGACTTGGGTTCCTTATTACTCCAGAAATGTCTGTTTCAGTTAGCACTGTTCCTCTGTTATGGCAATGTGGTATGTTCTATCACTTGTGCTGGAGAACTGGCCAGTTATGTGTACATTATGTAAACAACCTTATTCACTATCTGTTAAAAGATCTTTTCCTCATCTGTATCACTCATACATGCTGAAGTTTCATTTACTGTTTCTGATGTGGAAGGAGAAAATATGAGCTCACCCTCTTACAACTTCATATTCAAATATGCAGTCGCATTTTAACACCCCAATGTATAGGTAATTGTTCCATGAAAAGTAATCAAAACTGCCTACCAAGGACCCAGAAATCAATATTATTTGAAGGTAAATGCCAATTTACAAGCTAATATTTTCATTGGTATCAGGAAAAGTAAATTATTAACATAATATTTTGCAAGCCCTTAATCATGCACAGAGAGAAATGATAAATTCTTTGACTTTGATGTTAAAAGCCAAAAACTAATCAACCTGTACTGGATTTCGAAGGCTATGATTCAACAGTAACAATTTTCTAAGTTCCAAGCAAATTTTTTTTTCAGAGAAATCATGTCAGAATAGTAACTCTTTATGTTTTCTATCAGACATTTTATTTTTTATTTCTACATTTCATTTATTACACAGTTTAAAACCTTGAATTGCATGGTGCAATGTAAAATGGCAAAGCCGATATAATCTAATGCAGACACTGTAGAAAAGAGTTTGGCATTCACTAGAAGAGTTAGAGTTGCCCTTCGACTCAGCAATTTCACTTGAAGGTATACACACAGGAAAACTGAAGCATATGTCCACATAAAAACTTGTATACAGATATTCACAGCAGCATTCTTTCATAACAGGCAAAAGGCAGAAATAATCTAAATGTTCATCGGCTGATAGAAGGATAAATAAAATGTGGCACATCCATACAATGGAATATTATTCAGCCATAAAAGAAAAAAAAAGTACTGATATATGCTATCATATAGTAAGCCTCAAGAACATTATGCTAAAGGAAAGAAGCCAGATACAAAGGCTACATATTGTGTGGTTCCTTTTATATTAAATTTCTAGAATAGGCAAAGCCATAGACTCAGAGCAGATTAGTGGTTGCCAGGGGAAGGGTGGGGGGGAAGAGAAGTGATTGCTAAAAACAGGGTTTCTTCTTGGGTGACCAAATGTTCTGGAATTAGATAATGGTGCAACTGTAAATATTCTAAATACAAGACCACTTCAAAAAGTTCATGGAAGATGAGATTAAAAAGTTTGATACAAAAAAATCTGAGGGGTCGGCATTGTGGTGTAGTGGGTAAAGCCCACTGCCATCCAGATCCCTGCTAATGGCCTGGGAAAGCAGCAGCAGGTGGCCCAAACGTTTAGGTCCCTCCCACCTGTGGAGGCCTGGTTGAAGGCCTGGTTGAAGCTCCTGGCTCTTGGATTCAGTCTGGGCCAGCACTGACCATTGTGGCCATCTGGGGAGTGAATCAGTGGATGGAAGATCTCTCCTGCTCTCTCTCTCTCTCTCTCTCTCTCTCTGTAACTCTTTCAAAATAAATAAATAAAGCTTTTAGAAAAATGAAATTCATGCATGTGAGGGGTCTTCAAAAGTTCATGGAGAAGGTATATCATGAAAAACTACGCATGGATTTAATGATTTTCTTTGTGCCAAAAAAATTTATCTTTTAATTCAATTCTCAAAAAAATTTTAAAGTACGCTCACATACTAAATACCACTGAATTGTACACTTGAGAGGGCAAGAAACGGTGAAGGAAGGAGAAAGAGGTGGCAGGGTTGGAGGAGATAGAGCATAGGAGCATCCCATCTGCTGGTTCACCCCCAAAATGCTCACAGCAGCCACACCTGGGCTGGGGCGGAAGCCAGAAACTGCGAAATCTACCCGGGCCTTCTGTATGGGGGGGCAGGAGCTCAATTATTTGAGCCATCACCACTGCCTCTTGGGTCTACATTGATGGGAAGCTACAGTCAGGAGCTGGAGCCAAGAATCAGACTCACACACTCATATGTGGAACATGGGTGTCTTAACCTGTAGTCTAAATGCTTCCTGCAAGGGTGAATTTCAGAAAGAAAAATAAACCCAGAAATCTGGATCTGCTCTTCCTCCCCACCTTTAAATACAGAGCAATGAAACTTCTCATTTCCTCAAAACTGGATGTAAACAGCTGCTGGGTTACTGGGAAGCTGGGGAAGCAAAACAGAAGCAAGTAGCAGAAATAATTACGGTGTCTATAAATGATGGGAGCCAACAGTTACTGAGGATTTATTGCACGATAAGTATCACGTGAGAAGTTGGTATGGTGGACAAAAAAAATGACATTTTCCCACTCCATAGGACTCATCCCTTAGGACCCATGGATCTATTAGGTTACATGATTAAAAGGGACTTAAAAGTTTCTAATCAACTGACTTTAATCTAGGATTATCTCTGGTAGGTCCAATGTAAACACAAGGGTCCAGAGAAGCAGAAGTGGGAGAGCCAGGAAGATGGCAGCATGAGAGGCTCTGGGCCTGATGTTGCTGGAGAAAGGGGGCAGGAGTGAAGGAATCAGGTGGCCTTCAGAAGCTACATGTGTAGAGAACAAGCTGTTCTGTACAACATTCAGGAAGGAACACAGGCCTGCTGACACCTTGATTTCAGCTCACTAAGATCAATTTTGGACATCTTGACCTCCAGAATCGTAAAAATAATACATCTGTGTCATTTAAGCCACTAAATTGTGGTAATTTGTAACAGCAGTAATAGGAAACTAATACAGTCAGTAAAGGTCAGGTCTCCTGTTATGAAGCTCTGATCTAAACTAAGGAAAATTAAGAGGAGAGACCATCAAGGAGACATAGAAACAGTGGGTAACAAAAAGCTTCCGGGCCGGCGCGGCGGCTCACTAGGCTAATTCTCCACCTAGCGGCGCCGGCACACCGGGTTCTAGTCCCGGTCGGGGTGCCGGATTCTGTCCCGGTTGCCCCTCTTCCAGGCCAGCTCTCTGCTGTGGCCCGGGAGTGCAGTGGAGGATGGCCCAAGTGCTTGGGCCCTGCACCCACATGGGAGACCAGGAGAGGCACCTGGCTCCTGCCTTCGGATCAGCGCGGTGCGCTGGCCGCAGCGCGCCGGCCGCGGTGGCCATTGGAGGGTGAACCAACGGCAAAGGAAGACCTTTCTCTCTGTCTCTCTCTCACTATCCACTCTGCCTGTCAAAAAACAAAACAAAAACAAAAAGCTTCCCGGCCAGCATTGTGGCATAGTGGGTAAAGCTGCTGCCTGCAATGCTGGCATCCCATATAGGCTCTGGTTTGCTTCCCAACTGCTCCACTTCTGAGATAGTTCCCTGCTAATGGGCTGAGAAAAATAGTGGAAGATGGAAGAAGCTCCTGACTTCCGCCTGGCCTAGTCCCAGACGTTGCAACCATCTGGGGTATGAAGCAGCAGACGGACAATCTCTCTCTCTCTCTCTGATCTTCAAATAAATGAATAAATATTTTTTTAAAAAAAGCATCCATTCAAAACCAGGTAATCGTAGTTGACGTTGGAAGAGTCAGTGCCCTTTGCAGGTAGAGGCATACCTCATCTCCTGTTTCCTGGGACTTCATCAGGATAACGCTTCAAAAGTTCTATCAGAGCACGACTTGAGAAATGTGCTCAGCTGGTCCCTGGAATTTGGTTTTCACTTCAGTTTTCCTCTAAAAGCTAGGCATTCTAGCTTTGAAATGGCTGTGGCTTCAGGCAGGGCAAGAGAGTTTGGTACATGTTGGGAAGTATCACCAGCTTTTGCTTTAAAAGACATTAGCCCCAAGGCCCGAGGGCAGAGTGGATGCATTAAGAGCCCTGAACCTGCCTCATTTTGAGGTCCAAGTGGCAGTCAGTGCAATAAATGTGCTTCTTAGTATTTGGTAAACACTTGCTTTGTGATAGGAGTTGCTTTCGGCCTTTTCATATATCTTTATCTTACTTAATACACATGACAGCTCTTCAGGGTAAATATCTCCATTTAATAGATGAGAAAACTGAGGCTCCCCTTAGTTCCTTTCCCTAGGGAACGAGAATGTTTTGTTTCAGTTCCCCAAAGAAAAACACACTGCCCGGTGCAGACGACTACTACTCCTTTTCTAGGAAATCTCCTCTAAAAGTTGATCCCTAAAGCATCTCACTCCCTGGGGTGCCTGGACCCTCTATCCTCAAAAACCAGGTAAGTTATTAAAACTGATTCTGGTCTTAATGGGCTGCTTTCTGCCTACAGGGCCAGCTAATTAGTCTTAATTATCTCATTATAGATTCTAAGTATTTCCAGCTGTTTCTTTACCCCTTACTGCCCACTCTCCTCCTCCCCCAATGTCTATTTTCCAGGTAGTCCCTGCCAAGTCAGGGACACAGGTGAAATACTGATGTGCTATTCTATCTAATAAACATTAGCTATTTCTTTTTCCTTTAAAAATACTTAAAGATTTTTATTTATTATCTTTTTGAAGACAAAGTGACAGAGACAGAAGGAGAGAGGGGGAGGGAGGAAGGGAAAGAGAGAGAGAGGGAGAGAGAGGGAGAGAGAGGGAGAGAGAGGGAGAGAGAGGGAGGGAGGGGGAGAGGGAGAGAGAGAGAGAGAGAGAGAGAGAGAGAGATCTTCTATCTGCTGGTTCACCTCCCAAATCCAGCAACAGCTGGGGCTGGGGCTGGGCCAGGCCAAAGACAAGAAAGACAAGAGCCAGGAACTTCATTCACGCTTCCCCACATGGGTAGCAGAAGCCGAAGCACTTGAGCTATCATCTGCTGACTCTCCAGAAACATTAACAGGAAGTTGGATCAGAAGTGGAGGCAATGGAACTCAAACCAGGACTCTGATATGGCATGAGGGTGTACAAGCAGTGGCTCAACCCATTGTGCCACAACACCTTCCCCAAGAACATTAGCTATTTCTGATCAAGCACGTCACCTGCTAAATCTTCCTGGGATATATATCTCTTGATCCATCACCAGAAGTAGACTTTGGCCAATTATTGTACATAAGAACAAATTTTTAAAATTACATTTGATTTCCACTTGATCATTAAACTGTACCTATATAAGGCAAATCACAAATGAATTTGTTTTATTTCTTAGAAGCTTAGAAAGTAATCCTTTCTCTTTTGCCCTCAATGCCTCCAAGCCCCAAACCAATCAGTTAGTCCAACTAGTTCAAATAAAAGTGGAGAAAAAGTTCCATTTCTTAGTTGATTGGGAAGATGAAAGGTGAAGTAAGAGTTAGAAAAAGTGAATGAAAATAAGGTGGTCAGAGAGCTACTAGTCACGTGACTGATCTTGGGCAAACCATTTACTCTCTCTGAAACTGTTTTTTAATAGATACATAATGGAGTAACACTTAATATGGGCTGCCGATACTAAATTACAAGTTTGTACACAATTGTTAGCTACTGTTAATAAGGAAAAGTTTCCTTTATTTGTATATTTTTACTTCCATCTTTAGTAGCTATTTCTAGAATACTCTTTAAAATTTTTTTTTAAAGATTCATTTATTTGAAAGAGTAACAGAGAGGCAGATGGAGAGCGAGAGAGTGGTCTTCCATCCGCTGGTTCACTCCCCAAATGGCCGCCATAGCTGGAGTCAGGCCAATCTGAAACCAGGAGCCAGGAGCCTCTTCTGGGTCTCCCACGTGAGTGTAGGGGCCTAAGGACTTGGACCATCTTCTACTGCTTTCCCAGGTGATTAGCAGAAAGCTGGATCGGAAATGGAGCAGCTGGTACTCAAAACGGTGCCCATATGGGATGCAGCACTGCAGGCTACCTGCTACACCACAGCATCAGCCCAAAATTTTTAAAATTTTATTTTTTTGAGAGGCAAAAAGATAGATAGATGGGAGCAGGGAAGGAAGGGGGATGCAGAGTCCCATCTGCTGCTTCACTCTCCAAATGCCTGCATCAGCATGAGCTGGGCTAGAGCTGGGAGCCAGCAACTCAGTACAGCTCTCCCCGTGTATGAAGGGATCCAATAACTTGAACCATAACTGCTCCCTCCCAGGGTCTGCAAGCAGGAAGCTGCAGTCAGAAGCTGGGAACTGAACCAGAGCTGGGTATTTTAACCACTAGGCCAAAGCCTGTCCCTCTTTCTTTTTTATTCAAATCATTTATTTATTTAAAGTTTCTCAAATTAAAGCTAGCAGTATCTTCAGGTGCCAATTATCTGATAAAAGCCACAACAGTATGTGGATACTATACTGTTCTCACAGACTGCTCCCTCCTTTAATGCCTGCAAACATTACTATATTAATATTAGAGACATATTGTTAAAACATTAATATGAGTGTACACTCCTGGCCATTAAAAGCACAGCTGCTTCACAGAGTTTAAACACCTGAGGAACGCACTGCCCATTCAAATCCTATCCATGTACTTCCTGTCCGAATCGCTCAATATGAAGTACAATGATGAGATGTCCACGGAAAAACTGTTGGTGACATTGAGGAGTTCCAAATCTGTGCATGATAAACACTTAATCTGCAACTAATAACTGTTACTTCTCCACAAAACCAAAAGCTTTGTAATTGCTCTTTTCCACATTTTCCCTCTTCAATATTGGTAAACTGAATTCACTTCCATTCAAATTAAACAAAATAAGATTTTATTTATCCAAGAATTTTACACTGAATAGCTCCCTAGAGGTTCTCCATTTTACTGGCTTGGGTGTTACTCTTTCCTTTAGTTTATTAGATCGACAAGGTTAATTTTAAAACAACCTAGGGAACAATAAGTGATTCTTGGAAGGGCTACCGTGATGCACATATGGTCGGTCATCCATTTTTTTATGCATATGTTCTTGTGAAGGGACTTTTTGCATTCATTTTGATAACTTCTTAGAGTACAAAAAATACACTGCCAACATCTCTTACATGTTTTGAAACGTTATCATTAGATGGAATGCTTTCAGTTCTGTTCTTCGTACAAGTGAATGCTTTGTTTAGTTTAGCTAAAGCAATTTGATAAAATGGTATGACTGTTTATTGCCAACCTTCTCCCCCTCTTTTCATCTGAAATCCAACCCAGGACACACAGCATCTAATTAAATTCATACAAAGTACAAATTATTGAACAGAAACCAAAATGCATTTCAAAGTAAATATCAATTAATGTGATATCCAATTCTTTCCCCTTTTCTAATCACGCCAATGTGCATGGCCTCTATATAAAACACACTCAATTTATTTCATAGAATTCAACTAGAATATACTTTATATTTTAGTTCAAGAGTCCAAGCAGGCTGGTTGGGCATATTTTCTATTTATTTTTAGCTCTAGCCAACCTATCCCCCAAACCAATGGTAAAATAAACTCATCCTCAATCTTTTTTTGTTAATTTGAGAAGGATTCTTTGTTTTTCTTATTTAATAAATGGATCTGTGCTGCTCTTGACAACAGCATTATCTTTTTCATCCTTGTTTCCATGACAGTGAACAAACAATAGAAAACTATCAAGTCCTGTACACAGAAATTCTGATGGCAATGTGCCAGTCAACACAGCTTGTGAGACAAGGCTTCAAATAATAAAAATATGTTCAACAACACTCAACAAATGATCATCCATAAAGTGATAACACTTGGAACAGAGAGCAGCAAGTGACTAATCAGGCACAAGAGTGGCCAAGTATAGCCAATAGTGAAAGTAAACGGCCCCTTGATTTGTTTTATCTTGGAGAGGCCAATGATCAAAGCTATTTCTACAGAGAACCTGGCAGGTAAAACTGATTCCAGGAGCCACGATGATGGCATCTTGCTTATTGTACACTTGTCTGTCATTCATTGAGCAAGCATTTACTAAACACCAACAATGTGGAGGCACTGAGCTTGGTTTCCGAACAAGACAAAACAGACAAAGTTGACAGCTTGAAGGAGCTCAAAATCTTCTGGGAAGAAAACTAACTCTGGTTTTTAGTAAGGGAAAGCAACTTCGGGGACTTATACCACAAATTATCACTTGATGGTTATAAAAGACATTTAATTATTAAAGTGAAAACCACTGAGATAAATTAAGAAGAAATTTCTTTTCAAGGAATGTACAAGTAGTTGCTAAGGTTTTTAATTTTATCTATAATCTAGATTAAACTGATTTATTTGAGTACCTAGGATGATCCAGGTACTGCTACCAAAGACCATCTCTTTCCATTTCTCTTAAGGCGTTTAAACAGTGCTTGCAATGTAACAGACATTTAACATTTTTGCTATAAAATACTGATATATACCTTACTGTGTTTTGAGTTAGATGTTTCAAAGGAATGTAATCCTGGGGAACCTAATCCTGTTAGTTATTCAAATTATATATGTTGGGGCTAACACTGTGATGTAGTGGGCTAAGCCTCTGCCTGCAGTGCCAGCATCCCATATGGTCACAGGTTCAAGTCCCGGCTGCTCCTCTTCTGATCCAGCTCTCTGCTATGGTCTGGGAAAGCAGTAGATGATGGCCCAAATGCTTAGAGCCCTGCACCTGCATGGGAGACCTGTTAGAAGCTCATGGCTCCTGGCTTCAGATTGGCCCAGCTCTGGCATTGTGGCCATTTGGGGGAGCGAACTAGCGGATAGAAGACCTTTCTCTCTGTCTCTCCCTCTCTCTGCCTGTAACTCTCTCAAATGAATAATAAATAAAATATTTTAAAAAATTATGTGTTTACTTCAGTTTCTCATACCTACAGTTTACATTAAGCAATACATAATAAATAAAAGTCTACCTTCAAAAAAGTGTACAACGTGGGGTTTTTTTGGACATCTTCCTGAATATCAATATTCAATACATGCATAGTACTGTGAAATAGAGACTTTGCACTGTGTTCTGATTCTGATGTACATCTCTCTCTAACTTTGGTCTTCCCAGTTCTTTCACTGTGTGATAAGGTCATTAAAAGAGCATGTTGAAGGACTCTCCGGGAAATAAATTAAATCTAGCCAAGGGTTTCAAGGTTTTCTTCAGTCCTCAGACAAATGGAAGACAAGCAAGGCAAGCTCCTTGAGGCCAGCATGCCTGCTTCATCTTTGTCTTGCTCTCAGAGTTTGCTGCAGTGTGCTCTCCAAATGATTGTCAAGGACAATGACAGTCTGGGGCTTCTCCTTTTCTCTCCAAGGCAGCAGCCAGGAGGTAAAAGAGGCTAGCCTGCATTATGAAAAGCTGTCACTCAGATCTCCCCCTTGCCGAAGGTAGGCAGATGACTGGGTTTTGCACGCCTGGTTTGCACTCTTCAAATATTTATAGATAGTTCTCTTTGCCTCCAGCCCTAGTTTGTCACTTAGCCAAGTTATACTTATATGGTTCTTTTAATCTTTCTCAGAAATCAATCCCACTAACCTCCTTAATCATTCTAGTTGTGTTTCTCTAAACTTTTGACTGTTTGTCTTTCTGGTGATTTACTGTGTTGAAATTCACAAAAGTAACTGGAGTTAGAATATAGAGGGATTTAATCACCTTTTTATTTTAGGGTTCAATGCCCTTTATGTGCAAAATAAAATTATTTATCTTCCTTCCTTCTGTATCATGTTTTTAAAAATTCATATTTAAGTTGATGGATCAATCAATACATTGCAAGAGAAAGGAAGAAAAAGTATCATCAGTATTATATTCTCCAAGGATGATGCTGTCATTGATTGAACCCTCTTACGTGTCTATAACTGATTGATCTAATCTGCAGTCCAGTCTTCAAATGACAGGGAAATGGGAATCCAGAGTAAGATGGCCACTACAGAGAGACTTAAGTGCCATCCTAAAGGGCTGTCCACCTGTGGACACTTCTTGTTAACTTCAGCTTTTTAATTAAAACAATTTAAAAACAAGGCAAATTTTGCTATTATAAAAGTAATAAATGAAAGGGGGAAAAACTACCCATAGTCTTCCCCAGAAAAATCTTTTAATAGCACTTGGTTATTTTTAAAATTGACAAACTTGTATGCGTTTATTGTGTACAGCATGTTTTGAAGTATATATGCACAATGGGATGCCTAATTCTTGCTAATTTACATATATCTTTACAGAGTTATAATTTTTATGGTGAGAACACTTACCATCCACATTCCTAGCATTTTTCAGTAATTCAATATATTGTTTCTTTACTATGTTAAACAAAACATCTTTTGAGCTTATTCCTTCTACCTACCTGACATTTGCATCCTTTGACTAACATCACCTTAAGTGTGTGGACCCCTTAGGTTGATTCCATGTCTTCTCTATCTTGAATAATGATGCAATAAACATGGAAGTGCAGACATCTCTTTGACATACTGATTTCATTTCCTTTGGATATATATACCCAGCAGTGGGAATGCTGGATTGTGTATCTGTTTTATTTAAAATTTTTTTTGAGGAACTTCCATACTGTTTTCTATAATGGCTGCACTATTTACCATTTTTGAATAATTCCATGTAACTTTTCTCAATGTATTATTTATTTTCCCCAATAAACATGATCATACCATTGGTACAGTTAAACACCTTGGCTTTTCACTTAATAGTATAACATAAAACTTCATGGTTTTCATTTTTAATGGTTACAGACCATTCCATCAAAGAAGTGAATGTGATGTAATTTTACAATTTCCTATTAACTGTTAGACACGTCATTTCCATTATTTATCTAATTTAAATGTCACAATGAAAGAAATCAGAGAAAAAATTTTCTGTATTTAACATAATTCCTAGATTTGTAGCAGTAAAATTAATCAGCAAAGGAATACACAGAAAGTAAATTTTGAGGTTAAAAAAAATCAGTGAAGGGGCTAGTGCTGTGGTGTAGCAGGTAAAGCCACCGCCTGCGGTGCTGGCATCCCATATGGGCACCAGTTCGAGTTATGGCTGCTCCACTTCTGATCCAGCTCTCTGCTGTGGCCTGGGAAAGCAGTAGAAGATGGCCCAAGTGCTTGGGCCCCTGCACCTGTGTAGGAGACCTGACCCAAGAAAGAAGCTCCTGGCTGCTGGCTTTGGATCAGCACAGCTCCAGCCATTTCGGCCATCTGGGGAGTGAACCAGCAGATGGAAGACCTCTCTGTCTCTCCCAATCTCTCTCTCTCTCCCACTCTCTCTCTCCGCCTCTCTGTAACTCTGCCTTTCAAATAAATAAATAAATCTTTAAAAAATCGATGAAGTAGTATTTGAAGTAAGAAACACCACCTTAAATACTAAGATTTGTCTTTTGACTCTGTTGTTAATGAATGAATGCTCGATATCTTAAAAAGCTGTACAAAATTGTCAAAGATGGCCAATTCCAATACATTAATAATTGTATCCATTAGTATTTTAACTCTTTATTCACATATGTATATGCTGCTCCCTTATTAATTGAACTTAAACTCTTAATCTTACCTAGGTCTACCATCAGAAGGCGGGTGAGGGCTGTGTAGAAGGTTGTTCGGCACCTGAAGTCACTCAGACTGTAATTGTCAGTGATGCCAAGAAAGGGGAAGTGTTCACTCTAACGAAAGCAAAAGAATATCCAAAGTTACTAATGCTTTACACCTAAATGATCTGGAAAATTCTAGTTTTTAACTATGGAAATAAGCCTTACCGTGTGGTTTTTTAGCATGAATTTCACAGCATCTATTTTCACAAGTTTTTTTAAAAGGATATAGGTGCTAGAAGTTAAGGAGTATGGGAAAATATATTTGTCTTATCAATATGTAATAAACCACAAAAAACACCAAACTATAAGGGCATCAATTTCTACTTATGAAGAATAAATATGGTTTCTCAAGGGTTTTCCTATAGAAATGTCTTTCATTTTGTTAAGAATGATAATCCATTATTAACCAGTGCAATTACTTTTTCTATCTTATACATATTCTAGTTATGGGAAGGAAGAATGAATTTTATAATTAAGACAAGAACTTCTTTACTATTAAAATCTTGATAGTGGAAAATTAAAATGACCCCTTTTTACATCTTGGGTGTAACTTGAAAATTTCTTTTGAAACAATGTTATTTCATAATAAAATAATTATAAAAGACCCATAATAGGCTATCAAGAAAGAAAATTACTCCATTCTAAGAAACGGTAGGCTCAGTTGGTATAAATCTAAGATTAGAATTGAATTAGGAAGATAGAGCAGAGAGCACATTACCAATGTTGAACGACAGGTTCAAGGAACTAATATTTCACAGTGCCTACTATGTGCAAGGCATTTTTCTATGTTAAGGCGTCTAATATTCACAATTATACTGTTAAATAGTACTCATTTCTATTCCCTAGATAAGTAAGAGGAAGATCAGAGAAGCTAGGTTGCTTGCCCACAGTAACACAGCTGAGACTGATGCTGCTGAGATCTGGGCCGAGGTGTGACTTCAAGGATCATGCTCTTTCACTGTGTCGTGCTATCACCTGAATAGTTCCACTCAGTGAGAACCAAGCTGAGGAATCATAACCACGATACAAAGTTCAAATTATTTATGGTATGAGGTGGGTTCTAAGTATATCTACTCAGTTTGCAAACACTCTCTGCTCTCACTTTATCATAGACACGTGCTCACTACCGTAGCTATCACATCACTACCATGTCACTATCATAGCTCACTACCATAGCTCCTAGCTTGAGCATCTCTTGGCCATTCCCTACATTCTTACTATATCTTTCTTAGCTGTTGGCTCCATTCATATTACAATGAAAACACTGGCTCTTTTCCTTTCACTAATATCTGAATATAGAATTTTGTAAATTGTCTCAGTATACTGGCACTGAGAAGCCTAATTCTACATTTTACTTACTCAGGTATTGGTTTCAAAGAGTGGAAAACACATGGGAACTTGAATCAGGAAACCTGGGCTCTTTGCTGGACTACGCCATTCAGCCAGCTGGATGTGTCAGAGCACCATACCCAACCCACTTGAACCTTAGTTACCCTCTCTAACAAATGAGGATGAAACCTATGCCCAAGCTACTTTATAGGTTTGTTCTGAGGATCAGATGATGCAAATGTCTGCCAATTATAAATTAGGGAAGAAGAATAAAGATTTAGAGTTTACAGGATGTGTACTACCTAAAAAGCTTATTCTACAATTTCATGAGATAAAGCAGTATCATTTTTATTTTTCAGATGAGCAAACAAACTAAAAAAATTTTTTTACTTCCTAAAAAATAATTAGTATTATTTAGATCCAAATCCCTCTGACTGCAAACTCCAGTTTGCATATTAAGCACATATATTTGGTTCACCTCCATATTAGACTGCAAATTTTCCAAGGGCAGTGACCGCATCCAGGTACTTTCCTTAGTACACTGCTCTCAGCAGGACTCGATGCATTGTTTTTCTGGTAGGCTAAGGGTAAACAAGTTCAGAACTGATAGGTAGCAAGTTTTCCCCTGTAACCAAAGATGCAGATTTGATCATGTTTCAAAATCATCAATCACTGAGTAGAAGAACTGCCATTCAAATGTCACCCAGGTAAACAGGGGTGGGGATCAATAAACCTGCAAATATCTTAAGTAATTACCAAGTACAATTCTCTCAAAATTACTAAGTTAAAAGTGACAGGGTCTACCAGTAACAGGGATGCTGCCATTAATAGGAATCTTCCTGTCAGTGCTGTTAATAAACAGCCAGTCATGTTTTGACAATAGAATATTTATGGAAGCAATAAACAGAACATTCACAGGAAGAATCTCATCTGCCAAAGACACATTTTCTGCAGAACCGCATCTGTGCACTTTGTACCAAGGCCAGCCTCACTGCCTTCTAATAACATTTTCTAATTCTAAAGAAAAAAATGATTAAGAATGAATTTTTACTTTTTTCAATAAATAAAAAAATAAGAGTTCATCTGAATATTTATGTTACTTTATAGGACTTCAATTCAGAGTTAGTTATGGCTGTTAGGAGGCTCTGTGATGTTAACAAAAAGAAAAGCAAACAGACACATCATCTTTAAAATCTTTATACATTCATTTTCTTCTTTTTTTTCTTTGTAAGATTTTATTATTTGAGAGGTAGAGTTACAGACAGTGAGAGGGAGAGACAGAGAGAGAGGTCTTCCATCCACTAGTTCACTCCCCAGATGGCCGCAATGGCTGGCGACAGGAGTAAGGCTGTCTTGTTCGCAAATTACTTGGTAATATTGAAAGTTGTAGGGGGCCGGCGCCGCGGCTCACTAGGCTAATCCTCCGCCTAGCGGCGCCGGCACACCGGGTTCTAGTCCCGGTCGGGGCACCAGATTCTGTCCCGGTTGCCCCTCTTCCAGGCCAGCTCTCTGCTGTGGCCAGGGAGTGCAGTGGAGGATGGCCCAGGTGCTTGGGCCCTGCACCCCATGGGAGACCAGGAAAAGCACCTGGCTCCTGCCATAGGATCAGCGCGGTGCGCCGGCCGCAGCGCGCCGGCCGCGGCGGCCATTGGAGGGTGAACCAACGGCAAAGGAAGACCTTTCTCTCTGTCTCTCTCTCTCACTGTCCACTCTGCCTGTCAAAAAAAAAAAAAAAAAAAAAAAAAAGTTGTAGGGGCCAGCGCTGGTAGCAGGTAAAGCTGCTGCTTGTAGTATCGGCATCTCATATGGGTGCCGTTTGAGTCCTGGCTGCTCCACTTTCCTCCCAGCTCCCTGCTATGGCCTGGGAAAGCAGCAGCAGATGGGCCAGGTCTTTAGCCCAGGCTCCGGGGCACAGATCTGCACAGCTCTGGCAGTTGCAGCCACCTGGGGAGTAACCCAGTGGATGGAAAACCTCTCTCTCTCTCTCTCTCTCTCTCTCTCTCCTTGCCTCTACCTCTCTGTAACTCTGCCTTTCAAATAAATAAATAAATTAAAAAAAAAAAAAGAAAGAAAACTGTATACTTGGGGGCCACCTAGAGCACTGGCATCCCATATAGATGCTGGTTTGAGTCCTGGCTGCTCCACTTGGGATTCAGTTCTCTGCTAATGCACTTGGGAGAGCAGCAGAAGATGGGCTAAGTGCTTGGGCTCCTATTCCCACATGGGAGACCCAGATGAAGTGCTGGGTTTCTGGCTTCAGCTTGGTCCAGCCCTGGCCATTGTGGATATTTGGGGAATGAAAACGCAAATGGAAGACCCCCCCCCCAAGGAGGGGGGAGGACTCTTTAAAGTCAAAAAATAAATCTTAAAAAAAAAAAGATATACTTCGTGGTTTGTACAAAAGTTACTATTTAGCATCGTGGTTAAAATGCTGGTGGTCCGCTATCACAGTGCCTGACTCTGGCTCTTGACTCCAGCTCTCTTTTTCTGCAGATCCTGGGAGGCAGCAGGTGATAGCTCAAGTCATTGGGTTCCTGTCACCCACATGGGAGACCTGGATTTAGTGTCTGGCTCCAGGATTTGGGGGCCAGCAAGGGGCCAATGCAGGCATTTGGGGGGTGGGCCAGCATGTTCCCTCTCTCTCTCACATGTGCTGGCTCTCACTCTCCCACTTCACAAATAAATAAATAAAAAAATTTTAAAAGGGAGATCCACTAGAGCAGCCATATTACAATGTTATACAACCATATTATTTTTAATGTACAGATTTACAGAAAAATAGTATATATTTTATTTGTGCTAAATTAAAAAATAAAGAAAAAAAAACTACATTAATGGAACAACTGACTTTGAGCTGTTAGGACAAATCTAGGAAAGAAAGTATGGAGGCCGGCGCCACGGCTCAATAGGCTAATCCTCTGCCTGTGGTGCCGGCACACTGGGTTCTAGTCCCTGGTTGGGGCGCCAGATTCTGTCCCGGTTGCTCCTCTTCCAGGCCAGCTCTCTGCTGTGGCCCGGGAGTGCAGTGGAGGATGGCCCAAGTGCTTGGGCCCTGCACCCACATGGGAGACCAGGAGAAGCACCTGGCTCCTGACTTCGGATCAGTGCAATGCGCCGGCTGTAGCACTCCGGCCGCGGCGGCCATTGGAGGGTGAACCAACAGCAAAGAAAGACCTTTCTCTCTGTCTCTCTCTCTCACTGTCCATTCTGCCTGTCAAAAAAAATAAAAATAAATAAAAAATAAAAAAAGAAAGTATGGAATTAGTGGAATTAATACTATTCAATTGTATTAGAATTTAAAATCTATGAGGGTAGGGTCTGTATTTTATTTGTCCTTTTGCCTCACACTTAGTAAATGCTAAATAAGTATTTACTGAATTGAAAGAGGCCAATAAGATAAAGTAACTCATTATGATGAGAATGGAATTAATTAAAAATTCACTATTTCATTTCATTTTTTTGACAGGCAGAGTTAGACAGTGAGAGAGAGAGACACACACAGAGAGAAAGGTCTTGCTTTTTCCATTGGCTCACCCCGCAAGTGGCTGGTGCGCACTGGTGCGCTGTGCGATCCGAAGCCAGGAGCTAGGCACCTCCTCCTGATCTCCCATGTGGGTGCAGGGCCCAAGGACCATCCTCCACTGTACTCCCGGGCCACAGCAAAGAGCTGGACTGGAAGAGGAGCAACTGGGACAGAATCCGGTGCCCCAACTGGGACTAGAATCCGGGGTGCTGGCGCCGCAGGCGGAGGTTAACTCTAAATAAGGAATTCTAGTTATTGTATTTAACACAAACAAGCAAGCAGAGAAAGACAAATAAAGCCAGGAAAAGTACAGAGTTTAAAAATAAAATCATCATGGTTACCAAGTGGCTTTGATAGGTAATATAGTCTTTGCTCACCTCCCTGGCTCCTGTGTACACACCCAGCAATAGCAGGGGTCGCGTCACCCTCCACCCAGTGAGGAACACAATAACTCAGAAGAACGCCTTCCCCCAACATGCAAGCTGTATGGCAAGGGGAAGTCAGCCTATTGAAAGCTTGTGCCTGCCCACCACCATAGCGAAGCGAGCCCAGTAGGCAGGGGCTCCACGCACACGCCTGTCACCCAAAGACCTATAGCAGCTCACAACAGAGGGCCATGCTCACAGGAAAATCACCACAGAATGAGGGTACAGTTCATTAAGCAGTCCAACTAGTGCAGAAAACACCAGGGACTAACACCAGGGCGTCCTGCAGCTGTGAGGAAAAGGGCTGGTCACACCAACAGAGGTGAACACCCTACCCTCCTCTACAGACATCCAGAGGAGAGCTACACAGGAGCCTTGCTTTGGATACTTGCTCAACCATGGAATACTGAACAGAACAACCAGGCCACACCCACCACATGCCTCCTGCTACTCACTGAAAGTACACACATCCCACTAAGCCATACAAATGCAGAAAAACAAAGGAAACTTAAATAAGAATAAGGAAGACACTATGAGCCCCCCAAAGGAACCCTACAATACTTCAGTAGTAGAAGGTGAAGATAAAGAGATTGAATATATGCCAGAAACGGAATTCACAAAATTAATCATCAGACTACTTAGAAGCAACCAAAAGCAAATTCATGTACTAAATGAAAATTTTTCTCACAAAATTGAGATATTAAAGAGAAATAAGAATGAAATACCAAAAATGAATACCTCTATAGATCAAATAAAAATGAAGTGGAAAGTTTCAGCAACAGAGTAAGTGAGACAGAAGAAGGAATATCAGAACTAGAAGACAAATTTCAGGAAATTTTACAATCAGACCAAAAAAAAAGAAGAAGTTAAAAAACTAAGAAATACTGTTAGAGATCTACAAGATAAAATCAAATGACCCAATATATGGGTGCTAGGAGTTCCTTGAAGGCGTGAAAAGACAGAAAAGGATTAGAAGGCCTTCTTAATGAAATAATAACAGAAAACTTCCCAATTTGAAGAGAGAAAGGAACATTTAAGTATAAAAAGCACATAGAACTCCCCATAGACATGACCAGAAAAGATCTTCACCATGACACATTGTAGTCAAACTCTCCACAGTAAAACATAAAGAAAAGATTCTAAAATGTGCATGAGAGAAACACCAGATCACATTCAGAGGATCTCCAATTAGACTCACAACTTACTTTTCATCAGAAACCCTACAAGCAAGGAGAGAATGGCAAGATATATTCCAAGTCCTTAGGGAAAACAAACAAACAAACTGTCAACTCAGAAAACTGTACCCTTCAAAGCTCTCATTTATGAATGAAGGTGAAATAAAGATCTTCTTTACAAGCAGAAATTAAAAGAATTTATAACCACACGCCCAGCCCTACAAAAGATGCTCAAGGATGTGCTACACACAGAAATACAGAAACATGGTCATCACTATGAAAGAAGGTGAAGGCAAAAATAACGTGATAAAAATACAAAGGTAGCCCAAAGTTAAAAATAGAACTATTAAAGGAAATTTGGCAGGGCAAAGTCATTATTTAACAATAGCCACCTTGAATGTAAATGGTGTCAACTCTCCAGTTAAAAGACACAGACTGGTTGAATGGATTAAAAAAGAAAATCTATCTATTTGCTGCCAACAAGAAACACATCTCACCAACAAAGATACATGCAGACTCACAGTGAAAGGATGGAAAAAGATAATCCATGCTAACAGAAACCAAAAAAGAGCTGGCAGAGCCATCCTAATAAGGCATAATAGACTTTAATACAAAAACTATTAAAAGAGATAAAGAAGAGCACTATGTAATGATTAAGGGATCAATTCAACAGGAAGATATGACTACTATAAATGTATATGCACCTAATTACCTAATTACAGGGCACCTGGCTATTTAAAGGGAGACATAGACTCAGATACAATAGTAATGGGGGACTTCAATACTCTACTTTTAGCAATGGACAGATCAATCAAACAGAAAATCAGCAAGGAAACAACAGTCAACACTATACACCAAATGGACACAACAGATATCTATAGAGTTTTCTACCCTACAGCCAAAGAATACACATTTTTCTCACCAGTGCATGGAAATTTCTCTAGGATTGACCACAAGATAGGCCATAAAGCAAGTTTCAGCAAGTTCAAAAAATTCGAAATCATACCAAAAATGGAGAAGACCCAAATTAATAAAATAAGAGATGAAAAAGAAAATGTAACAATAGACACCACAGAAATAAAAAGAATCATCAGAAATTACTACAAAGAGCTGTATGCCTACAAAATGGGAAACCTAGAAGAAATGGATAGATTCCTAAGCACATATGACCTAACTAAATTGAGTCATGAAGATATACAAAACCTAAACAGACCAAGACAGAACTCCAATCAGTAATAAAGACCCTCCCAACAAAGAAAAGCGCAGGACCAGATGGCTTACTGCTGAATTCTACCAAACATTTAAAGAACTAATGCTGGGGCCGGCGCTGTGGTGCAGTGGGTTAATGCCCTGGCTTGAAGCACTGGCAGCCCATATGGGCGCCAGTTCTAGTCCCGGCTGCTCCTCTTCCAATCCAGCTCTCTGTTGTGGCTTGGGAAAGCAGTAGAAGATGGCCCAAGTCCTTGGGCCCCTACACCCACATGGAAGACCTGGAAGAAGTTCTGGGCTCCTGGCTTTGGACTGGCGCAGCTCCGGCAGTTGCGGCCATCTGGGGAGTAGACCAGCAGATGGAAGACACTCACTCTCTCTCTCTCTCTCTCTCTCTCTGCCTCTCCTCTCTGTGTAACTCTGACTTTCAAATGAATAATAAAAAAAGAACTAACGCCAATTCTTCTCAAGCTATTCAAAACAATCAAAATGAAGGGAATCCACCCAAATTCTTTCTATGAAGCCAGCATCACCTTAATTTCTAGACCTGAAAAAGATAAAACAAAGAAAGAGAACTACAGACCAATCTCTGATGAACATAGATGCAAAAATCCTCAACAAAATACTAGCCAAATCAAATCCAACAACACATCAGAAGGATCATCCATTTGGACCAAGAGGAACTTATTCCTCATATGCAGGGATGGTTCAACATTTGAAAATCAATCAATGTGATACATCACATTAACAAACTGAAGAACAAAAACCATATGATTATCTCAACAGATGCAGAGAAAGCATTTGACAAAATACAACACCCTTTTGTGATGAAAACTGTAAGCAAATTAGGAATAGATGGAACATTTCTCAACACAATCAAGGCAATTTATGACAAACCCACGGCCAGTGTCCTATCATATGGGGAAAAGTTGGAAGCATTCTCACTGAGATCCAGAATCAGACAAGAATGCCCACTTTCACCACTACTTTTCAATATAGTCCTGGAAGTTCTAGCCAGAGCCATTAGAAAAGAAAAAGAAATCACAGGGGTACAAATTGGGAAGGAGGAAGTAAAACTATCCCTATTTGCAGATGACATGATCCTATACATAGGGGATCTCAAAGACTCCACTAAGAGACTATTGGAACTCATAGAAGAGTTTGGAAAGGTAGTAGGATACAAAATCAACACAGAAAAATCAACAGCATTTGGATATACAGACAATGCCACAATTGAGAAAGAGCTTCTTAGATCAATTCCATTCACAATAGCTAACAAAAAATAAAATCAATAACCTTGGAATAAATTTAACCAAGATGTCAATGATCTCTATGATGAGAATGTTAAAATATTAAAGAAAGAAATAGAGGAAGACACAGAAAAATGGAAAAATCTTCCATGTTCATGGATTGGAAGACTCAATATCATCAAAATGGCCACACTACCGAAAGCAATTTACAGACTCATGTGATACCAATCCAAACACCAAAGACATTCTTCTCAGACAGAAAAAATGATATTGAAATTCAAATGGAAACACCAGAGACCTGGATAGTCCAAGCAATCTTATACAACAAAAACAAAGCTGGATGCATCACGGTACTAGATTTCAACATATACTACAGGACAGTTATAATCAACTTGGAATAATGATTAATAAACAGAATTTTGGGTAAATTGCAGTACCTTCCTCCCTATTTCTCAGCATTTAAGATATTTAAGTTTATTTGATTGCTCTGTATCAACCTTACTCTTTCTAGTTTTCCCAGAAACCTCCTTGTTCCAACACTTGAACACTCTCACGCCTTTCTCATTTAGATAGAAACTGGAATTTCTGACCAGAAAACATTTAAAAGACAGGGAAGGGTCCCCTAGTATTGTACCTGACAGTACAGGGCTGGCCCTGGAAATAGCCATGTCAGCTGTATGTATGTTAGAAAAAACTACTTAGCAGCAGGAATTTCTGAAACTTAGTCTTAGAAATTTAAAGAACATGTTAAAAAGTTACTAAATAAAAAAAAATAATGAAAAAAAAGTTACTCAAATGCATTTGCTAAATTTATCATCTATGTCCCACATATGTATCTGATGGGAAAACATATTTGCCCTCAAAAAGGTCGCTGGATTTTAAAATTACAGTAGTCTTACCTTTAGCAAGCTTAAAATCTGGCAAACAACAACTTTAGAGTAAAAAGCAATAGGCTATGGCAGCTCCAATCTGAACTGATGTAATGGTAGCCTCCCTGACCCCACATACTGTTGTTTAGAGAACTGGACCTCTGCATTCTTAAAAATGTTAAGTCCGCCTTTTCCTAGTGAAGGCAAAATCCTACAAAGAAGTGCCTACAGGAGAAATATCTGATTTTTCTGGTCAGGTAGAAATTCTCAGTATATGATCCCAGAGCCACCAACTTCACCCAAGGCTTGTTAAAAAATGCAAACCCAAAGCTTTCGTCTAACACCTCCTGGAACAGAAATTTTGGGAAGCGGTGCTTAACAATTTGTGCTTCACCAAGACTCCCATTCTCACTCTCACTGAAGTTTGAGACCACTGCTTTAAGGCAACTGAGAGCTTTTTGGTACTGTCTAAAGGAAGGTCTCGGTGACATCAATTTGTAAACAATTGGTTACACTTAAAAAAAAAACAAAATAAAAATCCACCCAATTTCAGAGACTGGCTTTGAGCACCACAACACTAAGGTACACTTGAAGTAAATAAAATAGAAAAGGCAAAATAAAAAGTACCTGAAGATACGCACTATAAAGTAATAAGGTACATTTAAAAACTTCATAGTAAGACATTACGATTTTAATTTACTTATTAATATTTCAAGTAAAATTTTTGAATATTATTATATGAATAGATTTCCATTAATAGGGACCAATAGGTCATCATTTTTATCTTGTATAGCTATTTCTATTGCTGAAAAATATCATCTATTTTTAACACAGAAATAATGTACTGCTTTAAAATCAAGATTAAGCAACACACTGTAATAAAGAAATCAATTGGAAACAACAAGACATACATTAGGTAACCAGTGACTGCACTGAAACAGATACACCACTCACATATTCCATTATGCAAATGAATTCAAAGATATTTCATGACTGATCAGCTAGAAGGGACATAATGATTTATAATTCAAATAACTGAGCAATGAAATCAAATTGAGCTAATATATATTTCTAAATATGCAAACCTGAAATAATTGTTAAAAAATATAAATCAATGTATTCATGTTGAAATCATTTGTATTCTTTGGTTTAATGTTACAGCTGTTAAACTTATCTAATAAGTTTCTTGAAAATAGGATTTTTTATTAACTTCAAGAAGTATTCAAAAGCAATAAACAGCTTGTAAAATAAAAGGTTATAATATTTGGATTAAAGAATACATAGGAAGTATAATGTGATAGAAAAAAATCTCAAATAGCAGATACGAATAAATTAAGCATTATGCAAATTACACCAAAAAGAATACAAATTAAATTAATCTTATATTAAATATCAATTCCATCCTAAATATAGGGTAAATCTAAACAATAGATATGTGCTATAAAATTACCCAGGCTTCTTTTCAGATAATGTGCTCTCAAAGTAATTCATTGTGAAAAGGCCGGAGTTAGCAATACTACGAAGTACTTATAAACCACTTCATATGTTTGAAATAAAGAGTATTTCAGTATTATTATTAGAAAAAATACAGGTTTACTTTTTTTATAAGAAAAAATACATATCTTAAAAAGCCAAAATGACCACTAGAATTGGGTTGTACATCACTTTCCAGTAAAAAGGAAAAACAGCTTGGACAGGTGTAATTTATCATTTTTCTGATTTAATATCAAAGAAATATATTAAAATAATAAAAAGAATCCTGAAATCCTCAAAATTTGTAGTGATAAATAGCCCTCCCTGTCTTTATTGCATTATACCTACTAACAGAAATATTGCATGGTGGATTTTGCCAGACAAGGACGATTATTTTCCAATAAAAAGTTGCATATTAAATTCCAGCACAAAAGTGGGTGTCTAATACTTTGGAAATCTTTTATGGTTTACTATGGAACACAATTTTAAACTTAACTAATACAACCATATCCCTGGAATGAACCTACATCAATGGTTTCCATCCAATGTCACTCATTTTCAGAATTTGTCTTCATATTAAATATAAGCAAATCTTAGAGGTTAACTAAATCAACACTTATTTTTCACAACACCTGTACATTTGATTGCTAACATTTAAAAGACAATCTACATGGTTCTCTTTCATTGGTAGAAATATGACAACAGTATCAGATATAATACAATAAGGAAGGATGATTCCTGGTTTTTAAAAAATCTGCTATTAGATAAGGAGAGCTACACATTTAACATGTAATGGGAAATCTTATTTTATAGTAGCTATGAGGTTGATTTGTTGGGGTCAATAATCAATGAAGTAGTCCAAAAGCTTATCATTTCTTTCCTATTACTCCTTAGTTCCCCTCAACTAATGAAAATAATGCTCTTCTCAACTAACGAATACTAGAGATATACTTAATCTTAGGAATTCAATTTTTATAAAGTAATGTTTTAGAACACTTTGATCTCCTTAAAATTAGTTATATGCTTTATGACAAGAATTTCTGATAATTATGGAAAACAATGGAATAAAACACATGTGGTTGCATGCTTTCTTATGTAACAATTTAATATGGGTGAGTATAAACATAACTTTCTCTAGCTGGGATCTACATATTTCCATATAAATTCAGTTGTCACCACATAAATACTTCATATATGCAGTTAATACTAGGGGTCTTCAAAGTTTCATGGAGGGGTAGGGAGACACTTCCATCCTGTATCAGAGTACCTGGAGTTGACTTCTGGCTCTATTTCCAATTCCAGCTTCCTGCCAATGCAGGAAGGGAGGGAGAGGTGACAGCTCAAGTATTTGGGTCCTTGCCATCCACATGGGAGACCCAGGTTGAGTTTGCAGCTTGTGGCTTTGGCCCAGCCCAGCTCCAGCTGTTCTGCAGCACTTGGAGTGAACTGTGAATGGGAGATCTCTACTTGTTTATCTGTCTCTCTGTCTTTCAAATAAATAAAGTAATAAAACATTTTTAAAGTTCATGGAAATTTGCATTATGAAAAATTATATACAGATTACAATTTTTGTACCAAAATAAACATCTTTTAATTCAATTTTCCATGAACCATATGAAGTATGCCAATATAAAATGTCAAAAATAGGCATTTACAAGTAAGGCTAAATGAAAGGGCTTTTATTTTTTAAAAAACTTACAACATTATACCCAAGGAAAATACCTATCCAATAAAACACACTTACTAGGTTGTTTATATATAATACCAGATATACAGTGAAAAGGATATCCAACAGAAAGGTCATTTAGGAACTGAAGAGTTCTTGAAATTACAGGCTCACATCTTCCCCAGTATTTAAGGTTTGTAACACTAAATATAAAAAAAAGTTTTAAATTATAAAGAACATATTTGCTTGTGTAGGGAGAACTATAGAGGCATACAGTTGTCTATGTAAGTTGATGATCTATATCACAAATATCTCACAAAATGAAAGGCAGGTTCAAATACCAGTGGGATATGTTCTATTCTATTTTTATGGCATACTCAAAATTATCTAAGTCTAGAATGAACATTGCTCTCCGCATAGTGTATAACTCTATAAATTTAGTTTTGTGTAAATTAAAAAGTTGCCAAAGTGTTTTCCATAAGAAATATTATGTTTTTATCCAAACATGTTAGGGATTACGAAGAGGAATTAAAAAGAAAGTCAAATAGAGGATCACAGTTTACTGCCAAAAAATGAATCATTAAATTATGGCTCCAAAACTCACTTTTCTGATCATGACTATTTATCTAGTTTTGTTCTCTGAAAGCATAACAATACTGTCTATCTGTCATACAGGTCAAGTCAAACACCACTGGAGGTGTACAAGTTTAGGCTAAGTGTATGTACAAAGTTTTATCTATGACTAAAACCCAATTAAGTGTGCTAATGTTATGAGGATAAATTAGAACAGTTTCCAGGACAGTTTCTTCTGATGGCTACAGGTTCATATTAAAACCAAAGAATACCATAAGGGTAGTCATACTTCTCTCAATGATTCCAACTTGCAATAAACTCTTCAGTTGGCCTTTGAAATTATTTTTTTTTATTTATAAAAGGTGCCAAATTGATTCTAAGAGTCAAGGTCTACAAATCGTTTTAAGCCATATTCTGATGTTTGCACATTGTGGCTAAATGAACACCTTGACAAACTACCATGTCCTTTGGAGGCTGAGTTTTAAATATGTGACAGTAAGTTTCAATTAAGAATCATGCTAACATTCCAAGCAATTTAAAAATCTTTTACTAAAAATTAAAGCCTATAAAGACACAAAAACACAGTGAAGATCTACTATATTTAAAACAGAAACAAAAGTAAAATTAAAAATCAAAACATAACTCACATTTTCGTCATGAAAGTTTCCAGAACATGGTTGTCATCTGTTATTCCTAAGACTTCTGACATACGGGCATATACCTGCAGGAAAACATTTCATTGTTAAAAGCTCTGTCATTAACATACGTTTCCTAAACACTACACCAAATTAGACAAATGGAAAGACTTCATGCACTGTTCCATCCACACCGAAGTAGGAAGTAGGTGGGGAGAGTAAGTGAAGATTTTTTTTTAATTTTAAAATTTATTTTTTTCTCTAGAAAGTACCTCTCCTGCTTTGAAATCTGTATACACTCATACACAAAACATCGACACATCCATTTTCCTCCCACCATACTATATAATTTTCCCCCTCAAATGGTAAACCACCCCTTTCTAGAAGATGGCAGTAGGTATGCAAAGTAGAGTGGAAAGAAGGGTGCCTCAATAAAAAGCTCTAACCTTTAACAAATTTCCTTGTAGTCCAGATGGCAGCAAAATATCCACTCACTAAGATTTTGCAAGGCAGTTACACAAATAGGATTTCAAAAACCAAAGAAAGTTCATAAATTTATGAAAATTCTCCTCAAATATCCCCTAATTAAACTCCTCTCCCCTCCCCCCAGTATATAGAGAGGTAGGTCTTACTTTTCATGCTGCAACTGAAATCCCAAGCTCAGGGATTCTCTGTTGAAAACATCAGGGCCTGGGAATCCACTAAGCTTCCACTTAAGGAAGTGTTGGTTGCAGAGTTTGGGGTGCAAACATTTCCGTCTTAAGCCACACTGAGCTTATAAGTACACATCTGACATCAAGTGGGAAAATGCCACCGGCAGCCAATGGAATATCCCTAATAGCCTGGCAAAGCTGAGAGGTGGGTTAACACCTCCATACTCCCTGATGCTCTGGTGTGATTCCAGTTTATCCCTGCCAGACACCAGCTGTATGGGATTTCTCTTCTGTGATTCGCTCCCCTGTGATTGTGTTCTCTCACTTTCTACTGATCTGCGTATTTCCCATGCATGGCAACTTAGCTTCCACCTCTTTTGCCCTTTGTTTTTCGTATCTAAACATCAGCTTGATATACTGCAATAGGTCATGAAAGTAAGATAAAAATCACAAGGCACTACAAATCATGCAGAGTTATAGGGTATTACAGAGCAGGAGAGCTTTTTATTGCAGACATCTCGTATTTAGAATTTAAACACCATTCATATCGGAAGTTTGTGTTCCAGGTTTCAACTCAAGTATTATTGTCTGGAAAACTCCTCAGGCTCAGAAAGAGAGAAAGAAAAGGAGCTGAGTGTAGAGAATGAAAGAAGGAAAAAAAAAAAGGGCTGACAGTGTAAGAGAAGCAGGGGGCTAAGGGAGAAGGAAGATTGAGATTCAAATTCCTGTCCTACCGAAAAGCATTTCAATGACTATACACCTAATAGGAGAGCAGGCCTTCACCTCTTATAAGATTGCAGTTATCACTGTGGGTCCTAAGATGTTTGGAGAAAGAGGGAGGTAGGGAAGAAGAACCTAGGAAAATTAGTTACCACCAATCTTCAATGATCAGAAAATTTAAAGCATGTAAAAGACTCACAGGAAGAATGATATGCAGAAGTTTCCTTAGTTCATTATGAATCCAAAACCTGTCTTACAGATAGGAGTATCTGAAATGGGTCCCTTGGAAAATCTGATATTAATATGATTTACAACACACAAAGCTATTCACAACGTATCCCCAAGTTACCTCATCTTCCACCATTTCCCTCAACCTCAAGTCACAGTGAATTTGCAATTTCAGATGTGTATGTGTGTGTGCTGGTCATTTTGCCTGAGTCAGTCTACCTCCTCTTCCCATGATTCCCATTCAAAAGTCACCTCCTCTGAAACCTTTGCCTTCCCAAGCAGGGTGAATCACTCTCCCTTATCTGGTCTATTCCTCTGACTACAGTAACTGTTTGGGCGTACATCTCCCCCAGTACACTGAGAGCTTCTTGAAGGGTGACACTGTGCCTTATTCTTTTGTGTCTCAGCACCTACGACAATGTTTGTTAAATGAATACCACATGTGTTTAATGTACAATGATGGAAGTCATGGTCTGGACCCACTAGTACTATATTACAAAAGAATATCCCACAAATGATGAAAAATGAAGATTCTTATGAGTAAGTTAATATTAGATTCCACAGACAGAAGACAACAGAAAAAGTATTATTTAGAATGCCTTGTACTATTACTTTAACCTATGAATATCTAGTATTTGATTATAACAATTGTCTTTCAATTTTATTTTAGTAAAACCCTTGTCAAATGAAAAATTTCAAATAAGCCTAATTGATAAAATCAAATAATAGTGGGGACTTGATCCCTACTGTCATCTGTCCAAGGCACATTTTGCTCTGTTCCAGAGGCCCTTATCTCTGACAGGAACTGTAAAGGAATTTTTCATTTAACAAAGGTAAAAGCATGCAAAGTATTTTTTTAAATTATTTTTTATGTATTTGAAAGATTTACACACACACACAGAGTGAGAGAGAGAGAGATAGAGACAGAGAGAGAAAGATCTTCCATCCACTGATTCACTCCCTCCCCAGACAGCTGCAATGGACAGGGCTGTGCCAGGCAGAAACCAGGAGACTGCAGCTTCCTCCAGTTCCCCATGTGGGTACAGGGGTCTAAGCTCTTGGGCCATCTTCAATGGCTTTCCCAAGTGCATTAGCAGGGAGCTAGATTAGAAGTGGAGCAGCCAGGACTTAACCCGGTGCCCATATGGGACGCTGGCATCACAGACTGCAGCTTTACCACCTATGCCACAATGCTGGCCCCACAGGAATATGTTTAAACTAGCTCTACTACAACTCAAAGTATAAATTCTCCTGATGGTATACAGGATCATCTTTATAGATAAATAACATTATCATAAATTCAGTGTTTTGATATATTGGTTTTTAGAAAGGATATGACCATTGCATTATCTTAACTCATCTATTTTATATCCATTGTATTTACATCTGTCATTCTCTGTTCTCTTTTGGTTAATTTTCTTGTTTTACATCACATAATGCCTACACTGTACTTCCATAAAATCAAATTTTGCATTTTCAATACTTCATAAAAGCTACTTATGGTAAAGCTCAAAATTAATGTAAATTTTATTTTAACAACACCATGCTGAGTAATAAAAATATAACAACTAAAATGTGATTTTTAACACTTTAAACACATATCTTTTTAGATGGATGTTTCTACAAGAACAAGTTTTCCAATTGTGTCTTCGGCATTTAACAGAGGAAGAACCAGGCAGGCAGGTCTGTTGTGCTCTGCTGTCAAAACAGTTTCTCAAAGCATCAGATTTGACCCAATAATATACAAGAACAAACAGTCAACATTGACACATGGCAGTGCTTTAATCCACAATTATCCTTGTAACTTGCACCATTCCTTTTATCATCCATTAGCTTTGATTCCCATTATCCTATCTAGAACTGTGTCAACGCTTTTGTCCTTGGGGATTTCTCTCCACTACTAGGATCTGACAGTCAAGCTTGAGTACTAAACAGGATCATTACCTCTTAAATCCACTTATCTGATCTACTGAATAGTAAATTGAAAAGCTCATTAAGAGCAACAATCTGATTTGTTTTCACGAGTGACAGGGTCATTTAAAATCAATGTGTGATTCCGGCATTTCTTTTAAAAGACTGTCTCACATCTTACAAGGCATCTACCTTACCACTCAGGGAAAATGCAGAAAATATGAAAATGTCTCCAAACATTTGGAATTTAATTATATCATACACATGGGTAATTTAGGGGTGGGAAGTAATTAGGTCAGTGAGGAAATACCTACAAAATTGTTTATCATATAGCACAAGTCAAGGAAAGTTTTCTCCAGAAAAAAAAATTGTAACATAGTATTTGGATTCTTCAACCCTTTCTACAACTTTTATCGCTTCATGAAAAATAGTTTTTATGATAGCAAGAAGCAACCACACTCCAACACCCATTTTCAGGAAGTACACGTGAGTTGGCACAGGAATGCAAGAGAAAAAAAAACCCTCACTTTTCATTCACAGGTTCCTAATCTTTTCTTTCAGAATCTGTTAAGATAATTTCATCATAATGAAAAAAAAGCAAAAGTCCAAAAAACGAGCGTAAGTCCATTTTTGTTGACAACCTTCAGAGAAGGATGACCCTGGATAAGTTGTGATATGTCTTACATAGTCAGAGAGGCACATGAGTCAGTGGCTTCCGTCTGCCAGAGTCCTCCTCCCTTCTGCTCTTTGCGAACACAAGGACATCTCTCAAAAGACTCTCCGCCTACCCGAGAGCAGGGATGCCACTCTGTCTTTTTATCTCCGACGCTTGTTTGTTAAGTAAATAAGGAGACTACAATGTTAAAATGAACCTTTTGTCTGAGTTCATTAGGAATTTTTTAACAAAGGGAAAACAACAATAAAAGGCATCTTTTCCCCACCCAACACTTTTTTTCCTGTACAAATAATATACCCCCAAATTCTACTCATTAGTGGTGTTTGCTGGTATAATCTTATTATTTAACAAGGTTGGCTTCAACATTCAAATAGTATTTTGGAAATTGTCCCTGTAAATTCAATAAGAAGAGCTCCCTCCTTTGCATCTTCAAGAGTGTCTATTGCTGCCAGTCTATTATCAATCAGCATATCTCAAATATTAGAATATGATCTTGTTGTGGTGTTAATTTTCCATGTGAAGACATATTTCCCCCACCATTTTAATGTGCTCCCAGAGAGCAGGAGAAATGTCTATTTCCCCCAGTATCTCCAATAGCACCTAAAACAATGTATTGGCAAATTTAGAAAAGAAGAAAAGGCATAGGGTTTAGTGCCAAGGATATGTGGATTTGAATTTTAGATCTGCTAGCTGGGTGTTACACTCTCTGCATCTTTCTTATTTTCTGTAAAACAGAAATAGCACAGGCTTTGGGGAAGATTAAATGATGACCCCTAACACACAGCACAGCACTTAGGAATCACTCAACAGATGCTGCTTCCCACTCCACCCTTCTACACGGACCCTCCTATAATTGTCAGCTACTACTTTTTCAAAAGGCGGCCCTTCACATACAAAACTAACAACAAGGTAAAGAGGTAATTTAAAGGTTTTCACATGGTGCAAAGATGGTTAAAACAAAACATTAAAGTGTGTTAATAACTTTGAAGTCTTTATATACATGTTCAGTCAATGAACATATTTTAGTACAATCAAAAATTACATTTGTTAAAGGCATAAAGCAACTGTGTAAATTTCATGACATAAAACCAAATTCTTTCTTCTTATAAACAGTTATTACCTCAGAAGCCAGAAAAATTACTCATTTTACCTAGTTACTCATCTTTTTAGCTATTGATATATAGGAGGTCATTAGAAATGATCACTATTACAGATTTCAGAAGGCATGCTCCTCAAAAACTGTTTTGATATACTTGTTTTCTTATCACTATTTATTTTACTGCAAAAGTTCTTAGACATTTCATAAAAGAGCATTTGGACACGTGTATAATGCTTCACTGCTTTAATAAATTCTCTAACTTCTCAACTAATCAAATGACAAATATTGCCTGTGCAACTGCAGGTAGCTGCAATAATCACATATATGGTTTTTAAAAGGGAATCAGATAAGAAAACCAGACAAAAGAATAACTGCACAAGTAGCAACCAGATTTTGAGTTGTAAATTTAATTTAATAAAGAATAAAAGCATGTGCTATGATAATTATTTTAAAACCATTCTTTTTCCAATTCTAATCTTTGGTCTTGGGTATCTGCAGTGCTGTCTCTAACATTCTGGTTATAACTTTGAAGAAACTAATTATGTCAATCCTTAAATTTGAAGTAGATTACAGAACTGGGAAACCCAGAATATTAGTTCCTAAAGGTTGTATGGATATATAATGACAGTCACAGAAATTCAATAACAGCCCTCTATGAAATGTACTCAAAAGCACCACATGAAACAAATTAAAAAGAACAATGAATCTCTCATTCTGTGCAAATAAGAAAATAAGAGGAAACACTAGTTCTATAGGTTTTCATAAGAGCTGTTATAATGAATTAAGATTTTGGATAATGAATCTTCAGAAAATTATAGTAAGTTAATACCCTTAGGCCTTCTATAAATGTTTAAGATGTTATAACTTCTCAAAGAGCTTTAGTACATTTTAAGTAGGCTCAGTGCAGAAAATTAGCAATGCTGTGGAAACCAACAACAAAGTATTCTGCCATCAAACGATATACCTTCCCAGAAGCAATTTAGTCTCAAAAACTTACATCAAATAATACCTCAAAAAACCCTCTAAATATTGTTGGGAATTTTAAGGTATTATTTCATCCATTGAAATGGCTTATCAATTAAGGGTTTTAACTGGTTGTAAAACAAAATTTCTCACTGGAAAGGATCCAATATAATGAAAGCAGTAAAGTTCCTTAGGAAGAAAATATAGGAATTGAGCATGTAACCATTTACTATAAATAAGAAACCGATTTTCATATTTTTGTCTTAGGTTTCAAGTGCTCTTGAGGTCAATATAGAGCTTTCTATAAAAGAGACTCCAACCAAGTGAAAGGTGGTGGTGGCAGAGGGAGAAGGAGGGGCATAAGAAGGAACTAATAAGCATTTTTAATGACTTACATCCGAACAATTTCCAACTAAAGATACTGAGCTCTTTTATTAACATTTGAAGAGGAATAAAATGAGATCACAATGAACTTATCACCATATCAAAAGAATTAATGACACAAACATCATTGTTGCATATCAAACGCACAAACTTAGTAATACTGAATAGATCCATGTTAATCCTATTTTTTCCAATTCATCTAAAATAACATCACTAAATATAGAACACAATTAAGTAGAAAAATATTTTGCCAAAATTTAATTTTGAAACCATAATTTATGTTGGAAACCAACTGGTAAAGGGTGAGGAATCCGCTTGCCTCATTCAATGGAATACAGAATGGCATCTGATAAAGAAAAGCTGCCTATGACAGTATAAAATAAATATGAATGCTAAATTCTTATTTCAGTTAGAAAGCCTGAACCCACCATCTGTAGTGGCCATCTTGCTAAGGGAATATGTACCTAACAAATCTCTTAAGAGGCACTCCCAATCTGCTTGAATGAGCTATTGTATAAGAAAACTTGGAGCAACCACTTTGGCCTCACATTTCCTTCGCTCCACATCCTGTGGCACAAAACATGAACTCAGCAGGCTGGGGTGCAGGGCTGCCTGCTGCCTTGTGATAATCCCCTCTCCCAGTAGGGGCCTCCACTGATGCATGGCTAAGAACATGCTTCCTCTTTTGCTTGCACCCCAGTGGGGTTTCCATTCCTAACTTGGGCCCAAATCCAGACTGCCAAGGAAGGTGGAAAAGTTAGAGGACTCCAGATGCTGCCAGAGATAATTTTGGATTAGCTTCTAAACAATCATTTGTTAGAAAGAGAAGTACAGGTATGGTGTGAAGACCAGCAGGCTGGTATTTTTGGAGAGATTCTTTCCCTCCTACCCCTGACCAGATCTACAGTCTAACTACCACCTGTTCAACAGAAGCTGGCTGTTTGCCTCATTTTCCTTCAGGGAGCCACTGACTAAGAATCTTCACCAGCATGAACCTAATGCCTCCCGACAGGCCTTCACTAGCCAAGAGGGACCCAGGTCGAGTGCACCAGTTATTGGTCACAGGATACACAGCCCATAGAAAGACTCCTGTGGTGCAACCAGCTGAAAGCCAACCAGAGAAGATGGAGAGTGTACATTTGTCCTGACACAGCTTTGCTCCTGCTGGCTGCCAACTCACTCCATGTCTGGGGCCAAGCTTCTGTTAAAACTAGTCTTCTGTGGATAAAGCCATGGTAAAGCCTTGGGTAAACATATTATCTTCCCAAATTCATTCAAAAAGAAGTTAACCATGGGTATGACACAAGACTACTGGAGGAAGTCGTGTCTTTGGTAGAGGGTTTGACACCATGGTTTGAAGGGGCATTTCAGTCATTTAAAGGAACATTTATAATTCTAATAGTAAATTGACAAGATGGCTTGATTAGATTTTAGAATAAAGAAGTTGATGATGGATGAAGTTTGTGAGAAGGTGATAGCAGAGGTGGGGGACTGGGATATAAATAGTT
The DNA here is from genome assembly GCF_964237555.1 of Oryctolagus cuniculus. Lineage (NCBI taxonomy): Eukaryota > Metazoa > Chordata > Mammalia > Lagomorpha > Leporidae > Oryctolagus > Oryctolagus cuniculus. The sequence continues at coordinate 57,927,895 of NC_091437.1, read as the reverse complement.
TCTTTACTCTAATCCCCTATACTTGTCAAAGGGTCTGGCCAGAAACACATTCTGGCACAAGGGATACATAAATGTACTCTAGACACTGTTCAATAACAGATGCTATCTAAAGTAGCCAAATAAAACTTCTCCTTTCAGGTATGAAAAGGTGGTTAAAACTGGCCACTCAGAAATGTTATAATCAAGAAATCTAGGTTGTTTCCACACTGTGCAATCACACTAAATACAGTCTTGGCAGTTAATGCTGCTGTCTGTTAAACATTTGTCTGTAAAACATGCACGTGGCATAAAAAGGGAAAGCAAGACAATACACCCCTACACTTATCACTGTATGTACGTGCCTGTTTTAGTAAAAAGAATCTGGCACTTAGTGAGACAAGCATAAAGACTGGTGATCCACCACCATAACCAGCAACTTGACTCACCTTAACTATTTTCCAAGCCTTCTCTGGAACTCTGGATACATCACTTCTGAGCCGTACCACCTAAAAAGCACAAAGTTTAGGGACCTGCCATCTGCTGCCAGGGAAAAGAGAACAGAAGGTCTTCCTAATCTCAGATTTAGGGAAAAAGCGACCAGGATCTTTGTGGCTATTACTTAAAATAGCCTTAGGACTTTGATTTTATGCTGGAGTCCACGAGCAGAGGAATGGTAAAATTCTGCTCAAACTCTGGAATGGGTTTACTTTAATGGAGTAATTCAAGAAACCAATGACTCAAGGTAGCCCTAAAAAAATAACACATCATAAATAATATCTAATAGAACTATTTTTAAGAATCTCTTAGTATTGTTGCTTCCAATGAAGCACTTTCAGTTCAGAATCGTGGCAAGTGGGGCTAATGACTTAAATAGGCCAAGTAACCTTCTATGAGTAAATAAATTAATTTCTGTAGCTATTCAGAGGGTAAGTAAATCATATTGAACCTTCCACACTTCTTATGCACACTCTCCTCCAAATCCTGTTGACAGGCACACCGAATGACAGCTGCAATGGGTGTTAAGATCATTACCAGGTGACCACATCCACGTCTACCATCTTTATTTTATTCATGCATGTTTCCTATTAATAAAATCCTATTTGTTTACACATCACCTCTCTGAACCATGTTCCATTCCCTATATCCAAAACAATTTCTCTACCTTCCTCCTAAGAAATACTAAACTCTTCATCCCCTGGGGGGAAAACCTGAATGAAGAGAGATAATGACTCCAGTAACTGTGAATACCAATGACATCATCTACATTTTGACTATTCTGTCAAACCAACCATTTTCATTGTATTACCAAAATTTTCAAATAAATGCTCATGTCTAACAATTTCTCTCATTATAGCCCATTAATGACAACTTTACCCCAAATGCAATGGATCAGAGTTCATTTTCTGGTAGACCAGATATTAACATCTGGTTTTAACTCAGAGAAGGTGAAATTTGCATCCATAGGTTAAATCCTGCTTCCTTCATAGTCTCCTACATGAAAAACTAGCTACAACATATGTAATGGTCTAACTGTTGGACAAAATAATACACAGTTGTTCAGGAAGCATATTTTTTCTCTCGATAAGACAGACATTTGTTGAGTTTATGTTTTATACAACTTCAACTAGGAGAAAACACAATGTTTACTACAATGCTCATGGGGTTTTGAGTGAGCCTTTGTTACTTGCTAGCCAAGTACAGTGCTTCAAAACAGTCATTCAATATGTGTTTTTATTTAATGAATTAGTTCTATAACTCTAGTTAAATCACTTAGTCCCTCAGAGCCTCAGTCTCCTCACGTGTACAAAAGAAAGAACAGCATCAACATGAAAAATATCACTAACCAGGTAGTCTAGTAAGGCTGTTAGGGAATAAATTCTGAAGCTCAAGACCAGTAAGATTCCTCACATACTGGTTTTTTATTTTTCTTTTTTCTTTCTTTTTTTTCTTTTTTTTTTTTTTGACAGGCAGAGTGGATAGTGAGAGAGAGAGACAGAGAGAAAGGTCTTCCTTTGCCGTTGGTTCACCCTCCAATGGCCGCCGCGGCCGGCATGCTGCGGCCGGCGCACTGCGCTGATCCGAAGCCAGGATCCAGGTGCTTCTCCTGGTCTCCCATGGGGTGCAGGGCCCAAGCACTTGGGCCATCCTCCACTGTCTTCCCGGGCCATAGCAGAGAGCTGGCCTGGAAGGGGGGCAACCGGGACAGAATCCGGCGCCCCGACCGGGACTAGAACCCGGTGTGCCGGCGCCGCTAGGTGGAGGATTAGCCTATTGAGCCGCGGCGCCGGCTTATTTTTCAATTAATAAATTTGTTTGAAAGAGTTACAGAGAGAAAAAGAGACAGACAAAGACAGATACTGTTGGTCTGCTGGTTCACCCTCCAGATGGCAGCAATGGCCAGGACTGAGCCAAGCTGAAGCCAGGAGCCAGGAGTTTCTTCCAGGTCTCCCACTTGAGTGCAGAGGCCCAAACACTTGGGCTACCTTCTGTTGCTTTTCCCAGGCCATTAGCAGGGAGTTGGATTGGAAGTGGAGCAGCTGGGATATGAACTGGTGCCCATACTGGGTGCTGATTGCAGACAGCAGCTTTACCTGCTACACCACAATGCCAGCTCCTATACAGACTGATTTTGAACACATTGCTTACCATTTAAATCTTAGTTTCCTCAAATATATAATGAGGATGATGGTAGGACCTAATTTATGGAAATTTTAAGACAATTAAAGTTGCTAATTTATGTAAATCACTTAGAATAGTAAATTTTCATAAGTGTTAGTTATTATTACTAGCATGTACCAAGACAATAGTCCCATTTCTTTGCGCCTTATCTGTACTATGAGCTAGGTTATAGATAAGAGCACAGGTGAACAGACTTAATAGTGATTAAAGAAGAGTAGCTGGGGGACAGAGCCCTAATGAAAGGTAGCATAACTCCTAATCTTATATAATTGCTCTAGCCTTTTAGTTTTGCGAAGAAATAGGAGAAGCAGGAGAGTGGTGGCCAAATGAGGAGGGTAAAAAACAAAACAAAACAAAACAAAAACCATAAGTCTGTGGCAGCTGATGAGGTTTATCTCAAAGTTCATATTAAATTCTCAGGGTCAGGACTATTTTGGAATCATCACAAGTTTCCACTTCCCTTCTCAAAATAAGTTTCCAAATCACGGGGTGAGCAGATGATTTACAACCCTGTGTCCAATAAATTATCCAAATTTTCCCAATCGCGATCAATGAGTCCATCCAATTTTCTAAGTTTCATTAAATTAATACAGACAGACAAGGGTTCCAGAATGCTATCATTAGCTATCATTTAAATTATTAAAAAATTTTTTGATGGGCCCTCAGAAGGCAGTCTTTCACAGTAAGAACAGAAACACAATGTTTTTCATGTATCAATATAATATTACTGATCTCTGATACCATACTATAGATTCTGAATGATGTCTCCAATTGTGGGATGGATTATACCAAATATGTAATTTATCCTAGTTCTCTTGAGACTAATGGCTAGACAAGACTAGAGGTCAAATCTATAGTTGCAGATATGAATTTTTTCCTTGGGTAGTAACACATCTAATAGGGAGATGAAACTTGTGATGTTGGTCTCAGCCACCATACTCTGAACATAATCATGCCTAGCTTGATGGCTAATAGATAGGTAATGTAATACAGTGGAAAGCAAAATGAGTTCAGAACATGAGGATGTGGCTGAAACCCAGGGCTGCCCACTGAACAAGTTTTTAACTTTTCTGAAATTTTGCTTCATATTCTGTGAAATGAAGACAATCATAGTAAGTAGAAGAGTATTGAGAAAATGTAATGAACAGCTCAATACAGGTTAGATTAATACTGAAGATAAACTATATTTTCAAAGGTTTCCTATGTCTCTCTCATTCCACATTACCTGAAAATACAGAATTTTCAACTTATAGGATGCACAATGTCTAATACCCAGTACTTTGAATTTTAGGAAGGTTGGTGAATATTGTGCTGTTAGGCTGTTGCATTTGCTGTAAAGTGTTGTATTATAATCCATGTCTCATAAATGCTAATGAACAGATAAAAATAGAAGGGCAACTGAGAATTAATGCCACTAACCATGAAAACATTTCTAATAAGTCAGAAAAGTGGGCAAGAGGGAAGCATGGAATGAAGTGGGCATAAAAATTGAAGAAAGGAAAAGAATAAATGACCAAAAGGCCTTTAAAAATAAAAGTAAAGTTAAAACAGAACTAGAGAATTATAATTTTTTGCAAATGTGAAACCCCCAGTGTACTAAGGTATACTACATGATGCATCTGATGCATTTCAGCATTTTTTATTTTCCCCATCAAAAGTTCCCAACTAAACTTACTAGGTGTGGGAGATTTTCCATAGAATTGCAATTCCAATTTTGTAATGGAAATCAGTCAGAAAATACAATTCACATTGGAAAAACTTGTTTCAAAGCCAACTTGCTTAAACACATCTCAGTAAAGCAAGGGATACTGACACTGGGGAACCACGCAGGCCTGGGGGAAAACAAAATCCTAATAAGTATGCCAAATGTGCTTTTATATATCAAGACTTCTTCAACAGAAACATTATGGGGAGATAAAAATTAGGAAAACACTGAACTTAACTAATTTAAAGTGTTGAAAAAGTATTTTGCATTTATGTTTTATAACCAAGTGTTTTTCCCACATTTGTCCCAAGGCAGCAGATGAAGCACTATATTCAACCATTGCTAATACTAGCAATTGGAACATGCTCTTTGGCAAGGCAGAAATAAGATAATTGTTCAACATAGGCTGGCTTTTCAGAAATACTGGAAGCATTGCCTGTAATTATAGACATCTGTCACTGCTAGCCACTCAGTACTAACCCTGACATCAATATACAACCATAGCACTAAACTGCCTGCAGGCATAGCAATGGAGACCAGATACGCTAGGCAGGCAATCATCTGCTTCATCCAAACTATCTGTCAAAGGTTCCCAACCACAAATAGCTCTTACATTTTGTATCCTTAGGATAATATGTTGATTTATTTTAGATTCTCTAATATTTACAGTCTAGGCCATCTACTAAAATAAAGAAACAAAACTTATGGCTAATGGAGGCAGTTACTGTTCACAGTCATCATAAAAGGTCATAGCTCAACCCTCAAATGTTAAAAATTGATGGCAGCTTTAACCATGTGCTATCATACAGATGTTTCCTTTTGTAGAGGCAATTATTTTCAATAGCAATTCAAAATGGTAAATACAATCTTTCATCAGCGAGTATGTTGCCACATTGATCTAATAGAAATGCTCATATTTTAAAGCTGTTTTTGAGACATAAAAATAAGTTTCAATGTTGAGTACTGAAGAATCTGGATTGTCAATTTGGGATTAACTTTATATATAGTACCTTATCTGGCAATATTTTTTACAAACAGAAATGATATGATACCTAAAAACTAGGAAATTATATTGAATGATAAAATACTTGGTTAATGAAGGAACCAACTAATATAATCTTGCTGGATGTAAACTTATTGTAATATAATGCAGTTTTACATTTGTATTTTTAAAAGCCCAAAGACACACTGTAACTTTAAATATCACTTTCCTTTTTTTTAAGCAGCCAGGGAAGCAAGCTGAAAATTATTAGATGTTTAGACTAATTAGGAATAAATACACTCACAATTATCATAATGTGTTACTAAAAACCCAGATATTTCTTGGTCTGATCACAACAGCCTATGCTGAAGAAAAACTATTAATTACTGACAGACAGTTAGCTTACAAGTGAGCTGCATTTTAAAAACCTCCTTTAAAATACAATTGCTAAATGCCTTACAGTGCTGTAATGTGAGACAGGTTCAAATCTTATTACTTCACTGAAATTAAAACCTAAGTTTTAATACTGTTCAAGTCGAACAATGATTCCACACTTTATTGCTTTTGAAATCCCTTGATGATCATAGGAAAAAATGCCCCGGAGAAAAAAAGACTGTTTTCGATAAACAGAAAATACAGTTTGCACTCTTAGCCTCTTTGTCATCACAAAAAAAGGATTTAATGCCAATTCTTTAAAAAAAGACTTTTTTCCCACAAAATGTGCACCTTGTGTGCCATTTGTAAAATCAGTTCACTTTCTTTTATTTATTACTGCAGTGCGGCAAGGCAATAAAGAAGCTACCGATAGCTAATAAATTACATGCCTTTTAAAACAATTCTCTTGCTACAAAAACATGTAACTACAAAGGTTTACATTTACATGGTACATCACACGAAATGTCTATATTTGTGTCCTATTAACCATTTTGGCAAATTGTGGACTTTTACCAAATAGCTGATGGGGGAAAAAAAAACCCACAAATGTCAACATGACATAAAATAAAAGTTGTTCAAGAAAAATACCCTTATTCTGTTTCCACCTCCTAAAGATTCTCTAAAATTTATTTTAAAACATTCTTTGATAAATTATTTTATTCATCAAAAAGCATTCAAGTATATTCTAATAGGATTAATTTAAACTTTGTTCAATTATGAATAACTAAGACAGCACCCTTTCTCCCCTAAGTTATGTATCTAGTAACATGCAGTCATTTAAAAATCATAGCTTCAAGCAGTTACTTAGAACAAATTACAAAAGGCACGATGACTGGATGTATGGTAACATGCCCCAGTTTTGTTCCTTAATACATACTGTATTTTTAGAAAGATGCAGAAACTTGGCTATTTAAGAAACATTCACATCAAACATGTTTTGCTTAGTTACAATCTTTTTTTAAAAAGAATATTATCTTCATATAGCTACAACAACTGCTTTTTAAAAGCATACTTTTTGAAACTAAGTTACATATTTCATCTCTCCAGATTATCTATGTACAAATGAATTCTGAAGTATCTGTATTCCAATTCCAAGAATAAATTGTTAAATTAATATTGAGTATTTGCTTAATGCTTTCATCTTCTAATCTCAAGAATATATTTATGAGGTGGTGTACTGCCTTTTATTATTAATTTCCTCCATTTCCTGTAATAGCTATCATAGCTGTGGCTTTTTGTTTGTTTCATACCTACAAAATTTCAACTTTGTTCAATTATGCATGATGAACAATGCTTTCATTTTCCAAGTACAAACAATTTTGTTCCATTTCATCTTTATTTCAAAATGACAATACATGGTAGAAATGAATAAAAATTCAATATGCTGTAGCTCTATTTCTCTGTTTAGATCTACTTTTTCTCCCCCTCTTTTGAAATCAGTCTTATTATTATTTTTTTTTTTTTTTAATTTTTGATAGGCAGAGTGGACAGTGAGAGAGAGAGACAGAGAGAGAAAGGTCTTCCTTTGCCGTTGGTTCACCCTCCAATGGCCGCCGCTGCAGCCGGCGCACCGTGCTGATCCGATGGCAGGAGCCAGGATCCAGGTGCTTTTCCTGGTCTCCCATGGGGTGCAGGGCCCAAGCACCTGGGCCATCCTCCACTGCACTCCCTGGCCATAGCAGAGAGCTGGCCTGGAAGAGGGGCAACCGGGACAGAATCCGGTGCCCCGACCGGGACTAGAACCCGGTGTGCCGGCGCCGCAAGGTGGAGGATTAGCCTATTGAGCCACGGCGCCGGCTCATCAGTCTTATTATTATGATTAAAAATGAGAAATTTGTGAGGATATAGTTTTCCTTATATCTGGACAATTTAATTTTTATTTACTTGCATTTTTTAAAACTGGAAATATAAAAATTGTATGCATGGGGCATCATGTGATGTTTTGATATGCATTCCTTGTGAAACATCTAATTAGGGTAAATAATGTTTGTTTCCTTAAACATTTAACATTATGATAAAAACATTCGAAATTCTATCTTCTAGCTTTTTAAATAGAGAAATAGACAGTATATTAACATCTTACTCATCTTGCTGTATAACAGAACCCCAGAGTTTCTTTTATATATCCATCCACCCATCTATCTTTTTATCTAGAGGCAGAGAGAGAGAGAGAGAGAATGAGCGAGCATCGTACATTGGCTCATTCCCTAAATCCCTAAATACCCACAACTATAGGGGTTGGGCTGGGCCAGGCTGGGGGCCAGGAACCCATGCAACCCATAGCTCCCATGTGGATGGCAGAGACACAAGTATTTGAGCTGTCACCATTGCCTCTCAGTGGAAGTTGGAATTGGGAATGGAGTTGGGACTTGAACCTAGGTATTCTGATTATGGGATGTGGTGTCTCAAGTGGCATCTTAATCACTAGGCCAAACACTCACACTCCAGAACTTTCTACTGCTAACCATAACTTAGTACCCATTAATCAGTCTTTCCCCATCCCTTGCCATACCTCCCCTTAATCACTATTTAAAAAAAATTTTTTTTTAAATTTATTTACTTATGGGGCCGGCGCTGTGATGTAGCAGGTAAAGCCGCCAACTGCAGTGCTGGCATCCCATCCATCTGGGCACTGGTTCAAGTCCTGGCTGCTCTACTTCTAATCCAGCTCTCTGCTGTGGCCTGGGAAAGCAGTTAAAGACGGCCCAAGTCCTTGGGCTCCTGCACCCACATGGGAGACCTGTTAGAAGCTCTTGGCTCCTGACTTTGGATTGTTGCAGCTCCGGCCATTGTGACCAATTGGGGAGTGAACCAACGGATAGAAGACCTCTCTCTGCCTCTCCTCCTCTCTCTGTGCAACTGTGACTTTCAAATAAATAAATAAATAAATCTTTAAAAAATAAAAAAATTATTTACTTATAAGAAAGGCAGAGTTACAGAGAGGCAGAGGCAGAGAGAGAGAGGACTTCCATCTGCTGGTTCATTCCCCTAATGGTTGCAACAGCTGGAGCTGAGCCAATCTGAAGCCAGGAGCCAGGAGCTTCTTCCAGGCCTCCTACGATACAGGGGCCCAAGCACTTGGACCATCTTCTGCTGCTTTCCCAAGCCATAACAGAGAGCTGGATTGTAAGTGCAGTAGCCAGGACTTGAACCAGCACCCATATAGGATGCTGGCATTGCAGGCGGCAGCTTTACCTGCTATGCCACAGCGCCGGCCCCTCTTAATCACTATTATGATAGTTTCAATTTCTATGAGATCACTATTTAAAAATTTTTAGATCAATTTTTATTTATTTTCATTTTATTTGAAAGTCAGTGAGAGAGGCACACATCCACGCAGAGATTATCTTTCATCAACCGGTTCACCGCCTTCCCCCTCCAAATGACTGCAACACCCTGGGTTGGGTCAAGCCAACACCAGAAGTTTGGAACTCCAGCTGAGTCTCCCACATTGGCTGCTGACCAAGTATTTGAGCTGTCATTTGCTGCCTCCCAGGGAATACATGAAAAGGAAGTTGGATAAGAAGTGGAGGTGAGACTGGAACCCAGGCACTCAGACATGGGATGTGGGCATCACGAGTAGCATCTGAACTATTGGACCACATGCCTGCTCATCACCTTTTTTAGGACTCCATATATTAGTGAGATCATACTTGTTTTTCTGTGCTTGGCTTATTTCACTTAATATAGTGACCTTCGGCTCTACCCAGGTTTGCAAATGAAAAGATTTCATCCATTCATAGCTGAATAGTATTCCATTGTGTGTGTGCATCACACTTCCTCTCTTTTTAAATATATTTAAAGAAATGTTTATTTTTAATCTGAAAGGCAGAGAGGGGAGGGAGGGAGGTGAGGAGAGGCAGAAGCAGAGGGAGAGGGAGAGGGAAATATCAATCTTCCGTTTGCTGGCCCACTCCCTAAATGCCTGCAATAGTTGGGGCTGGGCCAGGCTGAAGCAAGGAGTAGGAACCCCATCCAAGTCTCCTGCATGGGAGATGGGGACACAAGCATTTAAGTCACTATCTATTGCTACTGAGAATATGCATCAGCAGGACACTGGCTCAGAAGCAGAGGTGGGACTTGAACCCAGGAACTCTGATATGGAATGCCAGTGTCCCAGGAGGCAGCTCAACCTGCTACACCAGAACATCTGCACCAATATACCACATTTTCTGTATGCATTCCTCAGTGGATGGACACTTCGATTATTTCCATTTTTTGGCTATTGTGAACAGTGCTGCCATAAACATGAGTGTACAGATGCCATTTCAACAGAGTGATTTCACTGGGCTTGCCTGGTCAGATAGCAGTTGTTTTGATGAAACTCCACTGTTTTCCACAATGGTTGTGCTAACCTAAATTCTCTGTGTCCTCATCAGCATTTGTTCTTTCTCTCTCTCTCTCTTTTTTTTAATTAATAATAGTTAATCTAACTAGAGTTACATGTAAGATATCTTTTCTAAAGAGTTCATTAAAATAAGTTTATTTCATTTTCACTGATTAGAGGGAAATTGTCATTTCATAATAATATGTAATATTCTATAACATATCTATATACTCATTACCCTATTTTTATTTTTTAATAGTAAATGTTCAAATTTGATGGAATTATTACCTTTCCCCATATTTAGGCCAATTTTCAGTAATAATATTCTCAACTAGAGACTAAAAAAATAACTGACAGAATATTTACTTTTGTGGCCAGCATTTATGGTGTAAGGGTTAAGTTGTCACCTGCAATGCCGGCATCCCATGGGCGCCAGTTCAAGTCTCAGCTGCTCCATTTCCAATCCAGCTCCCTGCTAATGTGCCAAGGAAAGCAGTGGAACATGGCTGAAGGGCTTGAGTTCCTGCACCCACATGAGAGACCTGGATGAAGTTCTTGGCTGCTGCCTTCAGCCTGGCCCAGTCTCAGCCTTTGTGGTCATTTGGGGAATGAACTAGCGAATGGAAGATTTTCTTTCTCTGACTCTGTCTTTCAAATAAATAAAATAAATCTTAAAAAAAAAAAAGGTGAAAACTTGAATAGCAAGTTGGAGAAGATGCCATTTTAAAAGATTACTAGTCGGTAGTTCTTGGTATCAACTGAAGGAATTAGGGCAAATTCTCTTATTTTATTAATTATCTCCTTAGAAGAGATGAAATATTAACTCTCTACCACATTCTTAATTTGGTAAATAATACAAAATAAATTGATATTTAGTTGCTTGGCTTTGCAGGCTTGAATGGAAAAACAGAAAATGTGAAGTTGAAATCTTCTAGTCTTTTTTGCACCAATGTGCAACTCCTAATCTTCTTTTACTCATAACCTGATTCTGTTCTACACAGAATTTAATTACACCAAAAGACACCCAAGCATCCCACGAATCTTCATGACTTTCCCACAATTTCATTAGGTATCTTTCTATATGTTCTCACTGTTCTGCATGTCAGTCATTGGCATCATCATATTGAACAAGGATTACCTGTTGGCTTTATGTTCTTCATGAGTTGTGATGGCAGGGCTATTTTTCTGTAGTCAATATTGTTCCACACTGCTCACCAATTAATTATAATAGGTAATTAAATGTATTTTCAATTATAAACATTTTTATTATAAATGAAATAAAAGAATGCACTGATCTAGCCTCAAATAACATTGTTTTAGCCACTGTAAAAAATTCCTTTCTAATTTACATTTCTTAAAAACTAACCTCTGTCCTCCAATAAGAAACTATTCTAATTAACAACACTTCAAAAAATGACGAGGATCATAATAAAATTTCTCTTTGTCACCATGAAATCTGGCCAACTTACTCTATGTAATCCACATCTAATCAACCAATAAATTGATCCAACACTGTTCTACTTGTACTGGCAGATACAAAACATGTCCAAACACTGGCTCTTTCCTTAAGAATGCCAAACCTTGTTGAGAAACTAAGGATCCAGAGTACAAAATGCTCAAAGAGCAAGATTAGGAATTGCACTTCATCATCCAATGGATTTAGAGTTAGAGAGACCTAAGGTCAAACTTTGTGCATGCCATTTCCTACCTATGCATTCTTGGTAGAATTACTTAACTGTAGAACTGTGGTTAATAACACTTTCACCATAAGATTATTTCAAAGCTTTTAAAATGTAATACATGTAAAAGGTTTATGATCATAATGTATAGCATATAATAAATAAATGAATACTAGCATTATTATTTAACTAAATTTTAAACAGGTAGGGCACAAAGGTGTTAAGAACTAAGTGTGCATTCTTGAACAGAACATTCAAGGATGAGGGTCATTTTTGTGTGGGCAGAAGGAAGAAGGGACCAATAACATCCAAGCTAAGGATGGTGATGGTTTTATAGAGGGGAGCTATAGAAATTAAACTTGGATAGCAAGTGGAGCTAGATTATGAAGGATCATAAATGCTAAAGAATTCTGGCTTGATGGGCAACAGGGAGGGTATTTAAGATGAAAGTGTTGCCTAGGATTTGTCTGATTATAGTGTGTATAATAGACCAGAGGAGAGCTTTTATCTTTCTGGGGCCCTTTTTTTCTGATACCATTACATATCCTTACCTACATATTCTGAGCTTCATATACACCTTACTATTTGGTATTTGGCTTTTCTAACTCCTTTTCAGCTAAATTTCTATTATCCACATTTTTGAACTAAGATCACCCTCTTTCCTTATATACCCGGTTCCTTGGGAGAGTTCATCTGCTCTGAAGAGTTCAATAAACTATGTATGCAAATGACTCTAAATCCCAAAGTAACAGTTCCAAAAGTCAGTATTAAATGTAGCAAAGAGGGGATTGGTGCTGTGGCTTAGTGGCCCATGTCTGTGTCCTGGCTGCTCCTGTTCTGATCCAGCTCTATGCTTACATGTGGGAAAGCAGTGGAAGATGGCCCAGGTGCTTGGGTCCCTGCACCTATGTGGGACACCTGGAAGAAGCTCCTAGCTCCTGGCTTCTGCTTGACCAAGTCCTGGCCATTGTGACTATTAGAGGAGTGATCCAGCTGACAGAAGACCTTTCTCTTCCCCACTCTTTTTCAAAAATAAATAAAATCTTAAAAAAAAAAATTGGCAAAGAAACCCCTACCTGCCTCAATTATATAACTGTTAGGACTGGAAATTCAAAAGAAATGCCAATGTGGTAAAGTTTGGACAATTTTGGTTCTCTCCTTGAGCTAGAGGAAGGTTCAAGGTAGGCCAAGAACTTGAAGGAGGACATTGCTACTGCCTATGTTAATTATATAGGAACAGAATACATTATTTTGAATGAGCTGAATGGCTTATCTAATTAATTCAATATAATCTCTGATTAAGGTTCCAGCGAAGTAACATCCACCAATGACTGTTAACCTCAAAAAGTTTGAGGTGCAGCCCAGATATTTTCATTTTATTTGGAAAGCACACATGGGTGGGCTTACACACACACACACACACACACACACACACGGAGGTAGAAGATGGGTGGTGGAGGGGAGCAGAGAGAAAGAGAGAAAGAACTTGCATTCACTTGATTCACTTCCCAAATCCCTGTAATAGCCAGGGCTGTTAAGTGGTAATGGTTTTGTGTTTTTCTTTTTAAAAATATTTCATTTATTTATTTAATTTATTTATTCAAAAGGCAGAGAGACAGACAGACAGACACTGGTTGAAGCCTGGACTTGGAACTCAATCTTGGTCATCCACAGCAGTGACAGGGATCCAAGACTTGAGCTATCACCTGCTATCTACCAGGGGATCCACTAGCAGGAAGGTAATGTAGTTTAAGGGGTATCATGAATTTAAGGATTCCAGAAATTTTCAAGTCCTTTTCATATCCAGACCAAAACCAAACCAAGCTAAAACAACATTCAAAAGACGAGATACCTGATCTTCCCTTTTAAGTGTTTAATTCTCCACGCCCAATAGGCCTAGAAATTTCACAATGTATTTGATATCTATGGTCTATATGTGAGCTTAGCTCTAAACAAGTGAAATATAAGTATGGACTATATTTGTTAGCACTGGTGCTTTTAAATTACTTGAACTGAACCTCTACCTACTGCAGTTATGGGATCTGTTTTGTACAGATCACATTTCTGGATAGTGACAAAGATCATAAAAGAATGTAACAAGATAGCTAGCTATTTGTAACTACTATCCTGAAAGGCTACTAAAGCCCTGACTAATGGTGACAGATATATGCTTTACTGATAAAGCAAATCAGTTGCTGCAAATTTTTAGAAACAGGAGACACCTTGTGCCTTTTCTTTCTTTTTAAAGTAAAAACATTTTTGAAAAATCAGGAGTAGAGGACCAAATGCCAACAATTTCTCAATAACAAGAGAAGAAAATAAAATTTCTTTAAAACCTAGAAGAGTCAGGAATTCTAGAAACCAAATGGAACATACTTACTTACAACTAAATAAAATGGAACATCACTGATTTTTTTTTTTTTTTTGACAGGCAGAGTGGACAGTGAGAGAGAGAGACAGAGAGAAAGGTCTTCCTTTGCCGTTGGTTCACCCTCCAATGGCCACCACAGCCGGCGCGCTGCGGCCAGTGCACCGCACTGATCCGATGGCAGGAGCCAGGTACTTATCCTGGTCTCCCATGGGGTGCAGGGCCCAAGCACCTGGGCCATCCTCCACTGCACTCCCTGGCCACAGCAGAGAGCTGGCCTGGAAGAGGGGCAACCGGGACAGAATCCGGTGCCCCGACCGGGACTAGAACCCGGTGTGCCGGCGCCGCTAGGCGGAGGATTAGCCTAGTGAGCCGCGGTGCTGGCATCACTGATTTCTAATGCAGAAACTTTCTCATACTGAATCATCTCTTGGCTGTGATAAGTTTTTTTTAACCAAAGATTTATTAATTTGGAAGTCAGGGCCTCAGAATGAGAGTGAGAGGGAGAGACAGACAGACAGACTGATTTAACATCCACTGGTTCACTCCCCAAATGGCTGCAAAGGATAGGGATGAGCCAGGTCCAAACCAGCCAGGAACTGCATTTGGGTCTCCACATGCATGGCAGGGCCATCTGCTGCCTTCCGAGGTGCACTAGCTGGAGGCTTAATTGAAAGTGGAGCAGCAGTGATTAGGACCCGTGCTGTAAAATATGATGCCGGCGTCACAAGCGACTAACCTACTGTGCCACAACAGTGGCCCCATGATAAGTCTTTAAAGCAGTATGGAAGACCCAGAGAAATCACAGTTCAAATCTTCAGTCTTCATGTGACCCTAAATAATTTTCTCAACCTCTTTGAGAACCATTTTCTTTATCTATACAATGAGGATAATGTCTGCCAAACAAGGCTGAGGACAGGATCTGCAATAACGTAGGCAAAGTGCCTAATACAGTGCCTAGTGCATAATATAACACATTTTTTTTTATTGAGAACATCATTTACACTTCTAAAAAATAGCGAGGCTTATAAAGAATTATAAGTACTAAGTATTTTTTATTGAGAACATTATTTACATATCTAGAAATAAGTAGGCTTATACAGAATCAGCACCTCTCATTAAACTGTGTAACATGTTCATTTGTATAATGAGAAGGAACAATCACTGTACATCTGTTGTTAGTATATCTCACTATGACCAAGTATCTATTTAGGTAATTTAAATTTTGATGTTTTAGAAAAGCATTTTAATTACATAAGACATTGCCACTAAATTAAAAAGTAACTATTCTCTTGAGGATTATATAGGAATTCCCTAAAAGTGTGTGGTTTTTAAAGAGTAGCAAGCATTCGTAGTTCATTATGAACAAGAAAATTCCCAACTACTTTTAAAATGGCTGCCAGTAGGTAAAGAGGTCATAAAAGCAGATGGTTCAGGCTGAGTACAGAAAAGCAGGTGCTTAGCAAAGCAGAAGCACTTGCCAATTTGCCAGGGCTGCAGGTTCTTGTTCCCGGTTCACCTCCCCACTGAGGTATTCACTGGTGTTGGTGTGGTACATTCAATGGATGCCGAGAATGAACACTAAAAACCTACAAATCAAGAGCCTATGCAGAGATTTCTGTTACTTTAACATGGATTTTCCTCTTCTTGGCAAGGTTCTCTCACTATTTTAATCTTAAATGGTAGAAAAATTTCTTTCTCCAAAATTAAGACATATTCCTCAGATTTAAGATAATTATTTCTAAAAGACTACAATAAAGGGATATTAAGGACTAACTTATGGAACACATTAATATAGATAGATACAATCTAACTCAAAGCTTAAACCATATCTGCAAATTATATTTTACATTGCTCATGGACTATAAAAGAAGAAATTATCATAAATTAGCTTGTAGAAACAGAAAGCAATCATAGTATCTCTTTAAGACATATAGAAACAAATTAAACATTATGTCTCATAAACCCTTGAACTTTTATTTTGCCTCTGAACAAAGTTAGGAACTTCAAAGTACATTATGATATAATTTAGAGGACTGAAATTCAGTAACAGAATAAAATAGTCACGTGGTGACAGGATTTAGATGGGAACCACAGTTTTGTTCAGATTTTGTTATTGGTGGGATCAGAGATTTTTTTTTTAATGGGTAGTCATCTATATATCTATATATATATCTATATCTATATATAAAATAGGAAGGTACTTCAAAAAGTTTGTGGAATTAAAATACACATTTATTTTGATGCAAAACATTTTTTTAAATCCATGCATATAGTTCTTTCAAAATAGACATGTTTCAAATGGTGCTCGGAAAACTGGATTTCCACGTGCAGAATCATGAAGCAACCATGAACCTACTGAAGTAGGGAGGCATTAGGTTAAAATTGTTAGATTTGTGAACTAGAAGACCATGCCTTTGCCACGTCCCTGAGTGGCCTCATTTGCCTACCTGGCCACACCTGGGTGCCCACCAGCCAATCAGGTTAATTAACCACTCCCCTTTGGAAGTGGGTTAAAAGCCGGGACACGGTGTGGCCTGGCCTGCTCTTTTTCCC